>NC_046159.1:87121001-87429126 GCF_011064425.1 Rattus rattus | reverse complement strand
GGAAATGAAAGAGGTTTGAGACCCAGAAGGTTCAAAATGGTGGCGGTGGTGATGGGAGACACAGCCTCAGTCTTCTGGTCAACGCAGAAGTGAGATGATACTCCTTTTTAAAAACCTATTAAAAGTTATTTGATCTATCCTGTGTGCATGAACATGTGTGTGTGCACGTGTGTGTGTAGGCACATGCTTGGCATGTTTACGTACAGAGTTATGAGGACAACTCTGGGGAGCTGGTTCTTGCTTTGCTGGTTCTGTGGTTTTTATTCAGTGAGCGCTTTTACCTCCTGAGCAACCTGGGATGACACTGTTGAAGATTTTTTTCCAAACACTGTAGAGGAGGTGAAAGATTCCTAGAAGAGGCCTCGCCTCTGAACTAAGTTATAACAATTACCCTACTGAATTAGAAACTTCGGAGCAGGAAAGGTGGTTAAGTTTCAGGATTACAAAGCTTTCTTTGGGGTAGAATGAATTGCTTTCTAGCCAGGGAGCTCTTCCTGCTCAGAAGACAAATGGGAGACCTTCTAAGGGTTGTGTGGGTATCACTGGGTCACCTGCCTGGGCTCTCTTCTAGCTTGGATCCCACAATTGTAATTTTGAAGTACTCACTTCCTGACAAGCATTCAGAGGGACCAACAAACCCTGAAATTTGCTTGTAAATCCAATCAAGCCCCACCATTCACAACGCTACATGGAGAGACCCCTCCCCTCATCAGATGTTAACCATATATTGTCTCAGAAGGAAGTGGTTTCCACCTGCTGGTAAGATCTGAATATGGCAGCCTTTGCTGAGGATGATCTGCAGTCTAGCCCATCTCCCCAAAGCTTCTTTCTTCTTCCAGAATATTCCAAAGATTCTCTCATGCAAACCCAGGGAGTGTTGACCTCTAGCCATGGGTAAAAAATCAGTCCTCTGGTTCACTTAAGGAAGCGTGTGTGTCTTGGTATGAATGATAATGATTTAAAATATGATATTTATTTTCTTCCTTTTTCTTTGCTTTTATTGAAACTCAGTTGGATAAATCAGTTTGAAGCTGTACCCTTATTTACCAGATATATGTTTTGCTTGTAAGCCTTACACACAGATAAAAACCAAAACCAACCAAACAAAGGAGCAAAGAACCCATGTTCAGGAGTCGCAAAGTCTATGTCGGGTGGAAGTAGTAAAATAGTCTAGCTAACTACATTTACAAGGGTGGAACCAGCCCTCGGAGTTAATTCCTTATTAAGAAGCACCAAGGAAGTGTCCTGGGGGACCTGACTGACATGTAATTTTCTGGTCTCCATGGGGACAAGTGAAGAACAACCCTGGCCAAAATAAAGAGGCCCATTATGTGGTTGAATAGGACAATTCAGGAAGATGGAAACTGGATTGAACTTAAAGGATGAGTAGGGTGATCGCCTCTCCCCTCCAGCATAAAAGCCATAAATTTCCACTGCACACAAGGGGCCTGTTGGCCATGTTGAAAGGGCAGCAAGCAACAGTGTGCCCAGAGAGAATTGTCACTAGCCAGGGACTGCTAGGGACCTGCAGGAATTTCTTGATCTCCTCAGAGCCCCATTCTTATGCCTGCTCAAAATTTCCACAAAGAGGCAAAGGCAGTGGAAAAGGGCAGCTGTGAGTGGACAGAAGAGTCCAGTTCACACACTGTGGCTTCAGCTTCCCGTCAGTCTATTCTGTCTTCAGAATACAACTGTGGCTGCTGGCTAATTGGAGGAGTGAGCTTACCTGGTCATCTGTGGTAGCCCATCATCCTGGGGGCATCTGCATCCAGGAACTAGAAAGCTTACCCCCCCCATTACAAAAGCCACTGCTGCCTAAGAGCAAAGGATTTGTAAGGACTCCTCAAGTTCTGCCCCAAAGCATCTTCCTTGGGCAGGCTTCCTGATTACAGTGAAGGGGACGGAATGAAGCCTTCCTGCTTGAAATGAGAGGGTGCACTGTGGATCCTTCACAATGGTCCACAGTTCATCCCTTAGTCTACTCACTGTTTGGGTTTTCATGACATGAAAAATAACGAAGTAAAAGAAGAGAGAAAATCCAGTTATGGCAAAAGTGGTTGCATCCACCCATAGCGATGCTGGAAACTGACCATCCATGCTGTTCTGTTGAAGTGAAATCAAAGGCATACTATTAACAGCGCTTTTTAAATTGTTCTTTCCATGATAAGCAATTCCTGTCTCATGGCAGGAAGAAAAGAAAAGAGGGAGGGAATGAGGGAAGGGAAGGGGAAGGAGATGAGAAAAGGAGAGAAAGGGAAAGAGACGGAGAGGAAACTATGTAGTAGTTAAACGGGAGAGGGAAGGGAAGATGGGAGTATGCGGAACAAATAGCACAAACTCTTTTAATTACAGTGTGACTGTCAGAAACTCGCACCACATGACTCTGAATTAACTGTGCACTTGAAGTGTGTGTCCATGTTCCCAACAATCAAAGCAGGACAACTAGATAAAAAGTTAATTGATTGTGTAATCTTCTCATAAACGAACTGCGTGCGTGACAAAGTATGGCATAGTACAACTGCAAATCATGCAGTGAGGTTTGCTGCTCTCGTCCCAATACTGCTGGAGAGCTCTGTATATTGTTTTTAAAAGCATCAGATAGTCAGGGACCAAAAAGCAAAGCTCTTCCACTGAGCTTTGGATCGATCGTCTACATCCTGACGATGTTTTTGACAGATGTTTTCTGTCCTGTGAGATGATTGTATGAGCTAGTCTCCAAGGTCCCGATGGTTCATAGAGAAGCATGGGGCTCTTCCTTCTGGGAAGAAATGCAAACTTGGAGTTCATGATCACTGTCTCCCAAACTTCCTAGGGGAAAAATTCAGGGTCAATGCATGCTTCCTTGTCAAGGGAGCCATGTTGGAATACGAGTTCATAGCAGTATCTGGGCTTGTCTTCTGAGCCCCTCCTAATGAAGCATGTGCTCACAGGTGACTCTGGGCAAGCTGTTCCTCCTGTGAGGACCTCACCCATCGTAGCTTGGAGGATCAAGACATCTGCCTGGCGAGTTACTGTGTGAATATGTAAAATGATTCTTATGGGGTTCCTGGTACGTATGAGAAGCCAGGCAGACCTTCTCATACCCTGCTTGTTTGGTGTGGGCATTTTATGTATGGCCCTTCCAGAAACTTCTCTGTGTATTTTTACATGGTAACTGCCTAATTCAACAACAAAAAGTATCTGTGTGAAGGCCCAGACCTGGAACTTCATAATGTTTGAAGCATCAACTGCCAATTTTCTGTGCCTGTAATATCTAATTTATAGCTCCCTCGGGTGTGTGGGTGTGTGGATGAAAGGTTCAGGCTAATCTCACAAGAGAGGGCTTTTTTTTTTTAAAAAAAAAAATTGTTACTTGTTTCTTTGGTTGCTTGAGAAAGGATTCAGTAAGTGTGTTCTTTGAGTGAAAGGGCGTCCTAGCCCTGTTCTACGTGTGTGATGTGACAGTATTTTCTTTCTTCCTCTACATAAATTTCTCATGAGGGAAAGTCACCCTTTTCTTCTTGGCCCGGTGAAAACTGGACAGCAAGGAACAGCTGGCTGTCCCCTGAAGCTCGCCCACACTTCGAGGCAGCCGTCTGGCTTGGCAGCCAGGTCCAGCTGTGAAGGGACACAGGGTGGTTTCACTTCTAAAAACCACCTCCTCCAAAGGCAGACTGGTGAAGTCTCCTGAACTTGGCAGACTATCTCAAGAGGGAATCCGCTTCAGACGCTGACTTGGGACCTGGTGGCTCTCACTAAAATCAAGCTCCAAATAATAGCCAAAAGGCAGTGACAGAAGACTGAAGTCACAGCAGAGTGATAGGCAGAGACAGGCTGAGGGGCAATGGCTGGGGTAAAACTGGGGGCAGGTAGTGGGGAACCTAGGGCAGCCTCAGAATGGGAAGCCTAGGTCAGCAGCAGCAGAGGTGGGAAGATGTCTCCGGGGCACTGATCTCAAGGCCACGGCCAGTGTACCCACCGATGGCAGAGCGAACCTCACACAGGAAATTCCCCATCATCCTACCAAACACCAGGGAAGAAAGGAGTGCAAGTGGTTAGGGAGTCTGGAAAGAGTTTGATTTGAAGCTGAATGATTCCCCCTCTGCTGAACCCCAGTGCCAGCCAGGGATCATTGGAAGTTATCCTAACCACACTCATCCTGGGTTCACAATATTCTTGACAACAGAAGCTATTCCTTGTAAATGACTTCTTCAAGCAGAGATGGGAGAATGTTTCTGAAAATATAGTCACATGGCCATGTGGTCAATAGTCCAGGGTTTATCGATTTATAGCAACTACCAAGGTCTCCTAGCCACATGGCAGCGTTGCAATAAAGTTTTATTTATAAAGGCAGACAGTCCGCCAGATTTGACATGAGAGGCATTGTTTGACAAGTTCTATCTTAACTCTATCTCTTTTCTTGATTTCCCTCTTTGGGTTTGGCTTAATGGCTAGCCCATCTCACCCCCACAGTGTCGGGCTAGGCCCCAGGAGACTCCACTTGGGTGAGTGACGTGAGGGACTTCAGAAGGCACTGAATTCAGGACTGAGTTTTCGTAAGGAAAGTTGGCCATCGAGAGCCCCTGCCCCCCAATCTTTTCCCAGCATCTTTCACGTCAGTTTCTATACGCCAGGGCTTACAGTGTGCATGAAGATTTAAGCTGGAAGCTGGCCCAGGTCATTTCTCACACTTAGGGGTTATTCATTAACTGATAGACTTACAGAGGGAACTTTCATATTCTTGACAACGGAGAAATTCTTTCATCTTCTGCCCCTTTTATAAAGGGAAAGGTCACCCTCATGAGTTGTTTCTTGTGTTGATTTAGTTCCTAATTCACAGTGGCTGTCAAGATTGGAGAGTTTTCTGGTTTCCATCAATAAGTCATTTTCACATTTCTGAATCGTGGGCAGACCCCATGGTCACTGTAGGTAGTAGCCTACACTGGGCAGAAACAATAAATAACCGAGCTCAGCCCCGTTCTTCCACATTCATTTGTCAGGGCCATGTCACTCACTCACTCAAACCTTCATTTCCTGGGCTATAAACAGAATTATCAAAGGCCACGCATCATTCACAAAGCTGTCTCTAGGTCCTTTTCAAAGCAAGCTTCTCCACGGCCTCTCCTCCAAGGCCCTGCTCGCTCTTTCGAGAACTCTCCACTCACAGTGTGGACACTCGTTATTCAGAGGCTTGCCCTTACCATATGGTATTGCATAATTATTTTCCCTTTAGGTGTAATTATGGAATTGCCAGCCCCTTGGCTCTGTTTTGCATTATTTCACACGTATTTTCTCGTTTTGATTTAAGTCTCAGTGCGCCATGCCATAAATCAGCAGAGCGGGGGTGGGTAACGAGAGGACATCAAAACACAGCCCCCACTGCTATAGAAAGTTTCACAAGTGACACTCCATAACTCAAACGCTGCAAACCCCGGGGTAGTCAGAGCAGGGCAGTGTGACAGTATGAGCTGTTTTCGTTAATAGAGATGAAATTATGGGTGTGACCTACTGGCAGGCCTCAAACAGACTTCAGCGAGCTGTTTGCTCAGCTGTCCTCAGCAACAACTTAATACTTTGTGGATAAAACTGTTCTCCCAGCATCTCAAGTGGTATATTCCAGGGATCCCAATTTGTTCTCACTATTAAAAAGCAGGAACAAGTTTGCAACCCCTCCAATGGCACTCGGAGACTCTGGTCATGTTTTGTTTTCAATGTATCAAGCTTTCTACACCACAGTCCATGAAAATCTCCTTGTTTTCTCCTGCGTCTGCCTGGAGAAAATCTGCACGGAGCTGAAACCTAACACGCTCTGTGCCAAAAGGGCCTCACCATTTTTCTTTACCTGCACGGTTCTCTTTACCAGAAACCCTTCCCTGGCTCCCTGCATGTTAGAACCTCAAGTCTCTTAGACTCCTAGTAGTCTTCCTTCCATCTCTAGCCCCTTTCCAACAAAAAAGGGCCTTTCCCTCCCCCCCAAACCCGACCCCTCGTGTAACCTACTCTTTTTCCTTAGTAATCATACAACGTTTAAGACATTCGAAACTGCACCAGAAATGATGTGGCAATCCCCTGCTGGAGTTCTGCAGTGCAGAAGCCCCTGGGAATTGAAGTTAGCTATTTACCATTCTCCCGGGTATCTTTGCCTTCTCCGTTATGCATGTACATTCCTTAATTATATATAAATCTTCATAAGTAGCTTTACACTGTGCATACTTTTCCTAAAGTTTTTGATGACCTTGTCAATTCACAACATTTATTAGATTCATTGTGCTGACTGGTGTACTTAATTCATCGGCCCTATTGGATGGATTTCTATCATCTAAGTTCATCAGCCATTCCTTCTGCATGTTGGTAAAACGTTTTCATAGATGCTGGATGCTTTTTGTACATTTTCACTCTTTGGCTTTTATAACTTGAAGATTTGTTTGAGGCAGCAAGTACACAACACGGTGGCTTACCTCGCATTATTTGGGTAACACGGGATGTGACTACTTAGATTTGTTCACATACAATTCTTAACGGATCCCCACGACGTTTACTAGTTATGCCGTAGGGTGAAATAGTTGTGTGTGTAATTCCTTTTCCTTCTGTTTGCTGCCCTCCTGGGCTCCTAGTAGGTGTCCTTGCATTATCTCTTGTTTAACATTAAATCCCTGCACGATAGCCAACAAGTATTATTGCCAAACAGGGAAACTGAGCACAGCCCCACCAAAAGCTGAAACAGAACTCGGCATCGGATACTGTGTATCTCTTAGGTAGGTTATTAAGAAGTTCTGCCAAAAAATTATTGACACTTAACAGAGCGGGGCATTTATTGTTTTAAACTATGTTTCCATCCAAGTGTGTTTAGAAAACTGAATCTTTTTTTATCTGGGACTCGAAACTTCTTTGGGATAATTTTAAAATCTTAGAATCTCTGCTTCTCACCCACCACAGCTGTTAGGAGAAAGCCTATCACAGAGCTTGATTCTTTCGAGTGTAAAATCTGCTCTTCCAAAGGGCACAGTCCTCTTAAAAATAGTCACAGAGCTGTGCGACTCTTAACTTTACCTAACTCCAAAATATACTGGTGTCCCCCAAAGAACCCTCTTATTCATCGGTCGCCGCCTGTTCTGCCTCCCTAGCTCTCATCTGCTGCTTGGCCTTTTGTGCCCGTGCCTGTTTGGACAATGTTGCAGAAATGGAACTGTATCAGAGGGATGAAGGGGCTGCCCCACTCACTTGGGTAGTGTCCTCCAGCTCACCCGCTGGGGAGCACCTGTTAGCACTCCTTCCCCGCTTGTTGTCACACAGTATCCCATCATGGCTGCCCTACATTTGATTCATGTACTTTTCAGTTCATCAATTGGCCATCTGGCTTGTATCCATGTCTCAGTCTGTTTTGAATAATGCTGTAATGTACAAGTTATTGTGAACAAGGATTTCCAGTCTTGTGGGGCTCTCCCTGGGTGCAGAATGGTGGGCCATGTGGCAACTGTGTTAATTTTCTGAGTCTGAGGCTTTATTGAACTGAGGGCAAAAGGAACTACAGTATTCTTAACTTGCATGTTACTGTGGGAGACACAGCAGTCCAAAGCATTCTTAACTGTTACTATTATGGTCCCTAATTCAATGATCTGGATTTCAAAACCATTTCTGAACCTCTTCTTATTTCCAACCTGGAGCCACACCCCTTCCCCTAACGATATGAATACCGCACCTGCGTTCTGTGAGCGATGTAGCCTGGCACTACCTTTTATCTGTACACAAACCTCAGATTTATAGTTTCGTTGTAAGGGAAATCCTGACAACAGTTTCCATCTGAAGTTTGTTTTCTCTAAATAACTCTGGTTAAAAAATATTGCTAGAAAAATAGCATCTGGTATTTTTATACAGAGAACTTTTCTATAGCTACATTGCCTTAAGAAAGCAGGTAATCTCTAACCTGAATAAAAGAGAAATCAGTCCACCAGATACCACAGAAATCAATCAGCACAAGGATAGATTAATCTGCTGGCCAGATGTCTGCCATGGGAAGTTTCTGGACTTGTGAATTGTCACAATTTTGAGGTGTTTTTTTTTATTGCAAAATATAAATCTTCACAGTGTTTCTTTTGAACAATGTCGATGCTTGGTGAATCTCACATTTTGTAATATTTTAAAAATTATGTATTTGTTGTTAAAAACAATTTTTGGAAGGTATTGAAAAAGAGATAGGATAAAATAAATAGATAGAACCAGGTGACTGCGAGTATAGTTCTTCGGAGGGGACTACTGTCAACCAAGTATTTGGTGTTTTGTCTGCCCATCAGTGGTGTCTGCAGACACAGCTCCTCTGGCTGAATGATACATTGTCACAGAGGCACACAGTGATTTATGGGGCCATTCCCCCTGGTGGAGAGCTGTTTGTTGACCTTTTCTTTGTGGCTATTTCCCGGCAGCATCCTAAAGCACATGACTTGTTTTCACACGAGGGAAAGGGGACACCCACCTTCCCACAGAAGGTAGACACAATCACGCACACAGGACAGATCCAGGAGAATATACCAGAACTTGTTGAGACTTGAAAAGCATCTTCATGGGGTTGGGGATTTAGCTCAGTGGTAGAGCGCTTGCCTAGCAAGCGTAAGGCCCTGGGTTCAGTCCCCAGCTCCGAAAAAAAAAAAAAAGAAAAGAAAAGAAAAGCATCTTCATGCTTGCAGCTTTCTAGCTGTACTTCGTCACTTAACGTGGAATTGTTAACGCATTTTTGATATTTATACACACCAGAAACAAGGCAGTAACTTTTCCCTGAAAAGTAAAAAACTGCTTGTGCACAGAGTGTAAACCACACTTTAAAGGCTTCGGTCGTAGCGATAGCGATCTGGAGGGTGATCGTCAGAGGATGTGCTCAGACATCTGTGATTCCCATTCATGTTGAAGACACAACACTAGTTAAGCTTCACAAAAACATCTATGCTTCTCTTCAAGGACTCCATTTATAGGCAGAGGACCACTTCCGTGGCCATGCAAGTCGTAGGGAAGAGCGCATAAAATGAAGTAAAATAATTTTTATTCTCCTTCTTGGAAACTCCTGAAGGGATTAGAAAATGTTCTAATCTGTGTTGCCAAGAACAACAACAACAAAAAAAAATTACCAGAAAAGGAAGACAAAGATCACCATTATAATTAATTGCTATGATCCAGAATAGTCACTATTTGGTAAATAGTTTTAAAAGACTGAAAAAGTAAAGTTAATAAAATAAGCTATTTCAAGTGGCGACTACTCCTTGGTTCTTCCTCGTAAGTGAGAGAGAGCAAATGTATTTTGAGTTTATGTTGAAATCCCACAGCATGCATATATGTATATGTATATATATGCATGAATATATATTAAAATATGTATATTTATTTATTATATTCATAATGCGTGTTTTCATCTCATTCACTTTAAACTGTGATCTTGTTTTCCCATTGTTGAGGAACACCAGCCTTGCTGGGGTAGACTTCTTCCTTCTTGATGTATTTACAACTTTCTAAAGCATTTCTAGTGACTCAGAAAATCCCATGCACCAATTTTCCAAATTGGATTTTATGTGATTAAAAATAAATTTAAATCCAACAGAGACTTCGGTGTGCTTCTGAAAATTCCCATGTCAGGAGCTGGCTCGCTGCAGCTGTGTGTAGGTGTCTGTATGCTCTCTGACACTGAGCAAGCACTTGGGCCTCATTTGAGGAGTTCTTTCCTGGAAGAAGAGTAAAGGGTACGATTCTGGAACATATCCTGCCCTCGCCAGTCGACCTGGCAAGGGAGTAGGTCATGCACACAAAGGACAGTTTGAAAATTAAAAGAAAATGGCTCATAGAATTTGTTACCTTGGCATATGCTATTAACTGGCGTTATTTACTTTTGCATGGCCCTTCCTTAGATCAAGGAGAAAGGAGGAAATGAACATAAATTCCAATAGCATAAATAATTCATAGTTCTGAAATATGCTGCCTCCCTGGGCCAAGCCGGCCTACCCTATGGATGGAGGTGATGAACTCGATTTTCATTTTATAGATGAAATTGTCAAATGTTTGAGCCGCTTTTCTTTAGATGAGTGGACTACATAGACAACAGGCCCCCAAGGTCCCTAAAGCAAATCCCAAGTCCTGACAAGGCGCCAGGGAAAGGAAAAGGGCTCTTCTCGCCATATCTGTACAAAGTCTCCAAACCTTGCTAGAAACTGGAGCTTGTCCCTCTCATCCCCAAGACCCGCCAGAAAGCACCTCAATGGCAATGGCCTCGCTGGACACCCTGGACGCTTTGACAGCCACTTTGTGTCCCTTACACTCATTTGGCACGTCGGTTACTTTCATTGTTTATCCATAGTGTATGTTTTTATTTCTCTGACCAGATTGTCAATCTGTTCAGGGCAACAACCACACCCGCCTCCCTCTACCCATTGCTGTTTCCCACACAGAATTAACCCCATCTGATTCAGCGTCTTAGGCCAGGAACAGATAAAAGGTCTCATGTCAACACCCATACACACACAGGGAGAGGAGGAGCTGGAAGTTAAAGGACTATTCAGACTACAATTTCTATCCGAGCTGGTGTAACGATGTATCATTAAAAACAGTCTTCTTTTCCCAAGGGAAGTAGCCTTTACCCTTGGTGACTTGGAACAGAAGAGGCAGCATACGGTTCAAAGCACAATCAATTCTCTATTAAAATGGCTCTTGGCTAGAGCTTTTTATAAATACCATCCTTGAAATTTTGTGGAACACGGGATCCATGGTGAAAAAAAAAAGAAAAAAAGAAAAAAGAAACCTCTCATTTTGCATTCGGTAGCTGCGTATCCAAGCTATCTTTGCCAAAATCTACCTGGATGCTAAATGCGTATTAAGTTGAAGGTGAGAAATAGAATTGTGGTATAACACTGAGCTCCAACAGTAGACATATTTACCCTGGTACTTTCCGAGAATCCTCCATCAGAAAGGGGGTATGGTTCTGACTGGCCTGTTGTCTGAAGTCTAGGAGCTGGGGTCAGGTGTGGGTTGACCTTCTGAGGCTTCTGAAGGGGTCAGTGTCCTTTAAGGATCTTGTTCAGAAAAGTGGAAGAGATTCCCACTCTGAGGAAAATATCTAGTAGAATCCTGTAAATCCCAGTTTACTCTATGTGCCCATAAATGCTTGTGAAGATGTTTAACCCCACACTGCTGAAACCTTTTTAAATGTTTACTAACCGCCTTCTGGGGAATGCAAAGAGATTCTACAGGGAGTCACCATATTGGCCTTGCCATAACCAGATATAATTGTCACAGGGAGTTTATAAAGTCCCGCGTAGGCAGTCCTCAGCAGCAGAAGCCCCCAGACATCACACTTAACTAAAAAACTTGAACACACAGAGAAAGGAGAATGCCAAAATCGGTGCTAAGATATACTGTCTTTAGAGTTAACTGGTTTTGGTTTGGTTGGTCTGAAAATGAGACATGGGAATGAAGCAATCATCACTCTATCACCACTGGGAGCTCCTTTCTCCTTCTTGATCCAGAAGCTTCCAGGCAGTGGAAACTGAAAAGGCAAAAGACATTACGACAAGGAGACAGTTCTGCTTGGTTTTCGCCAGCATGGCCGACACCGTGTACGGTGTCTGAAGCCAAGTGTAGGTAGTACATTTGGGAGGAGACACATTAAAGATGTGCTTCCTGGGACCCTTAGATATTAGCAAACTGTGGAGGGAGGAACCAGTGAGCCAGGAACAAAGGCAGCTGGGGATGGGGGAGGGGATAAAAGAGAGACTGGAGAGAGGAGAAGCTGGTGACTAGGACATCCAGGGCTGGCTGTGGAGATGGCCCCTTCAATAAAGTGCTTCCTGAAAAAGCATAAAGACTTGAGCTTTGATCCCCTGTCCCCAGCATTCATGTAAAAAGCAAGTGTAGCAGCCAGTACATAGCACTAGAGGTGGGGGGCAGAGAGAAGATGGTCCCTGGGGCTTGGTGACTGGCTGGTCTAGCCAAATCATCGAACTTCTGGTTAAGTCAGCAAGAGACCCTGACTCAAAAACTAAGATAGAGAGTCACGGAAGTAGACACTAGTCAGCCTCTGCCCTTCACACACACGTGAGCACATGCATGAACACCTGAACACACACACACACACACACACACACACACACACACTCGACTGATAGGGAACAACGAAGGGGACTGTTTCTCAGCATAGATGTAAACCAGCCTAATAAAGACAAGGCCACTGAGAGTGGCATGATCCTGATAGATTCAGAGAGGGGGAGACACTGTTGTCAGCTGGGCACCCATTGGTGACCCCACCTCACGCCAAGAGATAGTTCTAACCTGACGCTCTCACGCAGATGGCCTTGCCTGAAGAGTCATGGATCTGAGTCAGGGACTGGTAGGGATGGGAGGAAGCTACAGGGGTAAGAGTTGAACAATGGAGGCTGGGTCAAAGAGTAATCAGCTCACACTCCACACATGTTAGAAAGCAAAGTCAGGAAAGAAGGAGAAGATCACCAAAGTCAATGACCAGTCCTTGTCATTGCCACACCTTAGGCAACAAATGCCCCGTAATTAACCAGTTAACTCACCAAAATCTTACCACATTCCTGCATTAATATTTTTATCACCGTTTTTTAATCGTGATATCACTTGCTCTAAATCATGTGTGAAATTAGTACAGTGATGTGTGTGTCCAGAACTTACTTTCCTTTGCGTCTTTAAAACTTATTTGTGGGTTCTGAGAAGGAAATGGTTATAATCCAAATGTTCCAGTCAGGTTATAATCAAGTTACAGTGAAATAAGAATAAAATCTCAGTCCTCTCTCCTCTCAACCTCTTTTCTACTTAGCCTCACAGGGTTAGAAGCAGATGTGTGGCCTAGGGCTACCCAATGCTTGGGTCAGCCTAGAGCAGAAGACAGACAGACAGGCAGTGAATGACGTGAGGCTAGGGAAGACCTGAGGCAATCTGACGTGACTTTGCACCTTGGGAACGCTCACTGGCTAGACAGCTGCAAATCTCATCCGCTGCCCAGGGACCTTTGGCAGTACCCAAGATAAAGCCATTGCAAACACGGCTTAACATAAAGTAACCATTGCAAACCCTGTGGAGTTCCCTTAATAAATCATGTACCGGATAACCAGTCTATCTGATCCTGTTCAGACCTCTATGTCTAATCGACAGCCTGCTTCTAACTACCAAAGACGGGACAACCAAGATGAGTACCAAATGCCTAGAGGACATAATGTTGTATATGAGAGTCACCCCCAAAGGGTGATAAACACCAATGGCTGTCATCGCTCGAACAACTTTGTCCTGTTTTGAACATCTTCTCACCCTAGTATTTCATTACAATTGATGGGCCTCCTTGTCCCTCTCCAGGCGTGACAAACATAGCTTGTATGACTTTTCACATCTTGGGGCTAAGCATATGTGCCTCCCCTTGCCTACAGGGCCTGTGAGAGACAGTTGGACATGGGCATCCCCTGGTCTCCACACTGCCCCTGCTAACCCAGCCCTGATAAATAAGCCAACTAATTGAATTAATAAACAACTCTCTCTCTCTCCTTTTTTTTTCCACCACCAGCTGGCGTGCAGTCAAAATGTGTGATAAATTATCTACCCCAGCTCTAACCACAGCAGGGGGAAGGTGGAGAAATTACCCACTTCAACCCTTTCTCCCCACAACCCACCCTCCTCTTTGCTTTGCTAAGTTATAGGATTTTTCCCCCCTCCTGATCTTCCCACTCTGGCTGAGGGCCAGGACAGCGCTGCTGTGTGGAGAGAAATGTATTTGGCTGCTCCGATGATGGCTCTTTAAGCCGCAGTGCTGTGGTTGGATGCTGACATTCCATGCCAGGCTGTGGGAAAAGCAAGACTTGTCGGATGCCCTGGCAAGAGAGGTTGGGCTGTGAGTCTGTGGTTTGAGCCCACAAGACTCTTGTTAAGAAATGGGGTGCGATGTGGTTCACGGTGAAGACTTAGGGTGTCTGTTCCCTCACACTCTACCTCTAATGTTAAACAGTTCTGGGCCTTTTGCAAAAGCTCCTGAGACTCCAGACTCCAAACAGCCGTTCACTTTCCACCCAGTGACTCAGCTTAGCATCCCCTTCGTTTTCTTCCAGTCTCTTTCTCTGTATCCCACTATTTCACCACGAGTCATTGTTGCTGAAGGCATTGGCTTTTACAAGCTGTTTTTCAGGATGGGTCACAGGAATCCTATGACCTATGAACAACTCTCTACAATTGAAGGTGGCTTTCCAGCATTCGTTTTCCTGATGGTCTCCAGTGTCGTTACTCAGAGTTAGTAAAATAAGCAGCCCTCATCAGGGCAAATCCATGTGTGGATACACGAGGCCTCTGATTCCATTCTCTGTTTCCGAGACTTTGTGGGGACCACTGCTTCTGGAAGCATCTGGGTTGTATGCCCAACCCTCCCACCTCTCTCCACAACCAATACCACTCAGTGTCTCAGTGGATCTCAAGACTTTGTCATTGGGATAACATACAACTGAGAGAACAGGCTGGGCCTGCCACTGACTGGGTGAGCTCGAGTACTTCATCTGTTTCATTCATGGCCTTCCAAGCACAAGCCCTCCTCATTTCTGGAAGCAAATACCTGACAGGGGAACTTCAGGGAAGGATGATTGGTGGTTCCTGGTTCAGAGGGTATTGGCTCATTGGGCCTGGGAAGGCACAGTAGCAGGAATGTGAGACAGGAGGTCATGTGGTATCAGGCAGAAAGCACTTTCCAGGCTCACCCCTGGAAACCCACCACTATAAGCTAGGCCACAATCTCGAATGTTGCACAACTTGCCCTAATAGTGCCACTGTCTGAGACAAAATGTTCACACATCTGCACACTGGGCGTGAGGCTAGGGTCACATCCAAACCATGAAGTTTCTTGGGTGAGCTCTTGGCTGTTGCTAAGCAAGAAAGGACTGTGTTTCTTATTAATGCCTAGCTTTATTCTCGGTGTTTACGGTAGACTTTTGTTGTTGTGATTGTGGTGTGTGTGTGTGTGTGTGTGTGTGTGTGTGTGTGTGTGTGTGTGTGTGTGTGTGTAGGGGGTGCGTTTGTTGACATTTTCAGTCCTGGCTGTGACACGGTCCGGTCTCTGACCCAGCAGCTTCTTAATGGGCATGAGGTGTGGCACTTAGCAAGGAATCCAGGTTGCTCTGAAGAACAAAGGGAAGCATTGTGCTCCTGAATTTGAGGGCATTCACAGCTCAGAGGCCTGTCTGCCCTGAAGAATACACTTGAGGGCTGTGGGGCCCAAGCCAAAAATTGTGACAAAGGGCTGTTTAAAGAGATATAGGAAAATCCCAGCTTGAGCTACACTATTTCTATCATGCACGAATACACACACACACACACACACACACACACACAGGCATAGGCGTCATTCCATCTCTTGGCCATAGGGTGGTCCCAGTGGCATCTGGGAGACAGGAAGTAGGCAGTATCAAATATTAGGGGTAATGTCAAAAGGCTGAGTGAGAAGACAGTCAGCTTGTAGTTAACTTTGTAGCTGCCCATCTTATCTGCCTTTTCCCATCCCCTTTCACAGAAAGACCTACATTAAATATAAAGTTATAACTTGGGCCAGGCCATGGGGCACGGCCCTGCAATTCCAAGCAACCAGAGAAACTATGACAGATTGCAACTTTAAGACCTGCAGGGACACAGAGTGAGTTCAAAGCTAGCTTGGCCAGTTTATTAAAACCACGTCTCAAAAATAAAAAGAGTTGGGACCACAACAGCAGAGCATCATGAGCGAGGCCCTTGGTACCTCAGAAACAGGAAAGAGAAACATTAAACCTTAAAGTTCATTTTTACATAATGTGTATTTTATAGATGATCTGAGAAAAGATATCAGGAGAGTTCATAGATGCTTTCGTTGGTATGCTCATGCTCACTCTTGAAATCCTTTATCAAGTAATGGCAGGCATGGAGAGAGCTGACCACCTTACACTGCATTTTGAACCTGAGCTAAAAGGCCATGTGAGGATGTTGCTAGAATCTTGAGACTTGGGTTAGTTATTTGCAAGCAGTGGAAACATCTGGTGCTCTGCCTAACTCAGGGTTGTGGTGGCTGCCTTTCAGCAGACACACACAGGCTGTCTAGACCTAGCCACCCACCCTGTCTACCAAAGGCCATGGACAAACTTATCACTAAGAAGACAATGTCAGGTTTGAGGCTTTTGAGAGTCACTTCAAAGGCCTCTACATTACTTGAATTATTCGGAAAATAGCAGAATACAATCCAATAACCATTTAATTGAGTTTACATCTTCATTTCTTTTTGAGACAGGGTCTCTCTGTATTGCCCAGGCTAGTCTTGAACTCACAAACTCATGTGAACATTCTGCTTCAGCCTCCTAATAGCTAGAATTAGAGTCATGGGACCCACACCTGTCACCAGTTGCCCTTCTCTCAGCTTTCTTTCTTTCTTCATCGTCTCTTACCTGTCTCTCAGCTGGCCTTCTTTGTATGGCCTTGTAGTTACACCCCTATAAGAAGCTGAGCAGATCATTTCAGGGGATCACCCGCTTCAACTGGGAAAGCAGACATCTTCACCACAGTCTGCCATTCACCAGCAAGTAGTTCATGCTGTCTCCTGGGTTCCACACAAGAAGCAGCCCTGGCTCAAAACACATGACTCTACCCAACATGGCTACTAGTGTTTGCACATGCCATTTCGGCCTCTTATTTACTATTCTAAGTGCAACTGAGTACCAGACTAGTCACTAGGGTAGCATGAGAAGTCTGGATCAGCAACTGGGTTCTAATCCACTTTCAGTCTTAAGTTTGTCACATGACCACATGGGCCTTTTACATCCTGGACCTGCTTATCTTTCAAATAAAATAGCCTCGGCCCGTGTGAATGCCAAAACTCTTCTCATTATCAGAGCCTACAGTTAAAAGACAATTAAAACTTCTCCTTTAAAAATTATTTTCCTTATTATTTCATGTGTATATGTGTATGCAGTGCATGGATGTGTGTACAAGTGCTTCATGCAAGCAGTGTCCAAGGAGGCCAGAAGAAGGCATCAGATTCACAGGATCTGGACTTAACAGGCAGTTGTTAGCTACCATTTAGGTGCTAAGAATCAAACTTGAGTTCTTCGCAAGAGCGGCACACTACTGAGTGAGCCATCTCTCCATCCCCAGACAACTCAATTCATTGATGTCAGTAGGATTGCTCACCACCATTCTGAGACACAGAGTAGACTGATAAATTCCACAGAGACAGAGGCAAAGTCGCAAAGAGGATATTTAGCTGCCTTTTGGTACCAGTCAGGTCTTATATCACTACGGTTTCTGGTGCCTCTGTCAGAGAAATAAAGTAAGCAGCCTAGTGGTCAATATTATCAGTTGTAGTTCACGTACCCTGGATGACAAGTCAGGGGACACTGGTCCTACTTTATTTGAGCTGAGTAATCCTTCCTTGCAGAGACTGTTTAGAGCTAAGTTAACCACATACATCTGATATGTTATGCTCTAAAGAAGTGAGTTGCCTTGGGACTTCTGGTGTCTCTATTGAACCTGAACTTGCTTCTTAATAGAAATCCCCACGAGACCATGTATCACCAGGCAGTGGAGTTATGAATGCCAAGCTCCTTGGAGGGGAACGGGAAACTGGTCTCATCCAGCTATTTCTTACTGTGCACAGAGCAAATGCTCAGAGAATGTGTGTTCACAGAAGGAGCACCGTCTCCCCAAGTGCCAGGGCAGTGCTGAAAGAAAGCTTCCATGCCAAGCCAGTCATTCTCCATGATCCCTACAGAACCAGAGGAAATGAAGCCAGGGTTTGCCAGTTGGAAAAGGCAAAGGAATCTTTGGGAGGTAGGCTGCCATTAGCCTAGCTGAAGTGAGGCCAGACGTACTGTCTTCTGGTTTTAAAAGAGAATCATGGAACATTTAATGGGGAGCCTCAGTACATTAAGGTCCAAGTTGTCCATCTGTGCTCCATTGAGCATGGGAGTGTGGAAGGTAAAGCTACTTCGTATACTCCTAAATCAGCACGTATTTTGGAGACCCTGGGTTATGGAAATCTCAGGTGTGCAACCCATGTGACTTTAAATTGCATTTCCAATGTTTTTCTCTGTTGCCCCGACAACAGTCTCTTCTCAGAATAAACAGACTCCACCTATATCTGTCTGCAGACACTGCTCCTGCATTGAGTTCACCTTCATGCTTAATATTTTATATGTGTTTATTTTTTGAATCACATGAATTCAGAGCAATATCTGTCTAATTTATAAGTCTCTAAGTCAAGGCATTGGAATTTATCTGACTTTATTTTGTATCCCTTAAGTTTTGAATCTATCATGTCAATAGGAGGGTGTTGGTTTCTTACCTAGGTAGTTACTGTCATTTAAAGTGAGATCAGCCCCGCTTAGGTCACACAGTATGTTCGACTCTTCTCCACTTCCTCTCCAGAGCCTGCTAGTTTTAGACTAGGCTACTTGACTGTCCATTGCACTGGAAACAAGGCTCCTAAGCAAAGGTTTTCTTATGAAGCATGCTTTTGATGATATTCAGACATGTGATGGTGTGATTTATTGCTTTCTGTATGGTAAAAAAAGGCTATTGCGTTCAGTATAAACCTTTGGGTTTTGTATTTGGATCTTTTCCTGGACTAGGAATTCACAGTATTGTCCTATCTTTTGATGGTAGGCAGTTGCACTGAGCTACCATCCAGTTGCGAGGTTAAAACATCTGGGTTGACAATGTGCTGTGTTGTTATGCTAAGGTATTTGGTGGGTTAAAAGTGTGGACTACATTTTCAACTTATATCTTCAACATATGATTGGTTTTATCTGGACATCCCCCCATCATCCATAGAAGAGAATCTCTGCTAAACTGATATCTGATATTACAGAAATCAGGATTCTATCCAAAATTGGAGTGAAACACAGCCAGGCATCATGGTGCAGGCCTACAATCCCAGCAGCAGAAGGCAGAGGCTGCAAAAGAATGAGATTGAGGTTAGCCTGGGCTATTGAAGGAGCCCCTGTTTCACAAAGCCAAGGTCATCCTGCCATGCATAGCAGTCTTTGAATTCACACACACACACACACACACACACACACACACACACACACACACACACACACACACACTTCAAACCCTAGGTGGTAGAAGCAACTTATATGCCTCCATTTCCACCACATTTCCTCTGTGTACAGCTCTCTAATACTCCACTCGGGAACACCAATTGCTTCTAAGAGAAGCAATGGTGGTTACCCAGGGTTATTGAATAGAACCAACCAAAGCACTTAAATGTATTTTCTTGTATCAGAATCTTACTTTAATCTGATTAGTGTCTTAGAGGACACGGAGTTATTTCCATAATTATTCTTTGTTTAAAAATTGAATTTTAGTAGCCATCCCTCCTACTTCCAGAGAGGATTTTTGAGCTACTAAATAAATAGAAACCAGTGGGGCTCATTTCAAACAGGGCTCTACTCGTAGTCAATGATGCTTATAGTAGTACACCACGTATCTGACTCCCAACAGATTTCCTTTTCAACGAAGTATATAATGTGTGGTACCCACCAAGGAGGCCGAGGAGTGGTGGACTTCCTTTAGTTTATGAGCTTTGGCAAGAAGTCCAGGATAGTTTTGAGTGAGAAAAGAGGAAAAAATAAATAAATACCAGACTCTGAAATAGTACCAAGAAAAAAATATTACTAGAGATTCCTAAGACCAACAACAGGGTTGAGAAGGTAAGGACGCTTGCCTCTAAGTTTGATGACTACAGTTGTCCCTGAAAAACACATGTGGAAGGAGAGAAATGGGCTCCTGAAAGCTGCTCCCTGACCTCCACATGTATGCTGTGACTCCACATGGTGTGTGTGTGTGTGTGTGGTGTGTGTGTGTGTACATACAGCCATGCACATAGGTACCACTGAGACATTGAAAAATAAAATGGTGCTAATCGGTGGGCTCAGTGTCATTGGTCAGACCAGAGTGGGTGACAAACCCAGTGAGTGTGCACATGGAGGAAATACTCTCATCCACCAGAGCAGCAAGAGCTGCCTGGCTGCAGCAGTGCTCTTACATGGTTGACTCTGCAGACCTGAGTGACTTCCTTCAGTACAATGTCACTCTAAATCAGCTGGGCTGGTTGGAATGGATCTCAGAAATGGGAGAACATCTCTTCACTGCTAGAATGACCATCACTATGTCCACAGGCTTCGTGGTCAACATGCTTGGTCAACCATTGTGTTAGCTTCTGGTTAACCATACACAGTTCAAAAATCTTACAGAAGTGGGAAATTCTCTAATATAATTGTATTCCTATAATATTATAGGAATATAATAATATGTTATTCCTATAAAAATCATCATTGTAGGATACAATTTATTTCTTATCTGCCATATCAGAAATAGACTCCCTTTCCAGATAAAAAGAAATGAAGAAATTAATACCCTCTGGTGATTAATTTATCTTGAAATTAGGGTGGAGTAGACAATTCTCAAAGGGGGGAGTTGAACTGTTTTTTGAGCGTGAAATGTCCTGACTGAAGCTTCTACTCACTTGTATTCATGATACTCCCTCAGCTCTGCCAATGGATGGTAGACCCTTAAGCAGAAGGTATTTCCAACCTCTCGTAGACATTTTCGCATCTCCAGTCTTCTTGCCTTCCTTCTGCCCTGCCCTTCTCTGCCTTGGGCACCGTGTTCTTTCCTATCCACCATCTTTCCTCTAAGCACACAATTGTCCAGCCAAGCAGCCTGTACCTTGGAGAAAATCATCAAGTGTCAAATCCCTTTTATAAGCCTTCAAGCAGTTGATTTACTATTTCTTCACGAGAATTTTCTATATCTCCAAACATGTGGATTGATCTGTGTCACCTGCTTCATGGGCTGGGAACCTTGAAGGATTCTTGGTTCCCTTCAGGAAGTATAGCCCAAATGACTATACTACCCTCCCCCTCCCTGCACTCCCCCCCCCCCCCGTATCCAGTGAGCATTTGCTTAAGTAAAAGGTAGAGTCAGAAACATCATGACTTGGGCTAGAGATGCCTACGAGACTGAGAAACGCTATCTTGTTAAGGGACAACTTCTTAGAGGGGCCGTTTTCAACTCATAAATCAGCCAGAAAGCTTTCTAGTTGGCATTTTCAGAATGGCCCTCAGTTGGGAAGATGATTTAAGGAGTTCTTCCCACTCCCTGCCCCATCACCTCAATTGCTGGTGTTTCAGACAGTAAAGTGGTAGATTTAGATCTCTGGCTTATTGAAGTAGCCCTGTGGAGACAACATTAGTAATAGGAGGAAATTTAGCAAGAGCCCCTGCTGTGCTATTTCTAACATGCAAATGTACTCTTATAGTGTGGCCTGAAAAGAAACAACAAAAACTGAGACCCAGACAACACCTAAAATATTCAGTTTCTCAGAATACTGTCATCAATGAAAATGTAAAATGTAGAAGAGATCTACAGGAATCTGAATGTTCTCCTTGGCCATAATTTTAAACCTTTCTTATGCACAGCTTCTTGCTACATACGCATACAAGCTGCTCGATTCTTCATAAATTATGAAATCTTTGCCCTTCCCCTTCTCACATGTGAAATGTTTTAAATGTACATATCCAGGATGGGGAAAAGATCTGTCTCTGCCTGCCTGTCTGTCTGTCTGTCTGTGCGTGCCTGCCTGCATGCGTGCCTGCGTGCGTGCGTGTGTGTGTGTGTGTGTGTGTGTGTGTGTGTATGAGAGAGAGAGTGCACATGCATGTGTGCATGTATGTACATGCATGTGTGTACATACGTGTGTGTGTGTGTGTGTGTGTGTACATGTGGGGTGGCACGCATATATGGAGTGAGAGTGTATGTTCTACCTTTCTTAAGCATCCTTTTCTTGATAATGTGATTTTCAAGGATACACAGGAAGATTGGCTGTTATGGCATCTCTAGACAATGCTTGCCTAGCTCAGCTTTCTGCATTCTCTCCTTGCCAAGGAAGACCGGGAGGCTCACAAGGACAGAATGTAAACCTCAAGTGTAGAATCATGGGGCTGATGCACAACATTTTCATCTTTCAAGTGACTGCTGAGTCAAGAGTCATAATCTAGACCGAAAGAGTGGGCCTGGACTTATTCTTTAACGTGAAGATAGAGCCGTCGATAGTGTTACAACTAACACCCCTAAAACCAAAGAGTAAGTTATAGGGTACCTCAGTATCAATCATCCTCGCTCCTCCCCTCCACTCTCCTCCCATATCCATAAAGATCAGTGACATATCACAGAAAATAGCTTCAGGACATCCTCACCTCCCCCAGAAAGAAGAGAAACGCCTGGAAGTTTCTTACTACAAGCAATTCCAGGGCCCTTGACCCTAAGGGACTCCAGCAGGGGCTTGATGTCATACAACTGGAACGAAGCCAAAAGATGATACTTCAGAACATCTTATCAGGGACAACCCAGGGGCTAGCCAGAGATGTGGTCACAGGAAGTCCTTCTCCAGTTCCTATGGAGTTTGGAGACAGATTTCAGATTTAGAAGTCTGGGGTCAGAATGATTGAGGTACCCTTTGGGGAGGAAGGTAAAGGCACCACCTACTGGTGGCATGACCTGCAAGGTCATGGAAGTGATCCACTTGAGGACTGAGAAAGGTAGTGGCAAGTAATTGGCTGTTCTAGCAATGTAGCCTCCTGCCAAGTCCTGTACCCCCAGCATCAGACAGGACAATGGTATTATTGTCACCTACCCAGGCAAAGCGATGCATTTAAAGGGTACAAGTTATGGAAAGTTGTTCTCTGGCCATCTTGCTAGAGATTATGGGAACGTTAGCATACGGAGTAAACCCTTTTCCTCATTATTCATTACACCTCTTTTGCCAAATTATTAGATCACAACTCAGGGAAAGCCTTGTGATGCTCATATAAAATGAAGTCTTTGGGGAACTTAACTCTAAATTTCCTGACTTCTGTACTGTTAAAACCCTAAACTCTGTGCTGTGTTCACATGGAGTTTCCATGGTGAATTACAAATGCAGAGCTCTGTGTTTTTCTAACATACGTTATTGCCTGTGATCCCGAATAAGTCCTCATCTGAAATAACATAACAAGGGATTTTGTTTTTCCAATAGAAGTTTCTTCTATAAAACTCTAAAATAGCTCTCTCCTGAAGGCATCTAGGTTTGCAGGTGTTGGGGTTTGAGGGCTGAGCAGTGTGTGCAATAAGACAAAGGGATTATTCTCTCACGGTTGCCACCTGAAAGGTTCTTTCTACTGAGAAAGTGACAAGCCAGAAGAGAGGACACAAGAATGTCCTCCTCAGGAAGACCCCAGCGGAGAGCCCACTGTGTGCTCAGTACCCCCACTGTGTCCTCACTACCTTTAAAATCCACAGGGAAAGTGGCAGATAGTATCTTCTAGGGGCAAATTACTACCTGAGGTCATCCCTTAGTGTTTAGGCTCAGTGGCTTAAAGGAACAAAGAGCTACAGAGCATGCAGTCCAAGCATGGGCAGCCAAGCTATGGCAAGAGCAAGAACGGGCAGCCCAGGAACAGGCTTTTTAAAAAGGAAAAATTATGAGATGTTTTCCTCACCCCTACATGCACGCACACACACACAGACACACACACACACGGACACACACACACACAGACACACACGGACACACACACACATACACACATACACACACACACACACACACACACTCACTTTACCACCATCTCTGCCTACCAATTGAATATGACTAGATAGACCAACTTATCTACTTTAAAAAAATATAAAAGCCAATGAATGCTCGAAACAGGCAAACATGCCGGAACACACAGATAATGGACACCCATCCCAACCCTCCAGAGGAAAAATGAAGTCCACGTGATTCCCAAATGAAGATTATTGTACTTCTTGGAGAAAATTCCTCTACTGGTAAGGTCTGCTGCAGGCATTCAAGGAAGACAGACAGGGGAGGAGACATGGACTCATACACGGTATGCCCAGTGCAGGGAAGAATCAGACTCTTGCTCTCTTGCATGAAGACATCTCTAGTTCAGTTCTACAGATTTAACTTGAGAACCACACCAGCACATTCAATGGCTCCACTGCCTAAACATGCTTTACGGAATCCCCACCTCCCGTTACACATGTGCTGTGTCAAGCTCCATCTTCCTTAGGCTGTAATGACAATGGGGTTTTTTATTTGTTTAGCTAACCAAGGACAAGGTATTGCCTCATTCTGTTGAATTTCTCTTGGTTGGGGGTGGGGACAGTCTTGGAGTGCTGGTAGCCAGCATTCTAACCTACTATTAGCTTTATGTCACCAAGTGGGAACCATGTCTTCTGCAGTTTCTTTTGGTTTTAAGCCAGCTGACAGGTGACTGCGTTGCAAGAAAAGGAGTGGTCCGATGTCTTGCTGAAGAGACAAAGTCTTAGAGACAAATGCTGGAAATCTGTTGCTGACTGTTGCCACGCGAGAGCCGGGCATCTTTGTGTTCTCTCAAAGACAGTGTTGTGCTTCCGATGGCATCCCAGAGATTGTCCAATGAAATTGCTGCAGTGCTCTGTGGGAGGGACCTCGACTTCCCTTTAGCTCTAGCCTTAGTGTTCTACCTTTGTCGACCTCAGGTTGTTGTCTTGGGTCTCTATGGCTGTGGTAAAGCACCATGACCAAAGGCAGCCAGAGAGGAGAGAGTGCTTTTCATCTTACAGGTGGCCATCCATCATCCGGGGACATCAAGGAAGGCGCTCCAGGAAGGAGTGTGGAGGCAGGAACTGTAGCGGAAAGCACGAAGGAGCGCTGTTTTCCAGCTTCCTCCTGGGGGTTTGCTCATCCTGCTTTCTTATAGCACACAGGACCACCTTCCCCAGGGTGGCCATCACAGAGGCCCTCCCACATCAATGGCCAATCAACTAAATGCCCAACAACCTGTACCCATAGGCCAACTTTACGGGTGTGACTTCTCAATTGAATTTTCCTCTTCCCGAAGGACTCTAGCTTATGTGGAGATGACATAAAACTGGGCAGCACAGCCCTGGGTAAACAGGAACTCTGAACCACACACCCATCCTTTTGCATTATTTTTTAAAATGTTTTCCAAGTCCAGGCAAAATTCTAATAAAATAAACCAGTTTATAGCATGTATCTCACTAGCTCTTACTACAGCCTGTGTTGCTGTTACCTTCATCCTTCAACGTGTTTTTGTCGCTCAGGACGCCTCATGCCCTTCCCCAGTCCCCTGGCCACTTCTAGTGTTTTCTCTGGCTTTGTGTGTTTTATATGCTTCATATAAATGTGACCTTCTGCATCTGCCTTTTTAAAATAAACTCTTTAAAATAAGCTTTTTAAAATGCATGCTTGTGACATTATATGTTATGGTATAATTGATACTTCATTGTTGATTTTTACTGATTTTTTTTAAACTTTAAAGTAGAACCAAAATATTTCAATACTGAGGAAAGAAGTTTTGATTTCTTGTTTTCTTTGTAGAATTTATTTCTTATGTGTGTGTGTGTGTGTGTGTGTGTGTGTGTGAGAGAGAGAGAGAGAGAGAGAGAGAGAGAGAGAGAGAGAGATGTCTGAGAACTCAGGTGTGCTTGTGTTATGGTGCACATGTAGAAGTCAAAGGACAACTTTCAGGAGTTAGTTCTTTCCTTCCACCCTGGGATTCTGGGTTGAGCTCAGATCCTTAGGCAGCAATTGGGTCCTTCAGCTTGCAAGCAAGCACTTTTACCTTCTGATTCATCTTACTGGGCCTGCTTACCTTTGGTTCATAAAAAGTTAAGATTCACCCCACCCAAATGCCCACTCGCAAAGTATCCCAACCCTGCCCCACAATCCCCTGGATGTCCTCTCTCTTGTCTTATCATGTGTCTGCATTTCATGAAAGAGGAACTTGAAGCTCAGGACTGCTTCCTGGGCCAGTAGAGCAAGGCTGGAAACCAAGATGTCCCCAGGTACAAAATCAGCAGTCATTGGTACTAAAAGCTCACATCCATCAAAGCCTTCGGTCTCACACCATTGAAAGCCATGAGAAGCTCTTACTAATCCCTTCCTCAGAACATCTATGTGGAACGCCTTAAAGAAAGTTTTGAGGAAGCCAACAGTGGGGATAACTGTGCTAAATGTGAATAGAAATACAGATTTTGCCACATTTGTGAATAGCTAGATTTATGCTTGTGTCAAGAACCATATTTTGGCATGATCACATATCAGATGGCAATTTGTAATGAAAATCTTTCTAGAAAAAATGTTCCCACCTTTCCTACCTCCCACCCATTTGAGTTTCAAGTAAATAATCTTGAAATTTAATAATCCGTCTTGGTTTTCCAAGGCTATGGGA
Organism: Rattus rattus; assembly: GCF_011064425.1. Classification (NCBI taxonomy): domain Eukaryota; kingdom Metazoa; phylum Chordata; class Mammalia; order Rodentia; family Muridae; genus Rattus; species Rattus rattus. Next base: position 87,402,880 of record NC_046159.1, on the reverse strand, counting down.
CACAGGCAATTCACCTCACAGAGGGAGCTTTTTGAATTACACAAATGTTTCTAATTGGCACAGACAAGTTGCTAATGGGAGAAAGCCTGCCTGGGGTGTGTGTGGGTGTGTATATGCCAAGCTTGTGTTGTGTGTGGGTGGGTGTGTATTCACACAAGCACACATTCCCATGTGCTTGCAAGACTGATGCTGCGAGTGTACCTGGAGTTCACAAGATCTGCTGTGATACAAAACTGAGCTAACAGTGAGAGGGGCTGGCACTGTGGTGCTCAGCAGTGACCACACTGAGATGGACGGGGTGGACAGTTAGTCTCCTACCAGGACTCAGTGCCAGGGCGGGCGGGCCCACACTCCCACCAGGAGCATCGAATAAGCAGCTGGAACATGTGGATTGTACAGAGATGAACTGTGTTTGTGTGTGTGTGTCAGATTCTCGATTTGCTCTCAAATGAGCGATAGAAAAGTCATGGTAGAAGAGCAATAGAAAGTCAACTGAATCTCCTCTCTTGCAGTCCCAGCTCAGCCCTAGCTCTCAGTTTTTAAAGCTGAGAAAAAAAAAAAGAAAAAGAAACAATTCTTGTTTATTTTTTCATTAATTGTCCATCTCACTCTCGCTCTTGTCTTTTCCTGGCATTTGACAGAGAATTATTTAAAACATGACGCTTCTCAGAAAGAAAACTCATTCTGCGGAATATAGCTCAGACTCATCATATCTCAGACGGGGGAGGGGGTGTGCGTTTATCTATATGGGGGATATTTTAATGGCGCATAGTGCATGTGCTCCCTTTGGCACGGAAACATAGGGGAGCAGCAGTTCCATGACTTTAAGAACTGCCCCCCAACCGGTCTAAAGGGGCATGGGGGTGGGGGACATGTGCATGGGGATGGGGGACATGTGCAAAGCAGCTGCAGAGCGGACTGCCTTCAACTGCGGTGGAGGCCGAGGGCTGGAGGTTTTCTAAGAGGAGCTGAAGGCTTCTCTGCCAGACCATACTATAGCTTTTTTTCTCTCTCTCCACTGGGTTTTAAAAGCCCTGGTTTGATGTATCTTCCATTTACTTCAGATGGCAAATAACAAAATGCCCAGTGCAGGGCTGGCACAGAGTCAAAACTTAATAAATATTTGCCGGGTGAATAAATAGTTAAATGGAATGTTATTAGCGTTGCTGCTGTTATTGCCTTGGCTTGGAACGTACAAGAACAGACTTGAGGCAATCAAGTAATTTCCCCTCACCGGGACAAGCTAATTATTTGAGAGCTGAAGAGCTGGTGCACACTATATATCTGTCAGGCTCCATTTGCTCCTAATTAAAGGTGGGAAAGTCAGCTCCAGTGTTGAGGAGACAACACGATGACCCACGTCAGCAGAGCTTTTGAATTTTCCATGCCTTGATTTGAGGGGCACGCGAAGATGGATTTAGCGTGCACCCCGCCTCTCAGCCTTTTGCTTCCTTTTCTCCGCTGTTTTCTAGAGGGCAGGCTGGGTACCGGAGGAGCCGGTCCCCTCTGTGGTATCACTTCCAGGGGTCAACCGCCTCCATGACTTCTGCTAATAAATATATCATCCTCCCAACAAAAGCCAAAGACAAAACCTGCTTGCTCAGTTTTCTCCTTGGGGGAATGAATGACCATTCATTCATTCATTCATTCATTCATTCATTCATTCTTCATTTCATATGCGTATTAGTCTTTACTGAAGTTTGGAAGTTAACACTTAACAAAGCTCAGAAATGGCTGTATTCTCATGAGTGGGCGTTCAATCGATATTAGTGAAATAATCACGCGAAAATTATATAGAAGTCAACCAGTGTGGCTGCAGGAGGAGAGATTAGGGCTGGCGGTAAAGCAAGCCTCTTACTGCCGGGCCTAGCCAAGGCTCACCGTATCTGTTTGTTTGTGTACATTTAAGAATGAGTCCCTCAACAGATACAAAGAGAGAGAAGACACCCAGCCCTGGGTGACCCTGTGCTGCAGGAAACCTAGAAATTCTCACCGGCCACCTCCCTTCCTCTCAGATACAGAGTGACCTCCACCTCCAGCTGCTTTTGCAGCCTGCAGCACGACCTCTCTCTTGCCAAGTCAGCCCACTAGCCCTTTCTTTTCTGTCTTCCTTTCCTTTGGGTGATGGGGAGGTGCTATAGCACAATTAATCCGTGCTTCCGGGAGTGGGTGCATGGTGTGGTTTCCCACACTCGCTTTCCCATTCAGAGAAAGGCACCTGCCCTTCATCAGCAGCCATGTCTGAGTCTGTGTCCCCCCCTCCCCTTCGTAATATGCCTATAATATTGTTCTGAAACTGAGGAACTTAATACTTATAAAACATAGAGTGGGACAGACCAGTGCTCGATTAATGCTTGGTCATTCTTATTAGCTATTTCTATGGATACAAAAGCGGTAAAAAAGGAACAGAAGGCAATATATAAAAAATCCACAGTAGAAAGGGTTGGCAAAACACCATGGCCTGAAGGTATATGCCAGTGCCGAGAGGAATGGGACTAGAGCATAAAGGGGAACGCTAGGCAAGTGTCTCCTACTTTGTCACGTGGTCCTCGTGTAGCAGTGGATTTTTTTAAACTTTGAAACACATGTGTGTGTGTTGGGGGTGTGTGTGTGCATGCTCTCGATGTAGCCCAGTCTGGCCTTGAACTTAAAAGCTTCCTGCCTCGTCGTTTTCACTACATGAATGCTATGCTTTTAGAATGGAACTTTTAACAGCGTAGAAAGCATATTGGCACTGTCCACATAAGTCAACTTAAATTAAAACACAACTTCAATGTAACCCCATTTATACTTTCTTTTTCTTTTAAATTGGGAAACCGAGTTCAGAGGCTTTCCAGCTAAGGAAAAGAGGCAGTATCTGAACCAATCCACCCCAAGTCATACACTCATTAAGGTGTCTGCTGGTCCGATTATCCCACCTGTTTCTCCCGCTCTGCATATGCAAATGTGGGTCTGTGGAATGCTGCTCGCCCACCAGGACAAACAACACATCTGGCTCCCAGTGGGTGACTTCACTGTAATCTTAAGCATGGCTTAAATTTTTTATAATGAGTGTTTAAAAAAAAAAAAAACAGCCAATGACATCATCTCTCAAACACAGAGATGAGGAGTATCAGTTCGTGTTTCTGTGTAGCAGTTAACACAGTGCCCAAACCCTGGTCTTTCTCAGGATTCAGGAAGCTTGCCTTTCTCCAGACTGTCCTTAGCAAGCCTGGCCCAGCAGAGGCTACTGCTCATGCTGTGAGGTCAGCAGACTGGCCACTGGATCAAGATACAGAAATAGCTGTGGATGATCTGTATCAACACAGAGTTCCATCCTATCTGCTTCTGGGGCTCTTGATGTCTAAGTCAAGGTTTGATTCGCCAAGCTGGTTGAGACAGACTGAGGTGTTGGCTAGAGTGACAGGGCCTCTGTTCCCATCCCAAAGCTGCTCTTCTTTATCTCAGGAATGTTCGGCACTGTCATCTGATAAGACCGAAAATCTGCAGAGAACTTGAACCCACAAGTCTTCATAGAGCCAATGAGAGCGAGAGAGAGAGAGAGAAGAAGAAGGAGGAGGAGGAGGAGGAGGAGGAAGAGGAGGAGGAGGAGGAGGATGGGGAGGAGAGAGGGAGGGAGGGAGGGAGGGAAGGAGGGAAGGAAGGAAGAAAAGTAACTAACACTTCATGTTGTAAGTATTATATGAAATGTCAATTTCCTGCCCATAAATAAAGCCGCAGGCTCACACATCCTCTCAGCTGCTTGGGAATTAGGGTAGCTCACCTGAGAGGCTGAAGTTCACAGTGGTGAATAATCTGTCTGACAATATGGGCTCGCCTCTGCTCTAGGTTCAGGCTCTAGGCTTGTCTGCTCTGTACTGAAGGAAGTTTCTTGGTGGACATGTACTGGCCTGTTGATTTGGCCATCACGGAGGGTGAATACCATGGCTCATTCTACTTTCCTGACTTCATACGTGAAGTTAGGAGAAACTGATTGTGTGAAAAAGAAAAAGACGATTATCAGTAGGGTCATGAGGAATGGGTGGTAATACAAAAGGATTTCATATTACCTTAGAGATTGCTAAAGCTGATCTGAGCTCCAAAAATAATATTAATAATTTTCCTGCATGCTAAAATCTGATGCGATCTCTTCCTTGCATCTGAGAAATCTGTCGACAGGCAAAATGTTTTATACTTGTGGTCCCTGCACACGGGTGAGAGTCAGAGCCCTCCAACTCATGGCATTTGCATATTAAATGATTTCACTTGATTTGTATATACATTTTGCTGTCAATAGGCCACGATGAGCAATGTTACCACAGGAAAGTCCTTTCAGTGAATCTCGATAGAATTTCCTGTGCATTTGCTGTAACAGTTAAGAGAACTGGCAGGGACCCCCCTCCCCATCCATAATACATTTAAAAAAGTGAAACTCTACAAAGCTGTCCACTCACAACAGCTGCCGTCACAATAGTACCAAAAATATTATAGAACCGAAAGCGTGAGTCATTTTGCTTCAACACCCCCCACTGTGTGCCCGAGTGACCTCAGCTTTCCCCCTCTTTTATTCCTTTTCAGAGATTGAAGGCTGCCTTGACTCACCATCCTGCTGCCATGTCGAACGGGAACATGAGCACCATCGGACACATGATGGAGATGATGGGCTCCCGGCAAGACCAGACGCCGCACCACCACATGCACTCGCACCCGCATCAGCACCAGACACTGCCGCCCCACCACCCCTATCCACACCAGCACCAGCACCCCACACACCATCCCCATCCACAGCCTCACCACCAGCAGAACCACCCGCACCACCACTCCCATTCCCACCTCCACGCACACCCGGCGCACCACCAGACCTCGCCACACCCGCCCCTGCACACCGGCAACCAAGCACAGGTAGACTTTCACCAGCGTTTCTTCCTTCTTCCGGGCCTTGTTAACAACTGGAGCACTAACTCTGCAGTCATCTGTGGCCACCTTGTTTGATAAATCTAGGGACACTCTCGGGGGTAGGGGGGCAGGCACTGTGCATTTCCTAAGAGGTGATTGTGAACACTAAGCCAGGGTTGGGTCATAGTTTCTAAAAACAATGTAGAAAAATTTGTGTAAGCATGTCATAAAGTTTGTCCCAAGAAAGTACTACGGATAGGAGGATTGGGAGAAACTTGAGCTCATGACAGAAGATGTGAACAGTTGAACTGACCGCTAAAAGGCTGAAGAGTTTCAGTCTCTGAAGATGAGGAAACTCGTCAAGGGACGCAAGGGTCCAAGGTGCTGGGGAGACGATGAGAGCTGACTCATCCCTGAGTGTGAAGCATCTTGGAGCAGGCAGAGAGGCAGCCAAGCTCTGCGGACGATCAGACCAAGAGAAAGGTCAAATCCCAGGGGTGGAGAGTCACCATGGCTAGCCAGGAAGAGAACAAGCGTGCAGAGGGCACTTAAAGAAAGTGGGGGGACCAGGCAGACGTTATGTCACCCCGGCTAGGAAGACAAGCAAGGTCCTGTAAAGGACTGGGTTTTCCTGAGTAGATGAAGGACGTGTCCAAGAGTGCGGTGAGCCCTGGTCACTTTGGGACTTCAAGCAAGATGACTTTCTCTAGTCCACTCCACCCACTTCACTGCCCAGACCGACCCGCTGGGTCGGAATGGCATCCGAAGCTAAGGTCTGCCAAAGAATGTTTATTAGCTCTCTCTCTCTCCTTTGCTTTATGCCTCTGAAGCCAAGTTCTGAGACCAGGCAATGCTTTGAGCTCTAGAGTTCCCTTCCCTAACAAAGGAAACCCAAGTCAGGAAAGGTAAGGGGGTGCCGTTGGGGTGGGGACAGCCACAGGCAGGAAACCTGTCCTTTAACCTTTGCAAAGATCCTTAGTGGCGCTCTACATAGCAAGACGAGTTGAGATGTACACTAAAAAAACCAGTTCATTTCTTGACTGACTTTGGCGACATGGACTGAGGGATAGATAAACCCTCAGCGTTTCCAATCAGCAAAGCAGTGATAACAATTGATTAAATTTATAGGCCCCCTTGAATATGAAGTCTCCAAGGGTCTGGAAGCATTTTCAAAACATACTAGCCAGGATCAATTCTAAACCCAAACAATTCGAAAGTTTAGCAAGTAGTTCACAAATAAAACATTCCCCTGAGCACATTTGATTCACATTTTAATCAACCGTTGTTCTGGGACATGTATCAAAAAGGAGAAAGAAAAGCGGCCTCAAAGGCAGTCCGTCCACTCTGGGTTTGTTACTGACATAAAGGACATCAACGTTTGGGCACCTTTCTGGGCAAGTTCTTTCAGAGACGAGTTAACCGTTTTATAAATATGAAAGCTATTCATTAGCTAAGTGCCAATTAGCCAATTGCCCTGTTTCAAGTCAGTAAGTGCCCAATTGTATACGCAATTAGCCAATTGCTATTGTAATTAGCTACACCTATTTATTTTCTTTTTTTAAAACCTTATTCTAGGGAAGAAAGACTCCATATCTGCAGATCATTTAGTCAGTATCCTAAATTACCACACTTAGGTTATATATGCACATGGCTGATTACTGACACGATCCTGTTAAGTTTCTTTAATTGTACGATAGTCTGATCGGGAGATACAGAGACCTCAGAAGGTCCCTCTAATTCTGAGAGTCTAAATTAATTTGGGGCAAATGCTGTGTCCTTCAAATTGCTGCTCATTATTTTTTGGTCAAAATTTGCAAAAGAAAAAAAAATTCTGCCAAAGGACTTCTATCTTGTACATAAAAGTCAGGGTAGTTACCAGGGATACAGGTTCTCGTTTTAGTTTGTATTTTCAAATCCTACCAGCTTCCTGCGATTTTCCTAGACAATTTAGATGTGAGTTCAGAGCCTGATGACACTTGATGGTCACAATATTTCTTAACTGACATTCCCCCAGCCCAAGCCCTGGACCTAGACTGGGCCTGAACTCACTCTTTGCACAGAGTGAAGGTGCAGGAAAGGTATCTGAGTGGAAGGTTGATTGAAGTTAGGGGAGCAGGACATGGCATTGAGACCTCCTTGTTGTAAAGAATAAAATCCAGTTTGGCTCAAATTCATCTTGTATAGGACAGTTAGCGAGAGATCTCTCTCACACACACAAAAGGAAGATATGAAAACAGCCTTGTGACAAAAGTCAGCGCGCTTTCTCCTGCTGCCTGGTTCTTCAGAAGCTGGCTCAGGGGTTAGCATCTGAAATGAAAGTTTGCTACATCTTGGCCAATGGCAAAGATTATGTCATCACCAGCCACCCCAGTGAGTAAGACCTGAGAAAATTAATTTATTTTGTTATCCCTCTGTGATTGGGCGGAAAGGCATTGTCAATAAAGAGTTTCAGAGAATGTCTTTGCTTTAGATAAAATTACTGAGACGCAGTCCGACCGACCTCCCGAGCCTGATTCTTTCACAGTTAGTCATAGAAGGTTTGACAAGGGTTTAGGACTGAAATATATCATTATCATTCAACTGACGTCAACCCAAAGCCACTATTAGTGCAATTACGGTCATTCTGATTGATTTCAATCATGGTGTTTGAATGTGCTAGGGAAGGGCTTTGAGCTTAGCTTTTGAAAACTTTTCCCCTGTTATTTCTGTAGGTTAAATGTCTCTTGTAAAACGACTTTATAGGTATTACAACCGTAAACCTGGGTGACTGAGAGACAGGAAAGGGGGGCAGGAGTGAAGGGCATTAGTACGGGCATTAGGTGTCCAGACATATAAAAAGGGAGTCATAGAAATTTCACAAGGGACCATGTGTCTGCCTCTTAGAGGGAAATAAAGCTGTCTGTGTGGGGGTCTCTAACCTTTCCGTGTTGTGGAGTCCCACATAGGCCTTACAAGGAGTCTACAAGCTTAGTAAAGCTTTTAATAAAGTATATGACCGCTCCTAGGATTTCCTTATAATGTACGTGTGTGTTAGGCAACCTGTCCTCACCGTCTCACAGATACTGTGTGTAACACAGAGGATTGCTGGCAACACTTGCTAGCTGTCCAAGTCTCGGTCCCCAGTCACTGCAGACCCTCTCTGGAGACTCCCTCCTCCTTATTCAGTGCCCTGAGGGTGGTGCCGACCACACCCATCTGCAGTGTGTAGAGGGGACAGGAAAGAGGACCCCAGCTGCCTTCTGAATGTGCAAGGCTCTTGTAGAGGAGTCCAGGGCTGGCAGTGTCCCACAGGTATGCTCCACTGAGGTGATTTTGAACACATTTGGAAGTAACAGAGCCCACAGCCTGCCATACAGATTTTTTGTGAAAAACAAAAACAAAAACAAAAGTATCATGACAACCTTGACCTTACCTGTTTCAACCCAGTGGCCATCCACTACCCACCCAATGCTCTTTAAAGCCCCTTAAATAAACCATACTTAATACCTGAACGAGAAACAAGTGCTCCCCTCCCCCAACACACACAGCGCCGCCACCATGGTTTTCCAAATGTCCTGCAGGGAAAAAGTCACCTGCTTGTATCAATACGTGGACTGCAGCTCGAGGTCTGTCGCTCTCACAAGTGTGATTTAATTGCTTATCGCATTCCCTGAGAACAAGCTTCACGTGCTTACTAAAAAGCAAATGGCTTCCTGAGCTTTGCTCTTGTAACACTGGCTTGGGCGTCTTCCTTACCCAAGGCGTCCTTCCCAGTCCCCATCACTTCCTCCCTCTCCTTCCCTTCAGGTTTCACCAGCCACACAACAGATGCAGCCAACTCAGACAATACAACCACCCCAGCCCACAGGGGGACGCCGGCGAAGGGTGGTGGATGAGGACCCAGATGAGAGGCGGAGGAAATTTCTGGAAAGGAACCGGGCCGCCGCCACCCGCTGCAGACAGAAGAGGAAGGTCTGGGTGATGTCACTGGAAAAGAAAGCTGAAGAGCTCACCCAGACAAACATGCAGCTTCAGGTGCGGCCCCTATCCCTTCTCCAAACCTTGTCACAGCTGGTGTTTTCCTGCCCAGAGGCTTGTTGACCCAAGCGTCCTACCACACACCTCGCCTCAGAGGAACCCCAGGCCCTCGCATCCAGCATCATTAAGTGGTTCGGCACCATCAATCCTCCCACAAGAGATGAGGGACGCGACGCGTGGGACCATGCGTAGTAGCAGGGTTTTACACCTTGGTCTGGTGGCTTCTGGCTGTGTTTAAACGGTCTGAATCTGTCGCCTCATCTATAATTGGGGAACAACTTTACAGAGTTGGAGGTAAAATGTGAACCGATGTCCACGGTGCAGTTAGCATGGTCCCTGGCACCGAAGGCTCTTCATCTGGAAGCCATCTAGTGTGGGTAACCAGGCATACACCCAATTGTCTATATTTTTATTTTTAAGGGAAAAATATTTTATGTCTTGGTGTTGTGCTAGGTTTGTTTGCTCTAAAAGTAAATACCTATTTCCATCTTCATTCCAAGCTCAGCAACGTTGGAATCCTGTATGATTTTTGCTTTCCAGGGGTGGCTTAGCTAGGAACATCTTTAAAGAAGCTGTTTCTGGGATTGTCCTGGGCGAAGAGGAGAGTTGACTAATGTGCTGGGTTTCTCGGGAGAACTCCCAGCTCACCAGTGATGCTATTCAAGATGTTCTAACGTCAGGAAGGTTCTCCCACGAAAATGCCAATTAAATCAAACCAGCTCCTCTCAGAGCTGAGCTGTGGGCAAAAGGAAGGGGGGTAAGGTGACCCAAATAGAAAGACTGTACACTTTAGGAATTGACAGTATCCCCAGTCTGGTCTCAGAACACTTACTTTATTATTTTATTTTAGACAGGGTCTTGTGTAGCGCCCACTGGCTTTGAACTTGGCATGTATCTGAGGATGACTTTGAACCTCTGATGTCATTGCCTCTAGTTGGAGAGTGCCGGTATTGCAGGCGTGTGACATCAGCACCCAGTTTTATATGGTGCTGGAGATCATAGCTCCCCTAACAAGCTCTTTGCCACCTAAGCTACATCCCCGGTCATCTGTGCACCCTTTCAAAGGAGCACTTAAGATGTGAAAACCCAGTGTCTTTGCGCTGTGAGTCACATTAAACAGAACGGATTCGTGGCATCCAGTATACAAATCAAAAGCACACAGAGGATGATTGGTTATCTGTGAGCATTCACCTCTCCTGGCCTGAATTTTTTGAGAGACAAGACAAAGCTAGAAAGTGTGCAGCTGACATAAGAGTGAGCTCATATACTGGTTCATGCTCGTAGTTTAGGACAATGTCTCACTACTTCACCTCCCTGTTGGCTACCCGAACCCTTTTGAATCATTGAATGAGTTCCCTATGTCTAGAGGGTCCAAAGACTGGATGCCTGACCAACTTGGTAAGGCTTTGACTGCAGAGTCAAACCATAAAGCGGTGTCTGGAGTGAAACGCTTTGAAAGCCACTGCTGTACTCAGACAGGGCAGAGGAGTCCGTGAGAAACCTTTACCAGGAATGCACGTAAGCATTTTAGCATTAGTGGATGCGTTTTCACTGTGACATGTGTTTAACATGTTACTGGGGAATGGAGACGTGGCTCAGCAGTTAAGAGCACTTGCTGCCCTGACGGAGGAACTGTTTGGTTCCCAGCATCCACATTGAGGGGTTCATGTCTGTCCGTGCCTCCACAGGCATCTGATACCCTCTTCTAGCCTCCATCGGGTGCCTTGCACATATGACATACATTCACACAGACACACATGCACATACATATAAATACATTTTCTTTAAAAAATCAAAGTATGTAATGCAAACATGTTAAAAAGTAAAAGCTCTGGGGTGTGCGGACCCAGCACACACTGTGACGTTGGCTGAACAGCGATTGAAGTAGGAAACTGACAGTTCTGAGGTCTGCAGGAGGATGGCGGAAACCCACTGGGGTTTCCAATGTAGGCCCTACTGACTCTGGGGATCTTTGTTACACCCTGTGTAATTCAGACCGTTTCACAGCATCTTTGGTTTCTACATACTAGAATCAGGAGAAAACCCCTCCCATAGTCACGACACCCACAACGTCCCCAGACATGGCCACTTGCCCCCTGGTTGGAGCAGAGCATGTGGAAGTGCAAAAAATCAGCTTTGGTTGAGTGCAAGTTCTTTAAAACAGAGCCACGAATTGCCAGCAGACACAGGTCAGATGCAAAACTTTAAATCAGGATAAATTAAAATGAGTCCTTGCAGATTTACTCCGGGGTTTTTGCTGAGAAGAGTCATAGCACAGAGCCACACAGAAAGATGCCCTTGAGTTTAAGGTCAGATGTGTCTGTGGCCTGACATGCATTTATTTATGACTGCTTTCAAGAAACATACAAAGTACACTTACCCTTTACTAGACACTAATTCACTGTGTGTGTGTGTGTGTGTGTGTGTGTGTGCGTTTGCTTAATATTTTAGAGCCCAAATAGCTAAGACAGCCAAGAAAAAGAGCTACCAAGTCTTAAAAACTAGGATAAAAAATGTTTCAGCCTTAGCAAGTCTGTGCAGCAGACACTGGTATCTTTGGGCTACAAAAGTTGTACAGAGAAAGGGTGGAGAAATTGGTGAAATGCCATACTGGTGTTTTCAGCCACTGCTTGCTACAGAAGGACCAGAGAGCCAGAGGGCACAGCAGTCCCATGGTCTGTTCTATTGTGTACTGTGGACCATGCCCTGTGATGCAGGAGAGGCTGTCACAGTCTCAGCTACCTTTGGGTGACCCTTTCCGTCTCGCTGTCAAAAGAGAAAGGTGTCTCTCTTGAGACTGGCTCCCTGAGCCAAATTTTAAGTAAACAGAAACAGAAGGTGCTAAGCAAACAAATTGCAGCCAAGTGGGATCTCCACGGTCTGAGTGGCAGCCTCTACTCCTGAGTTGTTTTCCAGAATAGAACCTTCTAGCTGGGCCTCTGCAGAGCTTCTGATTGGAAAAACAAGGCCCAGGAAAATAAAATGCAGACCACAGTCTCAGCTTCACTGCAGATCTCTGCCCAAGAGGTCATCACAGGTTTAGGAAATTTAGAAACTGCCCAACCTGACATTTCACAATATGGAGAAACCGAGGTTGGGGGAGATAAGGAGTCAGCCCAAACGGCATACAACCAATAAGTATCAGACCAGGGACTTGGGCAAATCGCCTGTGCCTTAAGCCGGCACTTTGATATCTTTCATTCTGTGACACCAGTGGACCAAAGGAGGCTGCCTCCTTCTCCTGTAGTGACAGATCTCTGCATTGTGGCACTCTTAAGTTGCTTGCGTTCAGTGGGGATATGGAAATCATCTGGTCACCCACTAAAGTAATTGCTTTTCCTTTTTAGTGCAAAGACACATGGTCTAAGTTGATGCTGAAATTTTAGACACACGAACCCAGGTCTGGGACTTGGCAAAGGAACAGGCCAGATGGAAACTGTTGCTTGACAAATTGAAAGTCCTTTGTTTCTGAGGGACCAAACCTGCCCTCGGCTAATCTGAAAAAGGGGGGTGGGATTCTGGGCCCTTTGTGATAATTATGTTTTTGGCACAAACTCCAGCTTATACCAGAGAGAGAGAGAGAGAGAGAGAGAGAGAGAGAGAGAGAGAGAGAGAGAGAGAGAGAGAGAGAGAGAGAAAAGTATTGTGGATTTGTCAGATAGCAAAACATCACCAAAGCCCCAAGCTGTAAATGTGCCTGTCAGGGAATTCTGAACGTGCTGTTTAAAGGATGCCATTGCCGTGTGGAACACCTCCATGCGCTCCCTGCCTCCCCCCCAGGCAGATTTATAGGTTTAAAAACACATCAGTGTGACAGGATCCCCTTCTTAGCATCATTATCTAAATAGCTAACTGCTTTCAGAACGGCAACCCCCAAAGTCGCTCCACGACTGAAAGAAAAGGGATGACTTCAGTCGGAGAGTGTGTGTTTGCTGTTTATCCTTTTTAGAAAACTGTATCCGAGCACCCAGAAGTGGTGTGACCCCCAGCCCAGGGGCGCCTCAAAGTGAGTTTTCCTCAACTGATTAAGTGAGGAAATGCCTTCCACAGCTCGGGCTTTCATTTCCCTGCTGAACTCCCAGGCCAGATTGGACTCCTCCCGTGCATTCTCTTATGAAATGAATTCAAGGCGATTCTAGTCCTCTTACCTTAAAAAGATTTCGACTAGAAGCCTAGTCTAGTGTTTGTGTATTTCCCGCCTCTGTCGTCTTTGAATCCCGGAGTCCCGAGATGCCACGTCTGTGCAGAGCTCCGATCTTATCTCCTTTCTCCCGGACATCAGTTCTTGACCTCTGTCAAGGGCCCTGTGCCATCCAGTGAAGGTTTCACAAACTCTTTCTCAACATGAGTGCAGTGCAAATATGGACGGATAGGTTTGGTTCTCTCTGAAAGGGGCTCATTTGCACTGATAAGATCTGGTCATTCAAGAGATGGCTCCCTCCTGAGACACAAGGCCTGGAATATAAGCATCTGTGAGAATGGCCAGAGCAGTTCACTGACAAATGAAGATGAGGATCGGCTCCTTCATTGGAGAGTTAGGTGATTGGCAGCTCAAAACCTCTACAGAATGAGAAGCTGTCTTCCTGGGAAGAACTGACCTAGCTCGGCCATCTTGTTTTGGACTTCAGTAGGAGGATCTGGAAAGTCAGCCCCGACCCCTGTCATTAGTGGTAGTGTCGTTTAGTTTGGTTTGCAGTTCAAGGGAGGCAGCCAGGCCCTTGCCCGTGCCTGGCATGCACTGTACCACTGGGTCACACCTTCCACCCTCCTGATTATTCCCAACCCCAGGAGCAAGCTGCTTTTCCTTTTCCCTGTGAACTTCCTGTGCATGAATCACAAGGCCATTTGGCTATTGCTTCCCCACTGCAGCAGAGTAATGTGTGTTGAACTCAGGGCCTGCTTGCTCCTCTCTGTTAATGTTGTTAACTAGTATTCCCTTCTCAACCATGACGTGACCCAATAGCACAATTAATTACTAGCGTCAGAAATATGTGCATATCCAAGTGTATCCTTAAACGAGGGTCTATTTTTAAAGCACTGCATATTTTCAGATATGCTTTATCTTCCCTACATGTGTGTATATGCACCGTGTACTTGCCTAGTTCCTATGAAGACCACAGAGGACGGTGTTAAATTGTCCGGAACTAGAACTACAGAAGGTTGTGAGCTGTTGGGTGCTGGGAATCCAAATCAAGTCCTTAGCGAGAACAGCGAGTGTGCTAACCCCTGAGCCATCCCTCCAGTCCTGATTCTTACATCCTTGTAGAAGCTTGCACCACTCAAGGCCTTAGTGTCTCTACCTGCAGCGTATTAGTTTATCAACAAAGTATTTTGTTATTTGTAGACAAAATGATGCTCTGGTAGAGTTTGATAGTGCTTTATTAATAGACATGAATGTTTGTGCTGTTTTATAGTAAAATTGCTTTGTGGAAGCAAAAAGTGTATTGTGAAAGAGTGTGGGTGCAGCCACAGTGATGTTGGAGACCTCGTGAATAGCATTACTAGTGTTTCAACCATAACCAATGAACACACCCCTGGTAAGAGCTCAAAGGCTGCTGATCCACAGCCACTGCCCAGGACACAGTAGGAGAAATGGAACCTAAAGTCACCCTCCCCAACTCAGCCACCAGACCTAAAAAAAGATTGATTTTTAATTCAAGAAGTGTTAAGAAAGCAAGATAATCCAGTTTGGTTTTATTTGTTAATTTTAAAATTACATTATTTGGTTGGTTGGTTGGTTGGTTGGTTGGTTGGTTGGTTAGTTGGTTGGTTGGTTGGTTGGTTGGTTAGTTGGTTGGTTGGTTGGTTAGTTGGTTGGTTGGTTGGTTGCTTGCTTGCTTGCTTGGTTGGTTGGTTGGTTGGTTTGGTTGGTTGGGTAGTTGGTTGGTTGGTGGTTCGTTGCTTGGTTGGTTGGTTGGTTGGTTGGTTGGTTGGTTGGTGGGTTGGTTAGTTGGTTGGTTGGTTGGTTGGTTGGGTTGGTTGGTTGGTTAGTTGGTTGGTTGGTTAGTTGGTTGGTTGGTTAGTTGGTTGGTTGGTTGGTTGGTTGGTTGGTTGGTTGGTTGGTTGGTTGGTTGGTTGGTTGGTTGGTTAGTTGTTGTTGGTTGGTTAGTTGGTTAGTTGGTTAGTTGGTTGGTTATTTATGGTCAGGTCTGCATGTGCTAAGTCACACACGTTGACATTAGAGGATAACTTATAGAAGTTGATTCTTTCCTTCCACCATGTAGATTCTAGGGCCTGAACTCCAGTCATCAGCCTTGGTGGCAGCATTTTTACCCATTGAGCCATCTCACCAACCCCAAGCTTGGCTTTTATACCTTGCTAGTTGTTTTCTGGGCCACCATAGAGGAAGTGTGGGTTCTCTGTGATGGTTTCTAAGTTTCATTGTCTCCATCATCGGCAGCTGCCAGTTCTGCTAGGGTATCTGGGACGGTGTGTTCAGAAAAGCGTCAGTGCTAAAGTACGCAAGCAGTAGTGGGACATTTCATCTTGTGGTGTGCATGCACAAACATACACACGCCACAATTCTCTGTTTCGGCTTGAGTGGTTTTACTTTATTTTTAAGCAGATATTTAAAGATATATAACGGTGTAGAGGTGAATTTATCTTATATAGACTATTTGAAAAATAGGAGAACTTGGTGTGAAGAAACAAAGAATGTTACTTGAGCAACATAATTCAGTTGAAGTTCAAAGGGAGTTGTTTGAAGGCTGATGTGAATTTCCCTGTAAAATAAAGTTGTCCCGAATTGTCCAAAGTCATTTTGGACCATGGCTGGCTACTTATCAATCATACTCACTGGGAAGTGGAAGGTACTATTTGCCTTCATGAATGCTCTCAGATTTAAGAGCAATTTTCCTGTACCATTAAGTGATTATTTTCATATTTATGTGAATTTCTTGCTATTATCATTATTTTGTGGTTTAAAGGATAATGGGGAAAGCTTTTGCAGATGAGATTTTTGTCACTTTATTAGCCATGCTATTCAGTGTGCAGGTTATCCAGTGTTCCAAATGCATTAAAGACAGTTTCCTGTTTTCAGGTAACTTCTAAACTTCTAGGAACTTTCTTCTTTAGGTGACTTGGATAAGTTCGTACCATGGGTGTCGCCAAGTTTGTTGTACGTTGTAATCTCTGACTCCATCTTCTAAAGGTTATAAATGAGGTTGGTGGAGGTTAACCAAATCGTGTTA
The DNA here is from genome assembly GCF_011064425.1 of Rattus rattus. Classification (NCBI taxonomy): domain Eukaryota; kingdom Metazoa; phylum Chordata; class Mammalia; order Rodentia; family Muridae; genus Rattus; species Rattus rattus. The sequence goes on along the minus strand of NC_046159.1, from coordinate 87,386,798 downwards.
GATAATACATGGCCACATCTAACACAGGTCACACAGTGGCGAAACATGGGGATCTCAGCTATATGACCTGGTTCCTGAGCCCTTTACTCAAAGGGTATGGTCTGTTTTTTAGTAGGGGTTCAGTTCTTGAGTTAAACTTTGATCTCTTCAAAAGACCCGTACCAAAGAAGAGGGTCAGATTGAAGGGAAACTACAAAATTCAGATCAAGCCCTCTAAGTAATTTTCCTAGTGTCCTTTGAACACAACCCGTAAAGCTTGATGATTTCCTTGTTGAAAGAGGATGGGACTTTGTGTTTACTAATTCTTTGGTCTTCACAACAAAATTGTAATATGTCTTCCCAGAATGAAGTGTCCATGTTGAAAAATGAGGTGGCCCAGCTGAAGCAGTTGTTGTTAACACATAAAGACTGTCCAATAACAGCCATGCAGAAAGAATCACAAGGATACTTAAGTAAGTCACTTTTTCATTCTTTAGAAGAAAACTTTGTCTCATATTTTGCACTGAATTTTATTATAAGGGAAAAATACAGTATACGTTGCACACCCAGACAGATAACAGATGCTTCTGCCAAGGGCAGCCATCTTTCCTGACCTCGTTCCAAAACCATGCCCAGCACTCCCCATAACTTCTGGCCTTACTTTCCCTGGAAGCACATGACCAAATTCCAGCTTTGTAGCTAAGAAGAAACCAGTCTGTGGGGGTCCAGTTTCTAGTGGCCTGTTCATCCTCCTGAGAAATCTGTGACCTGGGAGGCAGCTCTGACTGAATCACTTCCCTCTAGTGTCTCAGAAGATGCTCCATGTTGCCTGCCAGGCTAGACAGCTCCTTCCCCCCACCCCCTATATCAGCAAACAATGTGGGGCCCCATCTCCCTGGCTCTACATTGTGCACTTGCAATGGCAGTAGACTAAATGCTAGATGAATAAGGGAAGGCAGGAGGAACAGTGAATCGTGGCTGAAGGTCAATTTGTTTCCAAATAATTTTTTAGATTGAGCAACACAGATTCTCCCACCACATGTGAGTACTTTTCCACATTTAATATACATATGGCTATCTGAAAATGCAAGACAGGGGGGAAATTCACACACCAAGGCTCAAGCACATTTTACGGGGTCGACCTACTGATGAGAAAGTCTGGCTTTTCCTGTAGTTGTGAACCTAGGAGGCCTAGCTTGGTGACTTCGGTTTAAAATGAAGCTTTGTCGGTGCCTTCCAGAAGAAAATGTAGGACACTCTTCTACATGAAGTTTAATATCTAATAGCGTTTGTATTTATTCCCGAGGCGCTCCCCCAAGAAAGAGCTATATTTGTGTGTGTGTGTGTGTGTCTGTTTCCTCTCCTAGGTCCAGAGAGCAGCCCTCCTGCAAGCCCTGTGCCAGCGTGCTCTCAGCAGCAAGTCATCCAGCATAACACCATCACGACATCCTCATCGGTCAGCGAGGTGGTGGGGAGCTCCACCCTCAGTCAGCTCACGAGTCACAGAACAGACCTGAACCCTATTCTCTAAAAGGCATCGGTCAAACCTGGCCTTTGAGAAGAGCTGTAGCATGCCGTACATCCTTTCTCAAAAGGGCATTTTTAGAATTAACTCAGACCTGGAAGACGCCTCGGCCCTTCAAAGACTGGCTTTCATTTTTATAGTTATTATGGAAATGTTGTCTTTTATACTTAGTTATATAAGAAAAAGGGAGATATGCAATGAATATCTATCAGCTCAGGAGGCACTGTGGTGCTTCTCTGCAATTTTCTGGTACCAGTTTCTTGTTTATAAACGGAACCTTTCCTGTATATAGCCACGGTTTCATTCTTACCAGCCCAACCCTTTGCCTGGAACAATGAATCTTGTTAAACTACAGCTTTTAGCCAAAATGAGGTATGCCTAGATGTCAAGTGAGATGGATCCACACAGTAACTTGCTGGGAAAGCTCATGATGTTGTAACTCATGTTGAGTTTGTGCTGTGATGTCACCAGAGTCACAGATAAACACATGAGCCTTCCTAAATATTTTTTTTCTCCTGCTAGAAGAAAAAAGAAATTATGGTCCATCGATATCCTAAGGAAGCCACCAAGCATCTCAGGCCCTCTCCTCCCGTTCTTGTCCACTCGCTCAGATGTCCAATATCTGTCTCCATTTCCCTTTCCCCAGATCCCTTGTTCACTCTTTGTTTTGACTTTTCTTCTGTTTCCTTTTCTTCCCTTTAGCTTTGCATGTGAAGAGGAAAATAATGTTTAAAGCAGAAAAAAAAAGCAAATCTTGAAACTGTGGGCTTAGCCACAGTTTAACCCACAGCTGGAGTTCATTCAGTTCTTGCCTTTCACAAAATAGCAACCAGGAGATGTTTAATGTGCCTGATTTAATGTTTTTAATAACCAGAGCAAATAAAAGGTGGTTTGGTTATAGGTGAAGCACTGTTGAATGCCAGCTGTGGAGACACTAGGGAAAGGGACTCTGTAAGCCCCAACTGTGAAAATTCAAATAAGGATGTGGGTTCTAACATCACACCCTCGAATTACAACTCGTTTCTATGGCCTGTCTATAATGTTGAAAACCCCATGCACTATATAATAGTTCAGAAGGGCTCTGTTCACTACACAGATTACATCGTTCAATCATCAGCTGCTAATAACCTAAGATTTATTATTATTATTTTTCTTAAGCCTATGGAACCGGCTCTGCTGTTCTGGTGGGCAAAAGCAAGCTCACTCCTGGAGAAACAGAGAAAGCAAAGCCAGCGTTTCTCAGGGTACTCGCAGCCTGCCTGACCAGTCAGACTCTGGCTGCTGACCGAGTCCCATGGAGGTAGCCAGTCTGGCATGCGCATCGGAATCATTCCGATTTATATTTTCAGCAATGTCCATGGACTTGCCCAGTACGAAAAGCAGATCAAACCCAAACCACAGTTGTGCCTCCTTGAAAAAAGCCATTCTACTCTGCTGGTGTTTTAATATCGCGTTTCACAAATAATAGGGGCTAATGTTTCTCACTAGCAGTCTGGGCATATGCTGGTGTTTCATCTCTGCCCAAATAATTCACCTCCTAATGTGTGTGTGTGTGTGTGTGTGTGTGTGTGTGTGTGTGTGTGTGTGTGTGCGCACATGGGTGTGTATGCCTGTGTGTGTGTGTGTGTGTGTGTGTGTGTGTGTGTTTATGAACAGTATAGGTTTTAAAAGAACAGTATTTTACAAAAGCCATCACTTTTATAAGAGTTCAGTAAAGGAAGGATGTACTTTTTCGCTCACTATAGTTTAAAAAATCTATTTTGGAGGAAAATAAAAAGAAAATATGAGGGCTCTGAAGCATGATTTTTTTATAACTACTTTCAGTTTTATCTAATAACTTACTTTAAAAAATCAATACTTATCAACCATTTTTCATGTATGCTGTGCTTTTGAGAGACAAGTTTGGCTGTTCAGTGAAGCGTAAGGATATGCGGCCTAAGAATCAAAAACAAACGGAAAAAATAATAAAAAGAGGGAAAAGAAAAATGAAAAGGGAAGAAAGAAGATGGAGCAAACATAAAAATTTCTATTGTACTTTAGGAAAAAGTATTATTTTCAGGTATTTTAAACACTGAATTAGTATTGTTTTTTTTTTTTCTTAATTCCAGCAGTAAAAAAAAAAATGGTTTAACCTAACTGGCTTGCTAAGAAATGTGTAAGCCTTAGATTTGAAAGAAGTTAACATTCATAGCTCTGGTTTGAAATCAAAAGTAATTTTCTGCAAAATTCCTTCTCTGCTCCCTTCAGAAGAGAGGGGGCAAGCGGGAGGGGAGAGCTTGTAGCTTTTATCTGACACTTGCTTTGAGTAAACAGGACCTTCCCCCCTTGCCTGCATGGATAGCACTTGAAGAAATGATTTTGTTTTACTCCACTAGTAATACCACAATGTCCAGGAGTGACCACCGCTAAAATGATGGTTTTTAGTTTGCGTTTCTCCCATCTGAAATACTTTGCTGTTCGAGGAGCAGCCTTTGCAGTTAAGAACTTGCCTGGGTTTTCTTAATTCAGCGGCTCGACAGCTTGACTGATGTGCATTATTTATAGCTCAATTATGTCTGTTTTTTATGCTAAGTAGGCAAGCCACCACACACAGCAAACCTTTCTCAACATATAATTAGAATAAACTGCCTTCTTGTTACGGGCAGGCCCTTTAGGTGTGTTTGTTTGTAGTATGGATAGAGTCAGCGAGTGTGCCAGCTTGCTGTCAGTCGAGAAAAACTTCTGGTGAAATCTAATTCCTAGTTTATCCCTAGTCAAGATTCCACAGAAAGGTCCATCCCTCACCAGATCTCAGAGCCTGCCTGAAATGACCCTTGCACTGTCTGCCGTACACCGGCCGCTTTAGGACAGCATCTCTAATCCCTTTTAATTGTCTCCTCTCATCTGGTTACCAATGTCAGCCCTATAGACTTTCAGGAGTCGGTGGTAAACAGCCTTCAGAATTCCCCCATCCAAGGAGAGAAGGAGAGTTCTAGTAACACTGCCTCTCTTACTCCTGTGTGGCTCCATTATCGCAGGATCTGCTTCTGAAGTCCCTGCCAGCCTCCTGGGCACTTCTCCAGTACCTCCCTGCCTAACATGACGAGAGCTGGAAACTTAGTACACATCCTCACTCACCGAGAGAAAGGCATGGCACCCTAATGCTTCTTAGAGACACCTTTCTCAATCTGTGAGGCTGGGGTAGATAGAGGAAAGTCCCAGCCCTGGATGAGTATACTAATCTCAAAGCTAGTCATCAAGTTAGCTATGGTCTGTGGGTGCTGGTGACCCTAGTCACCCATTTACCCACAGGTCAGTGTGTGCAAGTTGCCACATTAAAATAACCTGTGGGTGACTGATAGTGCGTGTGCTGTTGCAGTGTGTAGCATAAGAATTGGGGTGACTTACTCAGCCAGTGCTTCATGGAACTTATCTAATCCACTAATAAAATGCAGTGGGTATTCCAAGAGAGGTGTCAGTGGGGAATGTTCAGGTGACTGTTGCCTGCTAGTAAAGCAAATTATAGTGGCTTAGAATTTGCCATTAAAATCATAAACCAGCTTCAATAAAAAAAATTAAAAAAAAAACAGCCCTTAGCTGGGCCTATTTTTAAGCACCAGTAACTGCTATAAAACTAGCCTTTCAGTTAGAATAGAATGTCCTTCCTTTTGAGTAAAACCTTCTAAGGAAATATATATGTGTGTATGTACAGTGGGATTCAAGGACCAAAGCAAAATTTGAACAGGAATCTATTAATTTAGAATGTATAAGATATTTATTAATAAATGTTATTTTAAACATTCCATTTGAACAGTATTCTTCTGTAGGCTCTGTGTGTCTTGTAAATGTTAGTCCGTAATAACCAGCCCCAGTCAGGGCGCCATTAGTCAGGGTTGTGGATGGCTCTTTCTGTCATGGCTGGAAGCCCACGCTTACATCTTTGTGCATCTTTAGAGGCTTGTTTACTACTCTGTGGGTTGTTAATCTACATTCTGAGCAAGTTTTTTTTTTTTTAACCATGAATTTTTTTTTTTAACGTAAGCTCTGTCATTTAGGAAGCAAACTGAACTAAAGGGCATCAGTGACGGAACCGGAGCAGCTTTGGTTTTCCTTTTAAGCATAAAATGCTTTCCTCCCAGCTTCTCCTCACTGCACGCCCCTCTCCCAGAATGCCCTGCACCGCACCACTCAGCTCCCCTGAGCTGCCTGGCCCCTCCGGAACAAGGAACTAACTGTGTGCCCGTGTGCGGCAGCTTTAAGCTCCACCCCCAACCCACCCCCCTTGTATCAGAAGGGAAAGGGAAGCACCTTCCCAAGATAAACCTGTGCCTATGCGACAGCAGTGATTTAGGACCTCTTTTCTGCTTTTTAAAATAATTTATATTTTAAAGTTGCACTTTAGCTCTTTGATCCCTTCCCATTTCTCTGCTTCTGTCTAACCTCTTCCTTGACTTTCACCTTGCCTTGTCTCCACCCTCTATAACTGCTCTGTGAAGACTCTTCCGCTGCACCATTTCAAATGCCTTCTAGAAAACTCATACCTGGTTTGTGCATACTCATTGCTAGTGTGCCTGAGTAGCGCTCCTCACAGCCTTGTGAAGCCTGCTAAAGAACGCAAAGAAGAGCCGGTACACAGAATGGTTTGTCCCCTTGGTCTCTTTCTTCCTTGCCTTGTTTTGAAAACGGTTATATTATGCAATGGACGTGAGGCGGCAACTAAGCTACGCTTACGAGTTTTCTATCTCATCCTCCAAACCAAAGTGTCCTGAATAAGCCAGGAGACTTAGCTTCTTGTGTGCCACGATGCACACTTCACTGTTGTCCTAGCCATAGTCTTCATAAGGTTGCTGAAGTAACCGTGGCCCTGCCCTCCCATTCCTAGGTCTCAAAAATACAATATTGCCTTGCAGCGTGATCAAAGACAGCACCTCTGTTTTCTAATTACAGTCTAAGAAAGGCTCAAAGAACACAAGAGCAATAAACTTACAAGTAAACATCTGATACCAAAACACACATAGAACTTTTGAAATCAGCCTAGTTCGTCGTGTTGTGACAATAAAAATATGTCAGTGTGCTCAAAGTCTCTTGCTATTCCTTGTGGAATTTTTCAGTGATGGAATGCTTGTAGCCAAATTGCTTAAAGAGTGTTTATATATTTTTTTCCTTATAAATCATCTATTTTTTTGAAAAAAAAAAAGAGAGAGAGAGAGAGAAGCCTATTTAACTGCAAACTGAAGATAGGGTAAAGCCAAATGGCCAGCATTTGTTCAAACACTAATACCATTAAGTGGCCCTCTGATGCTTTCCAAGCTTATCAGAAAGGAATCAATAATCAACTGCTATATTTAAACCAAGTTAAAGGATCTAGTTCATCAGAACACAGGACCTAGGAAGTTCTTCCTAAGCCATTTAAGGTTCTACCTTGGGGTTTAGAGGGATCTTTTAAAACATAAAATCATCTCACCTCACGCTGGAGAATGTGGGGCCTGAATAAATTAGCTTTAAGTACATCATTAAAATCTTCCACACGGTCAGTGCATTAGAGTCTCGTTTGCTCCTTCATAGTGCCCACATTGCCTTTAGAGTACAGAAATTGCAAGAGAAAGTAGTGGTGCCCCAGGGCAGGGAGTTAAGAGAAAGGACCCCTCCCAAGCAGCTTCAGGCAAGAAGACCTGTCCCCTTCCCTTCCAAGATCTCTGCTAATCTCATCTGCCTCACAGTGAGAAACTGCCTTTGAGGATTGTCTCTGAGTGAAAAATAACTAAATAAATAAGCTTGAAATGTCCTCCATAGAGAGTACACGACACTTGGGATCTTCTGAAAAGGCCCCCCAGTAATGGCTCTATTCAAACACAATGTTGTGGGACAATTGGAGTAGAAACATTGTCCAAAAACATAATAGAAAAAAAGTTTAGCACTGTGTAAAGTAAGTGTTGACTGAAAAAGACACACACCCCCCTCAAAAAAATGAAATAAAGGTGCCGTCACTTTACGTTCTGGACTTGGGGTTGTTTGTCATTGTAAACAGCAAATCCTTTGTGTTTGTGTGTCTGTCTGTAAAGCAACCACCTTCCAATTGGAGGGAGAAAAAAACCTGGGGGGGGGTACATATGTCGTACGTGTAAATATTTGCTGCAGCATTTTAATGTGTTTAATTTTCTGTTTAGCTTTTCGTTGCATTGTGAACACATTTATTGTTACCAGTGGACAATGAGTTCATTAAGACTGTTCGACTAGGTCAGATTTTTACTTCTCTTTCTAGCAAGAAGAGACAAGATTTTGTGCATTTGTACAAATGTTAATAACATCACCGCAATTCCAATATAATAAAGCACTCAAATGCAAAGAGCGTGTGTAACTTTTGTCTGATGAGATTTGGGCTTAGAGATAATGGTATCCATCCTTCACAGAGTCCCGGTACTTCCTGGTAAACCAAGGCTCAACCCCTACCCTTCCCCACACACAAAGGTCCCTGCTGTGTAGAGTGGGGACTCCTCCCTCCCAGAGTGTCTCTGCACGCCTCTCTTTTCCAGCAGTTGAGAACACCGTGTAACAGATTCTTACTGGGATGACTGCACCCGTACTTCCCTAAAGACGGTGGGGCTTTGCGGATCCTAATACCAGACATCCTTGGTTCATGCTCCGGTTTTCTTGAAGAACCAAGAAGCCACTGTTGGCCACGCAGAAACTCTTCACTTGGCCTCTCCCTGGTCTCAACGGCCCCTTGAAGTATTCTAGGTGACTCTCTTCTTCCCACCTTACCCATGGCTTTTACTCTTTTAGTAACATTTTAAATAATTCTCTTTCCTCCTACCTAGTCTCCCTATACTACACTACATCCTTAGACCTGTGGGAGACTGAACTGAAGAGGCTGCCAGAGTTCTTCCATAAAGCCTTTGAAACCAATGTTCCTGCAGTGTAGACCCTCTGGGCTCTGAAAGGTCTGTCGTGGGTTACTTCTTCTTCCATGTTCTCAGGACAGGAACTGCTGACTTGTTCCCCACAGGAATCAGGAGGAAGAACTTAGTTCACTTAGAAGTTTCGCTCTGTTCTCTTCAGGCTAGAAAGTTCACTTTGCATTTGCATAACCCATTAGGACCTCATCTGCGTTATCTTAAGTGGAGCGATGTTGTGTAAACCTGGTTTGTCAGCTTTGATCTTGATTTTCCTCTTAGACTGAGTAGGTTTACTTAAAGAAGTGGAGCCCTGCCAGGAAGGCTCGAGTGATAAGAGTTATTGGACGGCTATGAAAGGTGTCGCACAGCATCCAACCAAGTTACAGATCAGGTCTCCTCAGGAGGCGGTTGCTGGGAAGGCAGGACTATCTGGTTCTATGTGTGTCTGTGGACGCATGTTTGCATTTTGCACTGTGTATAGACCTCTGTCTACGTGCCCCGCATTGTCTGTTCAGCCAGTGCTATGACCTCTGCATTTCTGATGACCCCACCCAGCATCATATTCCCTGATACCCAGGAGAGCATGAGTTCACACACTGGACCGGTGGTTCTCCTTATCAGATCTGCCTTGGGAAGCTGGGTGATGGGGGCTTGAACCTCTGACTTCTGGAGGTGAAGAAGGATTTTCCAAAAGGGAATGCAGAGAAAGAGAGAAAAAAAATGATGACTTAGTGAAAGCCACTGATATTTCTAGAAGTACCTTGCAGAAATGGAGTCTCACAACTCAAAGCACACCACCAGGGTAAAGTTCAGGGAGAAGACTAGAACACCATCATGTGCAAGGCAGATGTTAGCCAATGTTTATCAAATGAATGCATGCATCGGTGAATGAAGGATGGGCTCTTGTTTTATTAAAAGCTTGGGGCTGAAGCAGAGCATTTAGTGAAGATTAAAGGCAAGGCTCCAGAGATAGCTCACCAGTTAAGAACACTTGCTGTTCTTGCAGAGGACCTGGGTTCAGTTCCTTACACGTACATGGTGGCTTGTATCTGTCTGTGACTCCAGCTCAGAGGGCACAAGGGAAGAAAGAGGCATATATGCATGCATCCAGGCAAAGCAGTCATTACATAAAAATAGATCTTTTAAAAAGATTAAAATACTTTCATACGGCTTTATTTTTCTCTGTGTCATGGCTCAGCTTATGGGCCTTGATATTCAAAGCATAAGACTCAGCTCTCATTAAAAGCATATTTTTCCTCAAGTGCTATGATGATTTTTCCATTCTCTTGCTTTGAAATGATTCTATACATATACTTTCCAGGAAAGGTTTTTCTTATAATCTCATAGGCATTCCTGAGGATGCTGGGATAATATCCCTAAAGGTGAGAACAGAACACAATCTCACTCTAAAATACATTAAATTTTATACAAGATATTTCGATATTCCTTCTAGTTCTTTCCCTTCAACTTTTCGTAGCTCCTCCCCACCTTCTCTCTCCCTCTCAGAGAACAATAAAGAAATAAAAAAAAAAACTACAAACTAAAACCGAGAATGAGAAGGAGAAAGGGGAAGAGGAGAAGAGGAAGAGAAAGAGGAGAAAGAGGGGGGAAAGGAGAAGGGGTGAGAAAGAAAAAAAGAGAGAAAGAAAGGAAGGAAGGAAGGAAGGAGGGAAGGAGGGAGGGAGGAGAAGAGGGAGAGGGGAAAGAGAGAGAAATTAAGAAAGGAAGGAAGGAGGGAAGGAAGGAAGGAAGGAAGGAATTAAGACAAGCAAAACAAAACCACAGAGTCCAGTTTGTTGACTCCTGAGCTTGGAACGTATCTCACAGTGCGGTCAGTAGTCCCACTGACATTCCTTTGGAGGAAACTGATGTTCCCTTGCCCAGCAGGTATTCATTGCAGTTAGCATCTCAGAGGTGGGACTTTGTGTCCACTTATTCCAAGTGCTAGGTTTTAGGACATGTTCTTGACCTCAGACTTCCTCCAAGTACTATAGGGACTACTTTAAGAAGTCTTTATGTCAAGGAAACAAGACAATGTTTCTCAATCCCCCAGAAAAGCAAGAAAAGGGTGGAATGAGGGCTTAGAGAACAGTCTAGAGTAAGACTTGGTGGCAGCCACTGTCCTGTGGAATCCTGCAGCCTGGCTTATCTCTTTACTTTATATACCTCCCTTGTCAAGAAGCACACTCAGGGAGAGGTAGCAAAGTTTCCCCAATGGAACTCTGCCCTTAGATACTACCCTGTTTCTCTGTGAGCAATTTATCTTCTACCTCCTCAGACTCAAAGTTCTTAGGCTAACATGTCATCCCCAGCTTACAGAACAGTGGATCCCATCACCAGAAATGAGCTGAGAGTGGACTCTGTCCTTCTCTGTATTTTCTCTTTTACTCTCCCCTCCATACCTCCCTCACCACCCTTTCCTCTTGTTTTTCTCCTTGTTCATTCTTCCCTTCTGATTTAAAAAAACCCTTGTAATCAAGAACCATGTCTCCCTCAAACAAAGGAGCCCCCGGAGAGAGAAATAAAAGCACACAGGACAAGTTGAGAGCAATGGATGGAAAGACAGCCCAACAAGCGGTCAATTCCCATTCAAAGAGTTCCTAATGGCCAAGACAACTACAGCTGTCTTCACAGCATGACGCTGCAGAGGGAGCCTAGTCAGTGTCCCTCTGATAAATAGATCAATTTGTCTTTTGTAGTTTAAATGGGCATCTGTTGCTTGGAAGCAGCAGAAGCCTCAGCAAGGTGTCTAGTCCTAAAGCTACCTTGAAAGGACATTCCTTTGGATGGGTGCCATGGTGATGAGGGAAAGAAGACACAACTGCAACACTGCCCGCCCATGTGAGAAGGCAAACCTTCTTCTCACTCCATGCAACAAGGCCGAAATGGAAACAAAATGGGCTAGAGGTGCCTTCCTAGATGAGGAAACTATATATATCCCACACTAATTTCATAGACACCAAATTCAATTTGTCATTCTCAAAGCATGTTTGCAAAATTAGCATTCTGCTTGCTCAGAAATGGAACTGTCTTAGTACCATGGTGAGGGGGAGGACGGGTGTTGAGGGTTCAAACAAAACAAGTGGTACATTAAAAAAAAAAAAAGCCATAAGGAAATCTAACAGTTGGTAAGCTAATTAAAAGTAAAACGATGGGGAGATGGCTCCATGAATAAATCACTTGCCATGTCAACGTAATTTTGCCTTCCCAGAGGCAACAGAAGTCAAGCTTGGCAGTCCATGTGTGGGTAACTCCAGTCCTTCTATGAGGAGACGGAGATGCCCCTGAAGCTCCTGAGCCAGCCAGCCTGGGATATGCAGCAGCAACAAGACCCATCTCAAACGAACTAGAAGTAAGGACTGACACCCAACTTTCCTTCCAACCTTTGTGGGTGTGCTGGGTCCAGGGCACATGCAGGCCTCCACAACACACCCACACACATACAGATAAAATTTAATAAATGGTTTGCATGGTGACTATACACCTCGCACCATAGACTATTAAGTGAAATCCCAATGCCGGGACTTGGCTACAGTCAATGAGTTGTTGGTCAGGGACGCCTCCGGGACCCCTAAAACCATACAGGCAAGTGCCACTGCCATTGGTGAGCCACCAGAACTAGATGATAGGACCATGTTGCTGACGCTACTACATAGCTGTGGTTACAGGATATCATGAGATCAAGCTGAAACTGTGATGTGTCCTCCCTGCTGGCTAATCCCCCCACCCCCACCATAGTGCTGGAGGGTGCTATGCAAGGTACTATTGTTGTCACCAACAGATTTACTCAGCTCTAGACCCTGAATGTAGCAATACCAACTAGCTGGGTGAGGTGTCCCCTCTGGTGTAATAGTGGCATTCCTGTTGTGTGGGTAACCATCCAATTTCTGGTTGAATTTTATGATTTGTTTATTCCATGGGGTTGGAGAAGTGGTTGTTACATCTGGTACTGTAAATCCAGTCAGGCTCCTGTGGCTGGTGAGGTCATAGGCTCTAGTAAGGAAGCCGCTGTCATTTTCGAAATGGATACGGTGTGCGAGTCCATCACTAAATCACTGTGCTTATGCCCAAAGCTCTGGTCAGAGAAGCTTCTTTTGCAGCAAGCAGTGTTAAGTACAGGGACTTGTACCTGGTCACAGTTCTGAGGATAAGTGAAGGCTGAATGGCCAGCAACGTCTTAGAAGCCCAGGAAACGTCTGCATGGAACAAGGGACAGAAGGAATGGAAGAGTCAAAGGCAAATGGAGACGGCATGAAGCACAGACTTCTAGGCCTGTGCAAAGCATGGCGGCACCCTTGAATTCACAGCAGCTGTAATCACATGAGACTGGGCTCATCAATATCCCATCATGGGGAAGGGAGGAGCCCATGAGGCCCCTTCACTTCTCGAGGATTATTACACACAATTAATGGTTGCTAGGGAAGCTTCAAACAATTCTTCATCGGCGTAGCCCACACACCTGCCATGTATCATGTCTTTCCTGTAAACGTCTACTCACCGACCTTCCTGTGAGCAACCTTAATGAGCCGCCTAGGGTCACAAGAAAGAACACGTGAAATGTGCAGGGGAGCTAGGAGGGAGGAGGAGGATCAGTCGGTGTGAGAGGGAGAAATACGGTGAAAGTGTCATGCATACACGTACGCAATGTCATCACGAATTCTGCCAGCACCACTGGCTTCAACAGAGAGGCATTTGGTTTTCTTACATAATAAAGTCTGCAGTCCTTGGCGTGGGCTCTGAAAGTTCATGTCAGCACCAACAGCTCTGTGATGCTCCTGGCCACTCTCAGATGCTTGCCACCTCCCGGGATTCTAGGGCACGCACAGTCCAGACAGCAAGGGAGAGAATCAGGATCAAAAACGCCCTTTTCTATCAGGAAAACAAAGAGCAACTCTTGTCCTTGAAAAGCTTATTTAGGCTTCAGGTACCAAAATGGAGTCATGTGGAAAATCTTACCTTACCCAGAGGCTGGCATCATGGGAGGCAAGCTCAGAATGCTAAGTTAGACTAGGGTTAGTTTCCCAATGGATGGGTTGTTGATGTGGTCTACAGGGTATAGCTGTCCTGTAGAACTCGTCCTGTATTTCTCATGAGTCTGGAACCTTCTGAGAGTCATTTTATAGATACAAACATGCTTTATCTGAGTTCATTAAGAGCTGTCAGAATAGACTGATGTCCAGTGATGTGTCCAATAGACTCTATGGCCAGTTTAGGAAGTGAGCATGGGAGAAACACCTGGTCCTCTCTGGCGGCTTGGGACATGTGACACGTACGTGCAAGCTCACAGCAATGCACAGGAACAAGAGGTTGATGGCTCTGAGGGAGGGATCCACCTAGCAGGTGTCCAGAAGGAGACTGCAAAGACTGAGGTGTGAGGTGGGGAGGATCAGGGATCCAGGAGCAATGTCTATCATGTCCGTGACATCTGTGAGCACCACTTCAGAAGCCTCTGAGCGGCCACAGCGCACTGCACTTTGGAAACTAACGCTTTCCCGTGACTTTGACATACAGATGTGAACATTTTCACTGGACTTGAAACACGTTCACATTATCACGCTGAGTTTGTATTGCATTTGTCCGAGAAATGCTAGATTAAGAGTTCGTTTCGATCACAACTTTTAAACTGGAGTAATGCTACTTTAATTTTATTAGTCACCAGTCTGTGTGAGCATAGTTGTGTCGGCTACCCAGGAATCTGAAGAAGCTATCATTTGAAAGCTGACACATGTGTTTATGACGACTAAAGGAGGCTTAGCTGCCGAGAGTCAGAGGGGTAAGGACAGTGTCTAAAGTCATTGGTCGGGATGACACACACAGCAGATGCTCCCTGACCTCATCATCTGACAAGGGCTCTCAACTACTTCTGAAGAAAGAAAGAAGAAAAAGCTAGTCGAGAAAGGCTAGGAGGTAGCTTAGTAGCAGAGCATAACTTTCAAACATAGCTAAGGCCCTGGATTCTATCTCTAGCTAAAGAGAGGGGAAAAGGGGTGACAGGGCCTGGATCCCCGAGTCGCTGCTGGTTAGAGAGCTGCCAGGAGAGCTGATTGATCAGACTCCGAACTTGCAAGAGCAAGGTTATTAAGCCCTTGATTTATTTTTATTTGCTGGCTTCTGTTTTGTTTTGTTTCTTGAAAACAGCAATGGACCTGGCTTGACTAAGGAACAGGGAAGGAAGGGACTCTGCTTCACATGTTTCTGTGACACAGGAGTAAGAGATCATGGGAGAGCAGAACTCAGAAGCAGCAACAACCTGTAGGGAGCGGCAAGCTCCACTTTCTCCTTCTGCAGCAAGGAACCAGAGGCCCAAGGCCATCAAATGACTCACCCAAGGCCCTCAGCTGAAGCTGGATGTCGGTTGGGATTCCAGATGACTAGGCCAAATGCTTTATTTCCTTTCTCTGTTGGCCCAACAAATTGAATATACTACAACTATCGAAACCGAGTCTTTTTAAAACAAAAAGAAAAAAATTCTCTTATAAAACAAAAGATCAAGAAATGGGACATTTTACCCAAACCTCAAAGATAAGCTAAACTATTCACACAAGGATGTTTTTAGTGCATTCAGAGGAAACTGTCCCTGTAGTCTGGTCACGGGGCTGCTTTGTGGCTCTGTGTGACCAGCCTTCTCAGAAGTCCAGGGGAATGTTTTCTTGGAGATCAGGTTCCTACAACAGTCTTCCAGTGCAAACCTTGGGCGTTAAGCATTAGTGATGGATTGATGATTCTTATTTGATTATACCTAGGACGCCTATGATTAAAACAAAATGGCATTAACTAATAAGAGATTAAAATATTTTAGAGTCACATTTAAGAGTTTCCATAACCAAGGTCCCAAAGCCATTTAGTTGTGTTTATTTTTTAAAACTGTTTTAGAGTTCCTCTGAAGAGTAAAGTGCTGGGCGAATTCATCAGGGACAATGAAAAATAAAAATAAAAATAAAAGCAAATGGGTAATGCTTTAACATTCTTTAAATGCACAAACTCCATGAGTTTCCAGAAAGTATGATGGGCAAAACCCCTTCCTGGGTCTGAACGCTGGCTCTGCCACTGAGTGTAATACTCACATCCTTCCTCTAAAGGCGTCAATTACCGTACAAGCAAAATCAGGACAACTGCACTCTTCACTCGAGATGACATGGCGTGCACACCTGCACAGTGCTGACGAAGTCAGAGTTACAGAACCGAAAAGCATGCGGCGGATAAAGTTTAGATGGAAAATGTCTCCCGTAGGCTCTTGGATTTTAACCCGTAGTCTGCGGCTGATTGCCGTCTGGGGAGGCTGCGGTACCTGGCTGGGTCACTGAAGAAAGGTCTTTGAGCATCGCAGCCCCCATGGGATATCTGCTTCCTCATCTTTCTACCCACAGGCTTCTGCTGCACAGCACCACTTGACAGTGACTTTTCCAGGTGATTGATGGTACCCCTGAAGCCATGAGCCCCAAATAAATCTTTCTGAAATGACCTCCTAGAGGCATTTAGTCACAGCTATGAGAAAAGTAATATACGCATGCAAACTAAGGGACTTAAATTTCCTCCATGCCAACCAGTAAACACAGTCACTGAGTAGGACTGTCGGACACACTGAAGGGAAAATTCAGGGCAACTGCAAATTCTGTTGTAGCCAGATCTGTGTTTGTCTAACATCAGTTCTGAGTTTGGAAGTTCTCAAAGAAACAAAAGAAACTGTGCCTACCCACCCTGCCTGCTATGGAGCCATCACTAATGGGCAAGTGCCCATTATCATTTATGGGTCAATGCTAGTGGGACATTATTTCAGTTTCATATAAATGGATTCCCCTTTTGTCCAAGTTTTTTTTTCTCCAGGGTTATAATCAACATGAAAATCCAGACTACTGTCCTCATGAGAGCTTTGAACATACAGGGTGTTCAATAAAAATTTATTGAGCCACTCTGGCCATCTGTCACTGGATTAGACATCATATCATGCACTGAGAAGGACTGAAGTTATGCAAGGGAAGAATCTTCTATCCTTTAGGCAGAGAGACTACCTAGTAACCACAGCAGTAGTGATTCAAAGTCAGCTTTGGTGATCTCTCACCATAGTTTATCCTCCTACCCAACCCCAAGGAGGGGAGCCAGAAAAAAATTGACTTTTTACACAGAGACACACAGACACACAGACACACAGACACACAGACACACAGACACACACACAGACACACACACACACACACACACACACACACACACACACACACACACACACAGAGTCATGAGATTCACCTGAAAACCAAAGAGAGATGAACAGTTTAGCTCAAGAGAAAGGTGTAACAGGGATCTGAAAAACAGCTTAGCAGAGATTGGCTAAGTAACCTCTACATCAGCTTCAGGACCACTTAGATCAAAGACAGGAAATCAGAAAGCCTCCAGCTTCTTATACAGCAGCAGTAATGTGACCAACTAAACACTGATGGGAGACTGAGAGATAAGAAGATGCAATAAGGACCAGAAGGTGGCAGTAGGATGCTTGAGGACCCTCCCCTGACCTGCATGAGTGACTGTATTAGGCAATACCTGTAGAAGGCCTGAATGATTGGTCTCACTAAGTGTGTTTGCACAGTTGTTCTCCTTGAGTGGCTGCTATACCTGTGGGGCTTGGTCTGGCGATCAGTGGTTGTGAAAGTGCCACACAGGTTTCACTCGGGAGACGATTAGAACTGTTGAATCTTGGGGCTGGGGACTTAGCTCAGTGGTAGAGCCCTTACCTAGGAAGCGCAAGGCCCTGGGTTCGGTCCCCAGCTCCAAAGAAAAAAAAAAAAAGAACCAGAACTGTTGAATCTTGAGCCCAATTTTAAATGTTATGACACCGAATAAACTCCCAGGTCACCCCCGACTCTGCCCCTGCCCACCCTCAGCTAGAGCTTCCCCAGGGTGTGGTTAGGATTCAGAGCCTTAGGCATGTGGATGGAGTAATAGAAACAGGAGTAGGGTTTGGGAGAAGGTCACAGATGCTCACTGAGGCAGAACGAGGTCTCACCCCTTCAGAGTCCACTGCCAATTTCCAGTTCAGCTCCCTTCCCACTGCCTCCCTAGTGTTTGCCTCCGACCTTCCTTTCATCCAGTCTTGCCACTCTCCTAAAGTTAGCCTCCAGTCTCCATCAAGGAAGACAGCGTTCCTACCCCCTGTGTATTTTCAAAAGGTTTGTTTTGTTTTTGTTTTATTTATTTATTTTTTTGTTTTGATCTTTTTGTTTTGTTTTTGTTTTTGTTTTTTTTTATAAAATTGCAACTTCTCACACTTTTGACTAGCCCCCTTTTTGGAAGGAGGATTCAATATTTAAGGCTGTATTATTCTGTTGTTTACTTGATGCAAATACATCTGGGGATTCTGGGGGATTCTGCTTTCTAGAAAAGAACAGATAATTTTGTGATTCATGGGAAATTGAAGCAAATCTCATTTTTCTTTTTTTTTTAAATCATGAAAGAAAAGCCCCCATGATATTCATGGAATAATTTGAAAAGTCTAACTCACCATAGAAATCACTAAATTCATCAAGCAGGGTGGTTGCAGCAGAATAAGTTATAAGGAAGGGAGAGAGGAAGGAAGGAGAGCAGAGATAACCCAGAGGAAGTGCCAAGTTATTACAGTGTCTATGGAGTACTACACAGCACACTCATACTCATGTGAATTATTAAGCAAGAAAGTGAACAAGAAGCAGCAGGAAGCTCACTGGTTCTCTAAGTGTAGTCTGGGAAACGTCAGCATCATCCTTGCCTGGGAAACTATAAAAATGTAGACTCGTAGGCTCTACCTCAAAAATTCCACACTGGGTGGGAGATCCAGTGAGCCATGTCCTGAAGCTCACAGGGTTACTGGAATTTGAAAAGCACCAATGCCATGTAGTTTAACCCACCAGGAAGTGCATGCAGGGTCAGGTTGACCCACCAGGAAGTGAATGTAAGGTCAGGTTAACCCACCAGGAAGTGCATGCAGGGTCAGGTTAACCCACCAGGAAGTGCATGCAGGGTCAGGTTGACCCACCAGGAAGTGAATGTAGGGTAGGTTGACCCACCAGGAAGTGCATGCAGGGTCAAGTTGACCCACCAGGAAGGCAGAGCAGGGCAAGGATCCTAGGAACTTCCCTAGAAGAACTAGAACATACTACAAGTGTTCCTGACTTACATTATGGATCTTATAATCAGAGGCAAAAAAGGAGAAGTCTTACTGTTTAAATATCCAAAGAAAAGGCAGGATTTCTATGTAGAACACTTGGTAGCGATATAACAGTGGTAGAACACTTCCTTGACAGGGTTTAACTGTCAGCACCACAAATAAAAATAGTATATTTTAGACATAAAGTCCCGGTAGAGGAACTAGGAAGATGACTTAGTTGCTAAAAGTCCTCCACACAATTCTGAGGACCCACGTTACTCCTAGCACCCAATGTGAAAAGCCAGTGTAGTAGCATGTGCTTATAATCCCAGTGCTAGCGAGGCAGAGACAAGGAGGATCCTGGAGCTCGCTGGCTGGTGAATAGTGGCAAACAGCGAGCTCAAAGTTAGGTGAGAAAGCCTGTCTCTAAAATGGAAGATGATAAAGACACCTTTGACTCTCTCGTGTGCATGTGCCTCCCACGACTAACACGTGCATCGACATATAACCTCTCTCACACCCATGCATGCACTCTTACAAGAAGACAAGAGAGATAAAATTTGATTCCCAGGGTGAATCTAAGCAGTGGGAATACTGAGATATTTATTGGCCTGTGGTTTCACACGGTGCAGATACAACAAAGACCCTGGCAATTTTCTCTGAAGAGGCACACATGGTGTTGCTTGTTTTTAGTTTAAAGCTTCAAAAAAAATAGCTCTGCCATTGGGCCATTTTGTTTCAGTCTTGTTAACCTACAGTTTCAGTTTACAAAGCACTTAATGAGCAGAGCATCTCTTATCCACTCTGTAGTACACTCAGCCCTTTCAACTAATGGATGAATTTCTACCCCTTCCAAGTACTCACTTATGAGATGCATCTGAGTTCCCTTTTTGTATGCAAACTGACAAATCATGCAATTAGGCCTTGCCCACGTCTCCAGAACAAGGGGCCAGAATAGACACAGGTCAGGTCTGTGCAGTTTTTACGTTCAGGCATCCATTAAACCAGCCAGCCATGGGAGACTCACTTAAGTAAAGCGCGTGATTCTTTAACAGCTGCTTTGCCACACAAAGAAAGCCAGCATTATGATACCTCCCTGAAGCCTCTGTTTCTTTTGAATCAAACTTTCAATGTCAGAACTGAGATTAAAATGATGTCACTTATTACATACCAATGCCCTTCTCTCTCCTCCCAGGTCTATTCCGCAGGGCCCGCAGAGTCATATGATGAAAGTTACCTTTTAAGGCTTACACAATATTGATGATGTGTCCCCGGTAGTGGCGTGTCAACAAGTAGCCGAAAAAGTCTGACCATGAATGAATCTCAGCAGGCCAGGCTCCAAGGACTGGGGACGTAGCCCAGGTTCCATCCAAATCTAGATATAGAGTAATCTAATCCAAGTGACTTTGCATCTAGGGTCACTTAGTGAGGTTTGCCACAAATTGTGATAAAAGACAAAAAGGATGGGTGACACTCAGGTCAAACATGCTCCAGGAGCTGTAAGAACACACAATGCATCCCGTGTGCTCTTTAGTGGGCGAACCCCAAAATACCGTTTCACCTCACTTCTATTGAGTGAAATACTGAGGCTAGAAAACTCACAGATGCTCACAAGCTTTTCTTCTCGGGGATGGGCTTCTTCCTTGGTGAGTCATTCTGTCCCTTAGACCAGTCAATTCTGGAAGAACAACTCCCTCATTGTGACCTAGAACCCGGTCACTCTCATAATCTCTATCCCATGCCATGACTGCCTTAGGCCTCAATTACAACAGGTCCTCCTTGGCACTTACGTTAAATAATGAATATGTAAACTAGTTCCTTGTTCCAGCTCCCTACCTTAAACGAAGCATGGCCTCAGAGTATGGGGTTGGTGTGGCAGGGGTCTCAGTTTCATTTACCATACCTTCGCCTCCCTCTGATTTCCAGGTCTACTAGATGTCGAGGCCAGGCAGATTTGTTTACAACATAACAGCTGGACCTGCCCATTTGCCTTGCCTCCATACATTGTTACCTCTGAGCTACATGGCTCTAGCATCGAACGGGCTACCACACAGCCACTCCTATGTTAACCTGCTTTACCATCCACTCACTCCTTCTTAAAACACAAACATCTCTGTCTTCTCTTGATGAGGGCGCACAAGTTATTCTTCAGTGATAGGTTCCTGGAGGTGGGGCGGGGGATCAGAAATAACAAAAAAGATAGGAAACTTGGGGTCAGGTACCTTGCCTAAGCTACAACTTATGCCAAGCAAGTTTACTAAAAACAGCATCTTATGTATGCTCTGCAGGGGTTAGGGCCAGCATAGAGCTTTCCTACAATGGGACAAAGTCAGCAGGAAAGTAATCAAGTAATGGCATCCAAAGTGAACAGAGGAGACCTCAAGTATGCCACAGACCAAGTGCCCAGTGGTCCTGGGACTGATAATTACTGCCCTTCAAGAGAGTGAAAAGTCAGGTTCCTAGGATTCAGAACCCCAGACCCTGAAGGCCACCCCAGGCCATTACTGGCATTGTCAAGCATGTTCCTGGTTTTACACATGAATCTTAGTTCCTTCTTACACATCAAGGAAAATCCGAGACAGGCCCAGCCCACAACACTCTCTGCTTCCATTTTGCCTCCTTCTTATTTTCCCCTGACATGACTGCAAACATTTAGACAACACGTGTATGTGTGCAGACAGACCACTCATGTACAATCTCACACACACACACACACACACACACACACATGCACACACACACATTTCTCAACTCAGGTGTCTTCTGTTGCTCTTCACTACCCTCCAAGCAAACCCCAGATTCAGAAACTTTAATACATTGACGATAAAATTCTGCAAATTCTCACGTCTCCAATCCTCCATGTCTTTTCCCACCTCCCTTCTTCATTCCATAGTCCCAGGGACAATTATCGCCATGTGACCTGCCCTTATCCATGAATGGGTTTGTTTATAGACATTCCTTCATCAGGAATCTCTCCACTGACTCCTTCACCCCACCAGTGCCTGTCAAACTACCACATTCTCCAAGTTCAGGCCCACTGCCCCTCACTGAGGATTGCAATGTGTGATTTTATCTACCCTCATAGGGTTTTAGTAATCTTTCTATCATTGTATATCAGTCTGCTTCATGTCAATATTTACTGTTTCACTCACCTAGTAGATGATCACATCTGTGGAACTGTGTTGTAACTAACTCTTTTCTGTTAGCCCCTATGGTACCCAGTATAGAGCTTGGCATGGAGACAGGGTTTGCAAATGTGTTTGAGTATATGCTATTAACTTCTATAATAACACCAATAATTGACTCTCTCTCTCTCTCTCTCTCTCTCTCTCTCTCTCTCTCAGACACACACACACACACACACACACACACACACACAGAGAGAGAGAGAGAGAGAGAGAGAGAGAGAGAGAGAGAGAGAGAGAGAGAGAGAGAAGTGTGTGTGTGTGTTGGGGGTCCCAACACAAAACAAAATATAAGTCTTATTTAAGAGCATTGGGAACCGATTGCCCAGCTTTTTCATCCTATGATACAGGTAAGGCCCCCACTTTCTCCATGGAACTCCAGCGAAGAGTCCAACTGGGATGAACATGTAACTTGCAAACCCCCAGAAAAGCTCTTAGCCATTTTCCTTTGGGTACACTGACCTTGTCCTGGAAGAAAACAATTGATCCAGGTGTCTATAAGACACCCTAAGGCACATGCACACATCCCTGAGACAGTCACATGAGGCTCCCTGACTTGCATTAATGTCAGTGGTGCCATTTAATCCAACGGGTCCCAAATTGGCCAGTTTTTCTGACCTCCCACTCAGTAGTGGCCTTGGGGCTAATATTTTCCTGGACAATCACGTTAAGTGCTACAGAGGTTGAAAGGGGCCTTCTATGCTGGCCACTCCATTAAACTCTGTTGATAGTTCACAGTTCTGGTTACAGGCCTCTGCTCAGAGCACAAGGCCACCTTCCTTTTAGTCTGGGCTCTCCTGTCTGTTTTCAAGCTAGATAAGAACAAACGCCTGTCTGTATTTTCCTCAGTATAGCAAGGACACTTCTTGATCTAGAAAGTACAGAAAGCTCAAAGGCGACAAGCTGCACCAATGCCATGAAAGCCCTAACATTTTACATGAAAATCTAAGCAAAACCAACATTGGGATTTAAGGGGGAAAGTAGACACTGGAGCGGCGTTAGTGGGAATTTTAAATTGTTAAACGAGAAACAAAATTCTTTTTCTGTGTTATCTCAGATGGTTCCTTCCTGAGAACGTTCTGGAAGCCAGAACCATCTTAACCTTTCATTGGCGAGAACTGTTCAAGAGACTGGTAATCTATGCCCTTTATTTCAAATAAGCAGCCAACACTATCCACAATGCTTTGACATCTTTCTTTCTCTGTAGACTCATTTGCTGAAGGAAGCACAGAAAATTTTCCTGGCTTTAGCTCTCGGATCTTCTTCCCTTGGCAAAATATATTTATAAGGAGCTGCATGCATTCCATGTCCTACAGTAGGTCAGTAGGAGAAATGGGACAATAACCCATTCTTTCATTCTCACAGCAGAACATCGCTGCTTGCCATCGACAACGATCCTAATAAAGCCACACTTGAGTGGTGTCTTTGTTTATAGAAAGACTGATTGATTGATTGATTGATTGATTGATTGGCTGACTTACTGATTGATTCTTATTTGTCTGCATATCAGGGGCATGAATAATACAAGTCCATTTAGGTCCACATAGACCCATAGTCACATTCAGAGAGGAGCTGCTGTCAGAGAGCCCCAGCAACAGAAAATGGTGGCAAAGGAAGGCAACATTGCCCTCTGTGGTTTTATAGCTTCTTGCCCTCTGGTGGTTTTATAGTTTCTTTATCCCCATCTCTTTGCATTTGAAAGTACAAGCTCTATAAGTTGACTTGTACAGAACAAAGCGTCAGCTCCCCTTGAATGGCAACAATGTGTCTCTAGTTCTTTTCCTGTACCTTAAGGAAGAGGACTGAGCTCTGCTCTGAGTGTACTGTATTCACTGAGTCAGTCCATTGATCTCATGTAACTGAGATTTAAGAAAAAAGGAAAGAAAAAAGGAAAAGAAAAAAGGAAAAAGTTAACTGGTGTAACTGGCAGCACACGTGTTTCTTATCTACAAAGCCCTGGGTTTGCTCCCTAATCCCACAAAAGGAAAGAAAGAAGAGGAGAGGAGGAAAGAAGAGAGAGAGGGAAGCAATAGGGATTAGGGGCTGGGGCATAGTTCAGTGGGAGAGCAGTTGCGTAGAAAGGGTTAACAATTTCCTTCTGCTCTGTTTCTGGCATTGGACAATCAAA
The DNA here is from genome assembly GCF_011064425.1 of Rattus rattus. Classification (NCBI taxonomy): domain Eukaryota; kingdom Metazoa; phylum Chordata; class Mammalia; order Rodentia; family Muridae; genus Rattus; species Rattus rattus. The sequence goes on along the minus strand of NC_046159.1, from coordinate 87,362,992 downwards.
TAAGTGAATAGTCCTAGAGATAAATGGGACCCGGCTCAGCGGTGATCTGCCTGGAGGAGGGCCTTCTTTGGGTAGTTTGTATGGCAAAACGGTTACCAGATACGGAAGTAGACCTGGGGTGCTGGTGCTGGGGAAACCGAGTCCTGCTTGCACTAAGGTTGCTAGCCTATTTGTTTGTATGAAGGGCCTTTCTGTTCTCGTCTACTGTGTAGTACTTCATTTCCAGGTCAGATTTTTTTTCTTCATCTTGTCTTTTCTTCCTTCCTTCCTTCCTTCCTTCCTTCCTTCCTTCCTTTCTTTCTTTCTTTCTTTCTTTCTTTCTTTCTTTATTTCTTTCTTTCTTTCTGGGGGACGGGACTACAGACAAATACTGTAAATCCAGAATGCTTCTTCCCAAGCTTGCCTTACAGGACCTTCAGTAGGACCCAGCAATGTGCCTTCCATGGGCTCTGCTTCTAAACAAGGGGAGGCTGCAGTACGAACCATCAAACAACAAAGAAAGCTTTACTCTGCTTATCTTTCATATACCCTCCAGAGGTAGAGTCCCATGCAAATGAACGGAATCACGTCTCTATCATTCTTCTGATCTCAAGAACTGGGTTAACTGCTTCTGAGTTTAAAATCTCTCTTCTTGGAGCCACTCTGCCGCTGTCGCACAAAGAGCAGATTCTCTAGAATTCCTGTGTGTCTAGACCTCCGCTCCCACCTCAAACTGAGGTGCGCGCCCCAATCACCACCCCAGAGGTTTCTAGAAGGCACTTACCTCACCAACACATTAGGAATACATTAAGGCCTGCTGTATATCCACCCTTATCCCCTTCTTCCCTGCAGCCCTCACCCTGCAGCCCCGCCTGAGACCAGGATTCATGGCCTCTGACTTCATTCAACTTGGAAACTAGCAAACGGTGAGAGTGACCAAGAAACTTGTCATCAGGCAGGGCCTTTGTGAAATGGCAGTGTAATTAGCCATTTCATATTTTTGTTATTTCTTTTGCGATTCACGTTAAAAATATGTTCCATGAATGGCTGCCTGCTGGGAGTACGGAGCCCCTGTCACTCAGCAGTCGTTCAGTGAACTAATAAATATCTGCGCCAGCAGTCTCGCCTCCTGCCTCAGTTCCCTCTTCCCACCCGACAGCTGTGAGACCAGACCCCACGCCACTCTCCACACTCCGTGGGGTCATAAGGATTACCAAACCAGGAAGGGAACCTCGCCCACCGGGGAGTCTCCACTCTGCAAGCTTCCTTCAGAGGCCACTCTGCCTCCTGTCTATGAGGTCACCCAAAGACGGGCGTGGAAGGCTATCTTCAAGCACGCGTTATCATAAGCAGCCAATCCCCTGAGAGGATTTCAGCTTTGGAGACTCCTAAGGGGAAAATGCCACTTCATCCACTAAGCCACATCAGCTGGAGCTGGGAGGCACCCAGCTCACATCTGCAGAACAGCTCGGACCAGGACCGTATGTTCTGTCAGCGTTTAGGTGGGGCCCACTCTGCGGCCCTAGCCAAAATTTCAGCCGGGTCCTCCCTGCTTCCCACCCTGGCCCATGTTCATCATCTTTACTGAGCATCTCAGGAAAGAAACAGTAACCTCCCCTAAGAGGCTCACCCATCTTCGTGTGCCTTAGGAAAACAGGCGGGAACCATCAAAACATGACAGGGGAAAAAGCTATTTGGGAACCAGCTCTGTAGTCATCTTTTCTCATGACGTGGCCTTCTTACCCTGTGGATTGTTGAAGGGAGATAGAGCGGCAAAGAGCGATTAGCCTGCTCCTCCCCACAATAAAGCTGTGTTTTCATGTAGGACGAAGGGTTGTAACCCAGCCTATAACTGGAAATTTCAAAGAAAGAAGAAAATTCCATGGCAACACTAGAATCACCTCCTTCAGTCTGCACTTGGGGACCAGAGAACTATCTTTTTTTTTCTAGAACTTGCTGAGAGATTTTTTTAAGAGGGTTCGTCTCATTTTGTATGCTGCTAGTGATCTGCATCCCTAGGAGTGCATATTAGTGGTTTTAACGTCTTCGAAACTTATAAAAAGTCGGTCTTTCCTTCCGAGTGCAGTAGATAAACAGCAATAGAGATTAGAACGGCAAACCCATGGCTCCTGGGACAGAACGTGATCAGAAAGGATAAAACGCAAACCAGCGGGTTCCTTAGCCTGTCGTGGCTCTCTTGTTTTTAAGCAGTCTTGGTTTGAATCTACAAAACAATAATCACTTTAAAGCCCGGTATTTCAGTAAGGAAGGGTTGAGCACATGAACTTCAGTGGTGCTGCTCAAACTTGCTCTAGGAACAGGATTTTCTCGAAGCAGTAACGGCCTCCAATAGACGCCCTAACTGTGGTCCGGACTGCCAGGCATCTGATGTGCGGCTGGAGAGTGGTATGTTCTACTTCCCTAACTCATGAGGAATGTAACAAAAAAATCCACATATTTGTTTAAGGTCTTTCCCTCACACTTAAAATATTAGCTGAAGAAACTAAGTTTGCTTTAGAACAATTTGTGCAGACCCTTTAGAAACGAGCTAGCAAAGCCGCGTGGAGACTGATGCCAAATAGGCTTTTGGTGGTTGGGGTGATGTTTTCTAACTGGTTCTTGCTGGGCAGAGAGAATGTGTGAGCCTTCCTCAGTGTAGTACATGGCCAGCAAGCAGGCTACCTCAAGCTTCCCGTCTCCAGCTCCTTCGACTTGTGTTAGGTTGTGGTGTCTTACCTGTACAAAGTAAAGCAGAATGATACAATGGTTAGTTTTATAAGTGATCACCTGTATAAATATATACAAGTCTCCAAAAAGTTAGAATATTACAGTGATGGTTTATATCAATACCAAAATATGTTGCAATGTAAAAAAAATGCAATAAATCATATAATCAGGGTTCCAATTTTTCCCCTAAAATCTCATTTGGCCCAAATTTTTTTTAGACAGCTCCAATTATATGTATATATAAAGTAAATGAACAAATCAAACAGTAATACATCTCAAATTAATTTTATAAACAGTCATTTGATATACATTCAATGGTACCATTTATTAAACGTATTTGCAAATTTGCATTCTAATAGAGGAATGTGGTATATTTTTAAATAAAGAATTATGTCTTGGCTTAATATTTGATACTATATCTTTAATGTTCTTCAGAATTTATCAATATCCTGACTTTATAAAGAGCAATGCTAAAAATGCCTCTTCACATAAATATGTAGTAGAAAGTGGCAAGAGCAGGTTTAGGGTCATTTCAGAATTTGCTGGAAGTCCTGTCCTAACCCCAAATGAAAATTCATTTAAAGAATTTGTTTCATTGAAACTCAGATCAATAGTGCAAACGGCAATTTTTAAAATCAAGCATTCTAACCTGCTATAATCAATCTATAGGTGGTTCTTCCATCCTGAATATTGATGATGGAAATGCTAACCGTTTCTTTTCCATAACTAATATAAATATAATTAATATACAGTATATAATAATATATAACTTTATATAGGCAGAACACTTTGTATATACAGTAGAAACCCTGGGAGATATAATGAGAATAGCCCTACTTACGAGCCATGGTGTTTTAAGTGATGCTGCTTTGTTTCATGCAGTGTGACAATAGGATTAGTGTGCATGTTGTGTGCATGTTGTGTGTTGATAGCCTGCTCTCCAGTGAAACCATGGGATGCAACCCACACACACTGCCAGAAACACCCTAGACTCATTATTTGTTTGATTTCGTATTAATTTTTGTTTTGGTGCCTTCAGAAATCTTAGTGTTGCCAAAATTTTTACAACGCCCATATTCTATTACAAGGCCCATGAGGTTACACCCCCATACTTTAAGAATCTGTGGTATGGATACATACTTTGGTATATACATTACAAAATACATATGCAATAATATATTATATATTACAAAATATATGTATATACACTATATGTATATTGAATGTACAAATCACACACATACATATACACATATATATTACAAAAAAATCTGTTTGAACAGATATATGTAAAAAAAAGGTAAACGCCTATTCTTGCATGCTGGGCAAAATTATCAGGGATATTAAATTTACTCATTATAACTTTCTATGTGGTCTGACTCGAATTTTAATTCAGAATACCCAATACTTTACACTAAAAAGAAATACGTTGGGGCCGGAGAGATGGCGCCGAGCTTAAGAACACGTACTGTTCTTGAAGAGGATCCAGGTTCATTCCCAGCACACATAGGGCAACTCAGAACTGTCTGTTACTCCAGGGCAAAAAATCTTACAACCTCTGGCCTCCACAGTCATGTATATAACTGTGGTGCAATAAACATATGAAAGCACACACACAAATGAAAATGATACACAAATATCTTTAAAGGAAGAAATATGGGCTAGAAGGATGGCTCTGTGGCTAAGGGCACTGACTGCTGTTACAGAGGTTCAATTCCCAGCACCCACAGGGTGGCTCACAGCCATCTATAGCTGTAGCCCCATGAGATCTGATGCCCTGTTCTTGTGTGCAAATATAAACACAGACAAGACACCTGCATACATACAGTACATAAATAAATAAACCTTAAAAAGTAAAGAATTGTGTTTTTATTGAACATATTTTCCCTGAAACTGATTTCATGCACACTTCTGAATTGCATTGGCTCATTATTTTCTCCAGCAGTAAAGATTCTGCTGCAGCCAGAAAGGTCTTGGTCCCTGAAGGCACTATTACAGAGAGAGCCCAAACTGTCCCTTGTGAATGACAAAGACCTGTTGGAGTGTGGACCATTAATGAGCACCAATGGGCCACATCGATGTTCTAAAATTTTTCAGAGTAAATAGTTTTGGGAAATATTATAGAAATGCTTTATTAATTAAAATCCCACAAATTCAGAATTTATTAGGTCTTTGAGATGAGTAAAAATTGTCTTTTTGAATGTTGGTAATTATGATAGATTTATTTAGCATCAAGTAAACTGAATGTCAGGGTGAATATTTCATTTCCTGAGAGCCAAACGACCGAACCTCTCAGGAACACGCAGCAGTGTTCTTACTCTCTGTCACACTTATTAATAAGCACAACTTCGATAATTATTATGGAGTGACCAGGTAGTACCCGTCTTACATGCAAATAAAGTTGCTTCTTACTAATGGAAGTCATCAATGGCTTTGGAAGTCACCGTAGGAAAAGTGTTCTTTTCATTCTTAGAACTAACATAACTGTATTCTTCTCAGGCTTTGAGCTACACTTTTTTTTTCTTTCCCTTAATTAGTCTGTGGGAGTAGCATGTTCTAAAATGTCAGATTTAATTAACAAAGTTTATACAGACACGGGAAATGTTAGGTGAATTGTGATCGGAGACATTTCACCCAGAGACTGGGGTTCTTTTACAAGCTTTGCATTTTGAGTCAATGATCTGAATTCATTGATGGCTTCTTTTCATGGCGATCAATTCGACGTCATTCCAACATGAAATGGTTTCCTCCCATACACGTAATCTTTACTCTTAACATTCTTTTCACAGCAGAATCTTAGGGAGCATTATTTTCTGCCATCATTGAGTTACTTTCCATTTACAGAGGTGTTAACTTTACAAAGAAAGAGTCTTGGGAAGCTCCAGAGAGTCAGAGGTCTTCACAGGTCCCTCATCAGCCAATGGCGGTCAGTCTCGATGGCTGAGGACGAGTGTGTGGCTACACGTTTCTCTTTGAAGATTTTCAGTTTTCTATAGGTGAATGGGTATTGAAGAGTAAGTCATATGTCATATACCTGACATCCTTCACAGACCATATCTTGAAGATCAGGGAGGCAACTAGACAATCTGCCATGCATTAGAAATCAGAAGGCGACTTCCGTACGTAGTCTTCCTCTCGGAGATCTTTGTGAAGAAGGTGGTAGATAGGAGAGCATGCACCATTCCAGAGCAGACGCCTCATCGGCTTCTAATATGGCGGCCCGCACATACACGGCGGCGCGGTGACATTGTCTTGGGTGTATATAGTAAACCTCCTCGTGCTCTCTTTCCACTTGCTGCTGTTTGGATTCCTTTTCCCATGGCATGCACAACCACAGAAAGCGTTAGTCAATAGGATACAATCAAATCAGGACGACAGGAGGACTGTATTGAAACATAACTCATTCTTAAGAATGGATTAAAATGATATTTTAGAAAAGTCCAGACTCACACCTCAGTGCCCAAGTGTGAGGTTTTCCCCTGCAGCCCATGAAATCAGAACTCCACCAGCGGTGAGGGACAGAGCCCTCACAGGTTACCTGTGATAGGTATTGAAGCAGCTGCCGCCATCATTCCAGATGGGATCACGCCATTGAGCCTTGGTGGCCTCTGGATACCTAGTGAGTAAAGGAAGGAGTAAAAGGAAACCCAGTTCCCTTGAGGCTACATCTTATTCTCCCTTTTGCTGTTAACGAACGCCTTCCAATCTCGTAGCTTAATGTTGGAGGATGACTGATTCGAAAATTCTGAGACTTGGAAATGCGTCCGTTTTAATTTTGTTTAAACTGTAAACATTTCCCCTTCCTTATTCTTTCCTTTCACTTATTTCTTTGTTACATCTTGGTGAAGTATAGCATTGGTTGCATTAATCGTAATCTTTCCAAATATTCTTTCTTGGTTTGAGTCAGGAGAAAGGACAGGGAAGAGAAGAAGCTTCTGCTAGCCTTTCATGGAGCTTGCCTGGCTCTCTGTGTGGGAGAGGTTTCTTTGACTCTACTTTTCCACACCTAATAATTCACCCTCCCAGTCCCCATGCATGTGTTTATCAAGGTTGGGACCTCCCCCCCCAATTATGTAAAATTCTTCACTGCCTTTACTTCCTCTGAAACAGACCAGCTCTTTCATTAAGAATATTTATGGGAAATAATGTATTTGTGGAGTTGAAGGCATTCCTCCTTTGCCAAGTCAGTTGTCTGAATGCAAATGCACGGTTAGAGGGGTTTATCAACAACACTCGCTAATGGAAAGTACTAATCAAAACTTTTCTACAGCAGTAAATTTTTATATTTTAACCACTGGATTCCAATTAAATGTATTCAATATAGCAAGCTTTGATTAAGCAAATTTAAAAAGAGATTATGTATACACCCCTGTGGAAAACAAGGCAGGCTAGGTATGCAGACACTTGTATATTCTTAATAGAAGCCTTTACCTGAAGATAAGACCCAATAAATTGAGGCCCATAACGTGCCTTGGACTGTGTTGATTTACCTGTATTACAGAGTCAGCAGAAATCGGCCTTACCAGGTACACACCACACTTATATATTCCGTGCATATAAAATGCACATAAAAGATCTTTCTTTCTTTTTATAAAGAATTACTGAATTTCATTAGGGCAAGTTTTGCTCTAAAAAAAAGTTTCTTTGTGGACTGTTGGAACACACTGATTGCAAATAAATGACAGCCTGTACCCATGCCTGTAAAGGGAGAAAAAGTCTTAGTGTGGAAAAAACACCATAAATACAAGATTTGCCCATATCCTAGTATATAGTTAGCAAGATCTTTAAAAGCTTCTCCCTGCTTTCACTGGTATATAAATATTTTTCTAAATGAATCAAAAAAGATATTATGTTATTTAATTGAGTCTGCTAGGAGAGGTCTGGGAATAGACGAATGAAAATCATTTGGGACTTTTTTTTAACTTTAAAAAAAATGTCATTTTCCTCATCTGAGGATTTAAACACAACATCTTTGCACATTTCCAATAAAAATTTCACAAACTGTTCATCTGTGGGATCCCTGCTCCGTGTTTAAGTTCTAGGATTAGTTGCAGCCTTAGAAAAATATTTAATTCTCTTTATTCTATGACAAGGCATAATGAATCCAGGCTGAATGTCTTAAGGAAACTTAAGAAACCTCTTGACAGCGAGACGTCTCCCAGACACCCGTGCCTGTCATGGCTTTCCAAACCCACACATGAGCTGGCCCCACATCTGACAAGAAGAAAAGGACGGGACTTCCTTCCTTGACCTTTGCTGTGTTTAAGTATGAATTCTGCTTTTTGCTCAGTCTCTCTGAGTGTCTAAACGTCCCAACTGGGCACAATCAAGACTTCACAGAGTGCATTTAATAAACGCAGAAACACTCCTTACTTCTGTCTCTTGTACCTCATCTTGTTCACGGTCCACCTTTGGGCAATGGAAAAAGCCACGCCAGCCTTTTCCTGTCCTTTCTTTAAAATAATGTCACCACGTGAAAAACTTGATAGAAGTTCTGTAGTGACTTTTCTTTCCTTGAAAACCCATACTGCCTTTAAAGGTGCTTCATTAGACACTGCCTGTTTAAAGAGGAGTGACAGGCAGGTGACATTACGCATCCTTTTAAATCTCAAAATTCAGGGGGACGAATAAAATAGATTTGTTTATTGTCTTGGGGCCCTGATTTTATATATGGAAGAGACTGCTCGTGAGAGGGTTGTTTTGTGGGAGAAGGTGGCAGATCTTTCCAGAATTTCCTGAAGGGAAATCCGGACAAGTGGGGCTGTTTCCCAGGTGACTGTTGAAGCTAATCCTGCGTTCCATTCGGGTTTCAATAGACTTTTCTAACCATGGGGCTGTGGGAGAAGTGATCCAAGCTCAGGGAAGGTTAGTGTCCAGATACTCTGCCCTCAACCGGCCTTGGGACCTTCATCTCCCAGCCACCCGCCTCTCCCGGGCAAAACAAAGAGTGTGGACCAGCCATTTGCTGAATACAGCGTTTAGGTTAAAGAGACAGCCTCTGTAACTAAGTGTCCTAGGGTAAGGAAATCACTGCCTGAGGGTCCCTACGTGGGTCACCCGCTGGGCACCTCCTAAAGTCGTTTCCTCAACTCGGGCGCCCTCTGGCGACGCCATGGGAAACTACACCCCTTGTAAGCGCATGCAGGGGAAGAGGGAGTGCTATGGGGCGGCGGACTTTGACCCTGGAGGAAGCAGTAACTGGGATCTGTCCTGAAATGTTGTTCTTACCTAAGTGTTTCAAAATCACAAAGCCTCGGGCCACAATCTACCCCAGCAGTTTCCTTAGACAGATGATACTGCAAAGCGAACCTGGCAATTTCCTGCCTTCTAGCACTGACCTCCCCCACACACACCCTACCCTCCCGCCCCCAACGCACACAGCGCACCACATGTTCTACCTATTCTTTTGTTTATATTAAGCCCTGGCACATCTTCTGATGTATCAGTGGAACAACTAAAGTCACCTTGTCCCATCTGACACTAGAGAGGTTACTTGTGAAACTGCTTGCCGATGTTATTGAAGTCATTATCATCTGGTTTTAAGTAACGGAGGTTATACTGGATCATGTGAGTGGGCCTTAATCAATCAGTCTGAAACCCTTCAAACCAGGCTCTCAGAGAGGACAGAGAGAAGATATCCGCATGTGGGCACTGGCTTCCACTTCCCCTAGAGTCTCTCTTCCTCCCATCTTCCTTCCTGATGTAGCACAATGAAATTCAGACCTGCTGATCAGTTTAGGCGTAGGACAACTCCATTTTTCCTAGCAAGCCTCTTCCTATAGTTATGGTTGAACATCACCTGGCAAAACACTCAGCAGAAACCAGGAAAGGCATTAAGGAAATGCAGATACCAGCAGACTTTACTGATTTCTTCCAATAGTTGATAAGGACTTTTTGATTGTCTATTGGTGGTGCGACCAAGGGCTGAAAGAGGGGGTTATTCTCTTATCTGGACTTCAGTAGAGACTCAGAATTGGGCACTGAGTGGAAGAGGTGATGGCTGAAATGGTTTTGCACAGATGAACACACAGAGCTCTATAGGGCAACAGGGTAGTTTTCAAACGTAGGCCAGAGGCCATCTTTAATTGATGGTTTGTTCTGTGTACTGGTGGTGTCCTTGGAGCTATACAAGAATATACTAAGAGGAGGTGGCCATGAGAGGCAGCAGACAGCAGTCTGCCCTGAGCGCCTTCAGTCTATGGTCACTGGAGGTAAAAGGCTTGTTTACCCCGTGGTCAAACTTCTGAGTCACCCACCTCCACAGTGCATTTTCTTTATACTTACTGTTCTGTATATGGCAAATGGGTGACACCTGCTGATAGTGGATCGGAGCTGTAGAATGTTGGCAACAGCAAAGCAAGCCAGAATGGGGGAAAAAAGGGGGGCTCCTTCGTGAGTAGCAAGACCACAGGTTCTAGGCCAACCTGGGAGTCCAGTAAAAGTCCTCATCCCATCTCTAACATTGCCTCCTCATGTTCAAGACTTACTGCACCAAAGACAAGGACAGCAATAAAAGAGCATTCAGACCTGACACACGCATCATGAGTCCCTGCCTTGTCACAGTCCTTACTCTGAGCCAGTTCCCAGAAGACCTATCGCCATTGGTTCAAAGGGATTGCTGTTCCAACCTCCCTGGGAATCTAGGGAGTTCTCCGTGGATATCACTTGTCCAAAAGTCCTCTTTCCCATCCCTCAGCCATTTGGAAATGCCTCCTCCATGTTCAAGACTTACTGCACCAAAGACAAGGAACCAGTTGCAATAAAGTAAAGCATCACCGACAGGATCTGACCTTGCTGCCAAACTGTTGCCTACCCAGAATGCCATTGCTGGATTAATGATACCAGAGACTGGTCCTCCCTCAGACCTACCCAGGAACCATTCTCCACAGAGTCATCAAGTCCTGCCCACCTCTGCCTTACTGGCTGTAGTATCACCACTCTGCCACTCCTCCCCAGTTTGGAATGATCTTCTCATTTCCATCTCTGCTTTCTAATTCCTAGAACCACCTTCTCTGGGAAAGCAAGCCGAATTTCCTCCTTTTAAAGACAAAGTTCTCCAACAGTGCAGATGGACCAGAAAAATCAAAAATGACATATGGGAAAATTTTGGAGAGGGCACAGAACTTATAGTTAATAGCTTTAATTGAAAAACAAAATTACTTTTAATGTTTGTATATATTAATCTATGATGTTTCCATAGATGTATGAGCCTCATAAGTATATACAATTGTAATTTGTCAATTAAAGCTAAGTTAAAATTTTTATATGTCAGTGATTTCTGGAGAACTTTCCTTGCCTCACTGCCAACCCATCTTCCTATGCGTTTTTGGGGTTGTTGGCATAGACTATCCCCACCACGAGACCATAGTGTAGCAATTCTCATTACGAAGATGTTTCAAACAGAAAAGAAATAGAAGAAATACACACACCACTCAAATGGAGCAAAGCTTTGATGCACCGATTTCAGTGCTTCTTTTGAAGGGAATCTAGCTATGACAAGAGCTGCCTGCCTTGGTGGTCCAGCTCTCGTCATCGTCGAAGACACTGCTGTGTGTATGCATGCTGACTTCCCTTAAGCAGCCCCTATATTTGTCCACTATTTCCTCAGGAAAGCTTTCTCTCTCTCTCATTCATCTCAGAAGCCCTAGCATTCTCTAGCATGGGTGGCACCCAGAGGGACTGAGTCAATATTGTTTGAACAAGTGCGTGGGTGAGGAATCATACTCTGGATTCCCGTCACCCACTCTACACCAGCATAGAATACAAATTGTTCTGGTTGGTATACTATGTTCTTAGATTTTAACACATCACCCCTCTCCCCAGAGCATTTCCTTAAACCAGCAAATCTCTACTTTAGCTGCATGGTAGAATCAACAGCACAGGTCATTCCACCCTCAGACATTCTAGTGTAAGGGGTGAAGTGTCTCCTAGGCATTGGGAGCTGATACTGCACAGCCAGGGCTAAGAACACCCTTAGTTCCTTACCTGAAAGGCTTTTGGGGCTGTCCTGTTTCAGTACCACTAATGCATAGGTGCTAGAAGACAATGTGACTTCGTTAGAGTATGGACCACAGCAGACCTTGTCCTGTCTTGATGGAGATGACGAATCCAGCACAAGGATCCTAGACACTGGGATCTTAGAGGGTAGCAGTGCCTCAGTGTAACACACTTCATTACTATGTGCACGCCTGCATGTGTCCAAGTTCTCTTCGCTAACTTGACACAGTCTAGAGTCACCTGTGAATGGACTGTCAGCTTCTTAGTCGAGGGGTAGGGAGGGGCTGGTAAAGCAGAGCTCCTGACTCCTGGAGAGAAGCTGTGTCTATAGAGCCTGGCCAACCAATGAAAGCTACAACACCGTGGAAAGATTGGAATGTTGAAGAACCAGAGGCTAATTACCTTACCTAGTTCTAGCTTCCGGAATGGCAATCCGTTGCCCACCTCTGTGTTGGAACTAAGGTCTTGGGAAAAGTAGAGTAAAAAAACTTTTTGGAATCTATTAACTCAGTGGACTCTTAGCTTCCACCAACACATAAGCTACGAATATCATCAGATGACATCAGATAGGACTACAGAAAAGCTTACCCCATCTTTCCTTTCTGACGTACCCACCAATTTATTTTAAATTTATCTTGATTTATGATTTTCTTTGCTCAGAAAAACACAGCTCCATGAAACTAATTACATAGCAACATGGAATTTGGAATAATCTAAATTTGTATTCACAGCCTATGGTCACTCAAAATGGCTCTATAATAAAACACCTCTTATTTCTTTTAAGGTGAGGGCTGTGGGTTTTTGCACCAACAATGGGTAGCACCATATGCTGGGCTACATATACATATACATATATATATATATGTATATATATACATACATACATACATACATACATATATATGCATATATATAAGCTAGATAACCAAGGTTTTGCAAGTCAGCCAGCAAATCTCCTTCTGCATCGTTTCTGCTTTGAGCTCCTTCTGTGACTCCCCCAGAGGTGAAGTGGGACTTAGAAATATCAACCAAATAAACCCTTTTCTCGTAAGTTGCTTCTACTTGGGGTGTTTTACCACAGGATCTGACAGGAAACCAGTGCAGTACGCTTGCATTTTCAGATAGGTTCTTACTCTGTAGTTCGGACTGGCCTGAAGTTGCTATGTAGCCAAGCTAGTTTCAACTCACGATTCTCCTGCCGTAGTCTTCCGAGAGCTGTGATTATAGCTGTGTACCACCATGCCTGGCCTCTTCAGAACCTGGCATTCCATCCTGGGTTAGGTGTTGATTATATTGTAAGTGTTCAAAGGTAGATTTTGGCAGAGACATTCCCTATGCTTCAAATACATACTTCTTCTGCCATAAGAAAAGCCACATTTGCAACCACGGTCCCATTGATGACCTCTAAACAATGGGTGTAATCAGAAATGGTATTTGCCACCTCTAGATCACAGCATTTAAAAGTGTGTGTGTGTGTGTGTGTGTGTGTGTGTGTGTGTGTGTGTGTGTGGCAGGGGAGGGGTGAATTGCCAATTCTCTCCTTCCCGAGTGTGAAAGTAGAAACCAGATGTTGGATAGCATGACAGCAGTGTAGGTGGTTGAGGTGCCACATGGAAAAGAGATATCTGAGGGGTTATGTGTACAAATCATTTCATTAAGTCACTGAGCTCTTGATAGCATTGGTCCCTCTGATCTGCTTATCTAGCATAATCACTTTAATTTCTAGTGTTATCATTTGGTTATCAACATGACCAGGAGTCCCATTGAGCTGTGGCTAGTCACTCTCTTAATCTCATTAGAGACACAGATGCAATCAGGGGCCAGCCCTGGGATGTCACTGGATCCAGGAGTGATGGCTCAGGCCTAGAATCTTCCTGGACAGTGCCACATGAGGATTAGGAGTTCCAAGTTGGCCTGAGCTACGCTGTACAATAATGACCGTGTCTCCAGAAAACAAACAGAGGAATTGGAGGGGGTGTCTAAACAGCCAACAGGTCTGCCTTTTGTAGGCCAGCCTGCTTTTATTCACTCACTCAAAATATTTATTGGGCTTTGAGCATAAAGAAAACCCAGACTTGCTGGCACTAGAGATGTAGGGCTCATTGAGAGTCGGTCCATGGTCATATGGAGGTGATGTTCTACTGGGGTAACCACAGAGCAATGTGAACAAGTAAGATAAGCTCAGAAAGTGGTTAAACGTGCTGCTAAGAAAATCCCCAGGGCGACATGGGAAGGAGAATGGACAATCGGGAAAGGTCTCCAGCAGGGAGAGATACACTAAGCTCTAGCAACAGGAACCAGCTTTGGCAAGACCTGGAACAGAGCCAGGAAGGAACAAGAGCAGCTGAAAGCAAGAAAGTGGCTGAAGTCTTAGATGGAGGGTCTGGGTTTTCTGCTGGAGAGAACGTAGACTATCCAGAGGGAAGGCAATGAGGCACAGAAACAACGAAGTTAGAGTCCCAAGGTGAGTCTTTCGGGGCTCTTGAAGCCACTGGTGGGTGTCTGGATTGGATTACAGGAACAGAGGCAGCCATTGCGTGTTCTCAGTGAGACAAGGCATAAGGTTTGATTGACGATGAATGAGCTGGAGATGATGGCGACCAGCAGTCTGGGTAACAGAGGAGGGAATGGCAGGCTCAGAGTTTGATGTTGGAAGGGGGAACTGGGGAGGCGAATCAGGCCAACTTATAGTGGGAATGACTGGGCAGCCTGTGCCCTTTGCTAAGGTGGCAGTATCAATTGCTGGTTGGATTTTTATCAATGTGACGCAAGCCTAGACATTCCCTGGGAATGGGGAGTCTCTGCTGAGGAACTGCCTCCTTCAAATCAACCCATGGGCGTGTCTGTAGGATGCCTTCTTGATTGATAGATAGGGGGGGCCCAGGACTGTCTGAGGAGGAGCACCCCTGGGTGGGTGGTCCTTGGTGGTAAGGGAAAGGTGACCCAGCAAGGCTGAAAGCAGCACTGTCCCGTGGTCCCTCCATCAGTTCCCGCCTCCCTCCATCAGTTCCCGCCTCCCTCCATCAGTTCCCGCCCCCCTCCATCAGTTCCCGCCCCCCTCCATCAGTTCCCGCCTCCCTCCATCAGTTCCCGCCTCCCTCCATCAGTTCCGCCTCCCTCCATCAGTTCCGCCTCCCTCCATCAGTTCCGCCTCCTCCATCAGTTCCCCCTCCATCAGTTCCCCGCCCCCCTCCATCAGTTCCCGCCTCCCCTCCATCAGTTCCCGCCCCTCCATCAGTTCCCGTTCCCCCCTCCATCAGTTCCCCCCCTCCAGTTCCCGTTCCCTCCATCGTTCCTCCCTCCATCAGTTCCCTCCCTCCCTCCATCAGTTTCCCTCCTCCATCTCCCTCCATCAGTTCCGCCTCCCTCCATCAGTTCCCTCCCAGTTCCCTCCATCAGTTCCGCCCCCCTCCATCAGTTCCCGCCCCCCTCCATCAGTTCCCGCCCCCCTCCATCAGTTCCCGCCTCCCTCCATCAGTTCCCGCCTCCCTCCATCAGTTCCCGCCTCCCTCCATCAGTTCCCGCCTCCCTCCATCAGTTCCCCTCCCTCCATCAGTTCCCCCCCCCTCCATCAGTTCCGCCTCCCTCCATCAGTTCCGCCCCCTCCATCAGTTCCCCCCCCTCCATCAGTTCCCCGCCTCCCTCCATCAGTTCCGCCCCCCTCCATCAGTTCCGCCTCCCTCCATCAGTTCCGCCTCCCTCCATCAGTTCCCCCCCTCCATCAGTTCCGCCTCCCTCCATCAGTCCCCGCCTCCCTCCATCAGTTCCGCCTCCCTCCATCAGTTCCCGCCCCTCTCCATCAGTTCCCGCCTCCCTCCATCAGTTCCCGCCTCCAGGTTCCTGCTTTGAGTCCCTGCCCTGACTTCCCTCACTGATGAACTGTGCCCTGGGATATGTAAGCTAAACAAACCCTTTCTTTCCCAGTTTGCTTTTGGTCATGGTGTTCACCATAGCAACAGGAAGCACACTAAAACAAACCAGAATCTAAGCTTGACAATTTACCCTATGTGTTAAAATAATGAAAATAGGAGGGTTCTAAGGCTCAAAACTTAAAATAATTTTAAAAAGCTTTCAAAGGTATCAACACAAAGGAATCTGTCCTAACCTAGTCATGGTATACTATAAACATGCATGCATCTTGAATTGTTGCACTTTATCATGCATATGTGTGTGTGTGTGTGTGTGTGTGTGCACATGTGCACTTACTTCTTTTTAACTCAAAATTCAAAAGCAGAAGCAGAATTCCTAAGAGAGGCTACAGGGGAGAGGCAGGTGGCGTCGCAGGGCAAGGTTACACCCAGAGTTGTAAATCTGAGTGGCATCCGTTTGCAGATGTTATTTAAAGCCACAGAACTGAATGAGCTCACCCGGTGAGACAGCATAAATATAGACAGGGTCCCAGGACTTTGGATCCAACATCGATCTGGAGGTCGTCAAGAGGATGAACCATTCTTCCAGACTATCGAGGCCTTTTCTACCCCAAAAGGCTGCCTGTGTTTAAAACGTTATCGAAGGACATAACGATTTCCCACATGTCTCAGTAATAAACGCCATGGTACAGTGTCCTGTGAATTTTAAGTCACACATGTCACCATGGAGGCATGACTGCACATGGAAAGTGCATGTGGCTGGGGGTCAGGAGACCCTGGAAGATTTCAGACACTGCCACTCACTGGTGCTATAAGGAGCGTAAGTCACAGTCAGGCGGAATCCCATTTTCCCCTCTGTAACTTGGAAGTCACAATGTCTCCACGTGGGGTACCATGAAAATTAACTAAGGCACAGGTGGGAATGCCCTGCACAACTATGTTCTTTAGGAGCCACTCAACATGAGCTGCGGAAGTGTAAGCCCAACTAAACACCAGGGTTCTAAAACTAAAGAGACTCAGTGACTAAAGGCGATGCGGAAAAATAACAGCGTGAAGGCTGGTGGGATCCAGATAAAGCCTGCAGGTAAGTTAACAGCATCGTGTCAGAGTTAATTTTGCTCCCTTCATTCATCTGGACAAATGTAAGAGTCTTCAAAAAGTTTCCATGAGAGGGAGTCAGACAAAGGAAGGGTGGGGAGGGAACTCTGCATTTGCGCAGCAGCAAAAACTGAAAGAAAGAAAAATCTGTTTCTCGGTCATATTTGCTGCATTTAAAATGTCTGGTGCCAGTCACCAGTTTCGTGAGAACTGCTCATTTGGATAGCTTCTGTCATGGTTCTGCATTCCACTGGACAGCCTACAGGATTAAACACACATGGTAACGAGGTAAAGCGCCGAGCACGGCATCGCAGGAGACTCCGCAGCTTCAGTGAAACAATCCAGGTGAAGTAGAGATAAAAAAAAAATCAGTCTGCTCTCCCACACCTGACTGGCAGCCTCTCTTTGGATGTTCTCCCGTCCGTCAACATGAGACATGGCTACGCCAGATGACAGATCTCTAAAACGCCATTTCTTAGTTCCCTACCACAGCTGGATCTACCCTGTGCCAGCACACTCGGTCCCAATATGGAGATTGAAAGTGCATATGGTACCCAAAGACACAGTCTCCTACTCAGCTCGCCAGCACATGGGGTTTTAAGGGTTTGATAGTGAAGGGAAGCCAGTGGGAAATTGTCTTTTGAACATGTGGAGCATTTGGCTTTGTGCTAAGTTTTTATTCATGACACCCAGTTTTCAAAAGGGAAGTAACTCAGTTCAGACGACACAGGGATTTGGAAAGCACAGCTGACTGTTGATTTCCTCTCTTCATGCCCAAGTAGGCAGTCAGGAATAATAAATAGCATTTTTCTTGACAGATCTCGGAGGCAAAGCTTGAATATTAACCCATTGATGTCCGCCAAATTTGTTGATATTAACACACGCTCTTTTCCTTTCTGCTACTGATAGCAATTCTATTGTGGAGAGGAAGAGTGAATATTAGCCCCAAAGCTTGGATTACCCAAGATATAATCCACAGACCACATGAAACTCAAGAAGGATGACCAAAGTGTGGATGCTTCAGTCCTTCTTAAAAGGGGGGAACAAAAAATATCCATAGGAGATATGGAGACAAAATTTGGAGCAGAGACTGAACTAAGGCCATTCAGAGACTGCCCTACCTGGGGATCCAGCCCATATACATACAGCAACCAAACCCAGTCACTACTGGGGATGCCAAGAAGTGCATACTGACAGGAGCCGTATATAGCTGTCTCCTGAGAGGCTCAACCAGAGCATGACAAATGCAGAGGCAGACGCTGTCAGCAAACCACTGAACTGAGAACAGGGTCCCCATTGGAGGAGTTAGAGAAAGGATTAAAGGAGCTGAAGGGGTTTGCAACCCCATAAAAACAACAGTACCAGCCAACCAGAGCTCCCAGGGACTAAACCATCATCCAAAGAGTACACATGGGCAGACCCATGGCTCCAGCTGCATATGTAGCAGAGGATGGCCTTGTTGGGCACCAATGGGAGGAAAAGACCTTGGTCCTGCCAAGGTTCAACGCTCCCTACCCATCCCAGTATAGGGGAATGTCAGGGCAGGGAGGCAGGAAGGGGTGGGTGGGATGGGATAGGGGGGTTATGGAGGGAAACCAGGAAAGGTGATAACATTTGAAATGTAAATAAATAAAAAATATCCAATAAAAAAAAGAGTTCCTTTTCTACCAGCTTAACCTGAAATTTTTTCCAGAATTGCTTGGTTTTTCTTTACATTAATAACTACTAAGTATATCTGGATTGTTTCTATTTTCTTATTTTCTTTCTTTCCTTTTCTCTTCTTTTCTTTTCTTTTTGACTTGGTCTCAGCGTGTCTCCCAGGTAGACTTGTGGCTATGTCATTTCCCAACCCCAGCCTTCCCAGTGCTGGGATTATGGGTGTGCCTCACCAAGCCTGCACATGTATTTGAAATTTTGATCACTGACTACTTAATTATTTCATTTTCTCTATATAAATACACATCAGTTGGGGTTCTTGTTTAAATTTGGAATCATGTTTAAACACCAGATTTTTAAAGCTTTTAAAAGAGGATTTATTAGTTTTTACGTTGTATGTGCATTTGGTGTTGTGTGTGGCTATAGCAGATCCTCTGGAGCTAGAGTTACAGACAGCAGGGAGCTGCCATGTAGCCAGGAACTAAACCCAGGTCCTCGGGAAGAGCATCCAATGCTCTTAACCACTGAGCCTCCTCTCCAGCCCAAGAAGTTTTAATTGGCATAAACGTGTTCACATAGTAATCAGAATTTTCTTTTGTGGTCTAATATATTGTTATATGAAGAGCCCCTTCTTTAACCATTAGACATAATCAATGACAGTGGCTTGCTACAAGTGAATTGTCTGTGTCCAAGCAAATATGGTATTATATATATATATATATGTATATATATATATATATATATATATATATATATATCTCACAAATTAAAAGTCCTTAGAATTAAAAGACAAAAAGACTTCCTGGAGAATCTGAGGCAAAGTGGTTGTGTCACAGATCCTTGGAGGTTCCACCAAAGGATAGCAGTGGAAAGCAGTGTGCAGACAGCCACGGACGGTCAGCCCAACCCATCCAGATTATGGCATGTGACTCGTACTCTTAACGTTTTGTAGTAAAATAATGCTATGCCTTGGATCCAAATGTCCCCAAAGGGCCCGTGTGCCTTAAGGTTTCCAGGCTTTAGGCAGAACCTAAGGAGGTAGGGCTCATGGGAACAAAAGTTAAGTGACATGGATCTGGCCTTGACAGGGATGTGGAAGCCCGTGGCTTCTTCTCTCTTGTGTTCAGATGAGTACACATTCTCTACCACACACTGCCACCACCATGATGTATTGTGCTGCCACAGGCCCAAACAGTCAACGCTGAAACTGTCAGCCTTTCGAAACTTTCACTCTTTTTATTGTCTTAGGTGCTTTATCACAGCAATGGGACACTGACTGGCACAAGCAGTCTTAACCTAAATGTATAAAGGCAGAGTTATTGTTGTTTGAATTACAGACATAGCCTTGGTATATGATTATCATGATCAGGACATGATCATTCTTCACTGCCTTGAGTTAAAGAGCAAACAACAATCCCATGAAAGGCCTTAGTCTTCTAACTATATCTTCAATAAATTGAATCAATCCAGGAATAGAGGGAAAATGCCAGGATATAGACATAATTGGGCTTAATTAATACTGATTAGACACGTTGGTAAGTCTCATAACAGAAACTATGGTTCAAATTACCAACAACTAGCTTGTACAAAACAGTGTTAAAAGAGACACTTTCTCCTAACAACTTGAAAACATGCACACACATCACTGGAACACACACACACACACACACACACACACACACACATCATTCTTGGCAGAACAAGGAGGTATTGTGCTCCTCTCTGGGTCCTTGAATTCTAGATGTATCTGGATCCTGAATTCTTATCTGGAATTTAGTAGCCAGTGCTTGGGAACTGGGTCTTATAACATCCATTAGAGTCTTAAAGGAGTTCTTTTCTGTCCTTTCCAAGGTTAAAGGAAGACACAAACATTTCTCTTTGTTGCAGTATTCAAATTCATTTTAACTGCCTGTGAGATAAAGACCAGTGGACTGTCACTTTCCCATACCCCACCATGGCAACAATCCTTTCTGCCACCCCTTAGAAATGATTATTGCATTTGTTAAACACCCAACGACCATGGAACTGCCTGTTATTTTATGTGTCTTGAGATTAACTGTGTCTTCCTAAGACAAATTCAAACATTCATTGCATTCCAGAGGAGAGACAGAAAAAAATGGCCAGGGAAATTCCAAGACTCAGTGAGGATTACTGAAGACATGGGAGGGGGAAGTCCTCCCACACTCTCTGCTACTGAAGTGTCACTCAGGGAAGACCCTAGGAGCTGAGGGGGTTGTGAATGTCCTTCCTAGGAGACTTGGGATTGCTGATGACAGGTTCAGGGCTCTAACAGTGTAAATGTCCTATCTAGGGTCTAAATAGACTTTAAGAGGATGGCGACATCCTCCTCTCCCACACCCAATTAACAAGTGTAGCTCCAGTTTGGGAACTTAAAGACTACTTGGTGTTTTAGATACCACAGTTCCTGAAGGGCCAGCTCTTCTAAGTCTTCCAGGTGGCAGCAAAGGCTGCTCAAGGGGGAATCACAAGATCCGTGTCCAGAGCACAAGGAGCCTGAATCCTGCGTTTTCAATGGTATTTTAGCATCTTAGCCATTTAATGCACATTTAAACCCATACAAGGTTTCTGCTAGCACAAGTGGAACACAGCTGAAGAAACCTGAGAGAGGGTAAGCACGGTGGGAAGGAGGCGCAAGTGGGTAATGGATAGAGGAAAGGGCTGTATTCCACAGGGGGACCTGCAGCCCCTCCAGGGAGCTCACACAGTAGGTACCTGACTTTTGTTTCACCTATGACAGAGCAAGGTGGGCTGGGGGTACAGCTGTGAATGAGTGGAGAGAAAGAAGACAGAGGAATGCACACTGTCCCCATCTGGAGTCTCTCTCTGTGTCTCTGCCTGCCTCTGTCTCTCTCTGTCTGCACACCCCATCCCCAACCCCGCCACTGAAATCCTTCACCAAAACTGAAGACAGAGTGTGAAAACCAGAACTAGTAGGGCCCTAGATCCCTGGGAAGTCTCCCTTCGCCATGGTTAGTACTAATATTTTCTTGAGCAGTCCTACCTTTATCTGACACCCTGAAAACTGCTCTGTGATTTTGCTATTTCTCCCCACCCCCAACCCCCACAATGCTCTGCAGCGGAGGCATGATCTTTGAAAGGGTTTTCCTTATTAGCAGAGAGAATGCTGGCACTGATTTATCTGCAAAGCCCCTAGGATGACTTTTGTTCTTAGATGTCGAAGAATCTCTCCTTCTCCTTCTAAACCATTAATTTTATCATTATGGAAATAGCTTCCACAGTGGCTAAAACATTGTCAACTGAACTTGACAGACTATTAAAACACTTGTGAAGATTTGTAATCTCAGGCTCTTGCCTCCTGGGACTTATTTAAAAATACACCCCCCATATTTATATTCTCTCTTAAATGTCAATGAAAAAAAATCTTCATGATAAGGTTTTTGTAATGAACACAGCCAGTGATCAACAATCATGCCCCTCTACTCCTTGCCAAGACATGCTATTATTCATGAAGTAGGGTTATCCATTCATCTTCCCCAGTAGCTGTGAAATCTGAGGCTTTGCCAGAAACTGGAAAAGACCACCCTGTAAAAGGTATTGCCGGGACATAGGCAGATCTCTGTGAGTTCAAGGCCAGCCTGGTCTCTATAGGGAGTTCCAGGACAGGCAAGGCTATGTAGAGAGAGAAACCTTGTCTCAAAGAAACAAACAGGTATTACTCGTGAGGTAACTGTTTTATGGCACTTTAAATTTTCCCCATAATTATAGATCCACATGCAGCAAGGGAACACTGATCTGTGTTCCTGGACTTACTTGCTCTCAATGGCACAGTTGTACAAAAACTAGGACAGAGGCTGGAAAGATGGCTCAGTGTTTCTGGGCGTTTGCTGCCCTTCCAAAGGACCAGAGTTTGTTTCAAATACTTATGGTGGGCCATGTATAACTGGATATAACTCCATCTGCGTGTGAGCAGATAACCTCTTCTGACTTCTCGTATGTGCACAGAACCACACGGAGATACACACACACACAATTTAGAATTTTAATCTTTTTAAAAATCGTGAAGGCAATATATCAAGCGCATATGAACATCCATAAGCACGAATCTTGTTCCAGCTTCCTTTCGGGTCTCGCTTGTGCCCATTCACGAGCATGCTGGGAAGAGTGTGACTGTATTTTATCCAGTATACATTGCTCCGTCACAGTTAAGACAGAGAATAGGCTCCACACCGCAGACTCCCTCCTCTGTCTTCTTTCTTCTCAGGCATCCTTTTGTTTCTTAAAGCTTTATTTAATTTTGATGCTTAATTAAAAGAAATATACTTATGAAAATTCTTTGTCTTCTGTAGAAATATCTGATGTGTTTGAACAAGGCCCCTTCCTTTTGGCAGATGCAGACAAAGCCTAGTTTCTGAACCTGGGCTAGATTTCAATCCCTTCAGATCTCATGCTGCACAACTGTCTGTCTTGTGGCTTTGGGTTTAAGCAACAGCACTGAATGAAGAGGAGGCATCATGGGATGGGAGATTTCATTATTTGGAAAAAATTAGGTAAAAATAATAAATTACAATTCCAAATTTTCAGATAAATCAAGAAATCTCTCCCAAACTCAAGAGTCCCTCTGAAAGATCCAAGTGACAGCATTCAGCCTGTAAGGTTAACTTCTAACTGGGACAAGGGGAGCATCATTCTCTGGAAGAGCCACATTTTGCTGAAATATGAGAATACCTCAAATATGTTTTTTAAAGAAATATAATGAGTCAACTACAATGTCTATCCTTTATTACAATGTAAAATTACATATATCTCCGGGCTGAAGTTTCCCATCTGCTACTGTGGACACATTCGCCCATCAGATATAAAAGGCCAGCAAGTAAGTCCTCAAAGCCAGCCCAGTGACTTGATAAAATACAGTCTTCTTGTCACCCTTGGCGCTTAAATCATTTGCTGTCAAACTGGGTGGCTTTCAGAGTTGACATTTACTGCTGTTCGCTGCAAAAGAGATTACTACCCAAGAAGAGGGCCGGAGCTGTCATTACCACTGCCAAGGAGGAGAACAAAGGCTTTGATTCCACTTTGTGATTCTCTTTCTGTCCTGTGGTTCTCAAGACAGATGGTTTCAAGCAGTGGATTTCCAGCAAGACACTCAAGAAGTGTTTACCCAGGGGTCCCAATAACCTCCTGAATATACAGACACTCAAGGCCGTGCAAACAAAGAGAACTTAAAAGGTCCTTTCCCTTCCCTTAGCTCCCCCACCACTCACACTGTTGTTTTTTCTTCTTTCAAAGCCTCTAGGTATACACAGGGAATTCATATCTGCAGTGGGACGGATCTTTTAAAACGTGCAAAGAATGAATTCAGTAAAGACACATTGAGTCTCTTAAATGTTTATGGCACTATAGTCTTGCTTTAGGAGGCACCAAAGTAAGTCTTTTCTCTTTCTAAAAAGGAAGAAACCAATTATTTCCAGAGCATTTGTAC
Organism: Rattus rattus; assembly: GCF_011064425.1. Taxonomy (NCBI): domain Eukaryota; kingdom Metazoa; phylum Chordata; class Mammalia; order Rodentia; family Muridae; genus Rattus; species Rattus rattus. Next base: position 87,339,205 of record NC_046159.1, on the reverse strand, counting down.
AAGCAAATATTTTGTATTTATCATTTCTTTCGATCCCATGACAATATGAGAAGGTGTTATAATGTTCTGTACCAGGAAGAAGAGCACAAGGTTATGCAAGGGTATCTGCAGGTTGAGAGGCTCACCCAGGCATACTGATGTGTTCACCCAGGTAGGCTGGGGGGCTTGCCCAGGCTTACAGAGCTGATAGGAGTTTGCAAAACTGAGAGTCACACCAGGTGGAGCTTACTCCGATACGCAAGCTCTTTCTACCCCACAGCCTTGTAGATTTGATTAGGAGCCTAGCCTTCGACAGCTGAGCCATCTCTTCAGCCTGACTAACCCACGTCCTTTAAGGGGCTCTCAAAGAAAGTCTCAAGAACTGTGGAAACATAGAGATATAAGTCATCATGAAACTAAAACAAAGCAGGTTTTAGTAATTTGTGGGAGAAGTGTTCAATGGACAGAGTATAAAGAAATTCAACATGTAGCTGACGACGTGGCCACTGGGATAAACATCTGTTAATGAAGCACTGATCTGGGCTGCTGGGAGTCCGAGTGATGTGTGACCTTTAGCCGCCATCTCCTTCAGGAACTTTTCTCCTCCTCAGATACTCACCTTGTCCAAGGTCGTGTTCCCTCCTGCGAAGCTCACCTCCAACTGATCTCTGAGTCAAACCTGACCATAGAGCTTTACTTTCGATACTGCTTATGGACCGTTCTGGGTCCAGGGTGCCCTTGTCTGACAGCTGCACATTCCCTTTCCTCACATCCATAGACTCGCCATAGGGCTCTGAATGTTGAGAGTGAGAGCAAATGCCTGGGGGTGAGTGAACTTCAAAGTTCCACAGGCAGACGATTTTCTGGAGAAAACTAGATTGAAACCAGGCTTTATCGCTATCTAAGGAGTTCAGAGCATCACTTCATCCCTCCAAGCCTCAGCTTCTGCCTGTGACAAGACATCACTCATTGAACGTATTCAACGGTATGGCATTCACACACACACGCACGCACGCACGCACGCACGCACGCACGCACCCGCGTACCTCCCAAGCTCTAGGTGAATGTGAATTCCAACTATGAAGATACAAAAAGCATGGAGCAGAGCTAGCAAACTATAAACAGCCTTCCCCCACTTTTCCCCAGTCTGCTTCTATAGCTAAAGTTTTACTGGAACACATGACTGCTTCTAAAATACAATTGCAGAGAGAGGGAGTTACTATAGAGACCATATGCTTGCTGCCTCTAAAACTACAATATCTACAGTCTGATCCTTCAGGAGAACCATGCCCCTCCTGATCTTGAATATATATCATAGTGGAAGAACCAAAAGTAGCTGATTGGTAAAGGGACAGGATAGGGAGAAAGATGTTATTATTATTAATTTTATTTATTTTTTATAGTCCAGTCACTACCCGCCTCCCAGTCCACCCTCCCACAGTTCCTTATCTTATTCCTCCTCCCCTCTGTCTCCAGGAGGTTGTTCCCCCCTCCATGATCCCCCCAGGCCTCCTCAATCTCTGGGGCCTCAAGTCTCTTAAGGGTTAGGCTTGCCTTCTCCCACTGAGGCCAGACAAGGCAGTATGTGTTGGGGAAGGGCGTGCTAGGACCAGCTCGTGTATACTGCCTGGTTGGTGGCTCCGTGTCTGAGAGATCTCGTGGGTCTGGTTTAGTTGAGACTGCTGGTCTTCCTATGGGGCTGCCTTCCTCCTCAGCTTCTTCCATCATCCCCCTAATTCCACGGGGGTCCTCGACTTTAGTCCAGTGGTTGGGTGTAAGTATCTGCTTCTGTTTCAGTCAGTTTCTTGTTGGGCCTCTCGGAGATCAGCCATGCTGGGCTCCTGTCTGTAAGCACGCCATGGCATCAGTAATAGTGTCAGGCCTTGGAGCCTCCCCTTAAGATGGCTCCCAAGCGATGCTGGTCACTGGACCGCCTTTGACAGGAAGAAAGTTTGCAAGACTCAGCAATGATTGAAACTTAGGAAGACAAACAAACAAGGCCCCTAGCCTTGGTCTAACGAGAATACCGATTTGCTAACTTCACGGGAGAAATGAGAAGGAACCCCTCCAATGAGGATCTTGAGTTTCAGATTCTGGTAAAATATTCATTGGAAGAATGAAAACACATGCCTGATAGTCTGGAAAAGGCTAACGATGGGGCTTTGAGTTTTAGGTGTGTGAAGACGTGGAAATTTAGGTAATGGTAGCTCTGGGTAGCACAGCTTTGCTCTGACTCTCACACTCTTAAACAGATGGAGTTCTGAGTAGAGACTTAGTCACCGACTCAGTGCCTGAATCTGGAGGATGAAAGTAAGAAGCTCCTGGTTCTTGTTTTAGGAAAGTGAAGAGAAACCAGGAACATCCCATCGTTTCTTGAAAGGAAACGTCTGGCTGAAAACTAGCAGTTAACAATCAGTACTTGGTGATCTTTACCAGCACATTCTAGGTGGGTACCACAAGACAAAAAAATTTCGAAGTCGAGAATTTTGGGAAAAAATAAAACATTAAGGAAATTGAAGGCTTCACCGTGCAGGGCTCCTCGGTGACTGTAATGTGTTAAGAAAGAATCTGACATTGGATAAGAAATCTAAAGCTTGAAAAAAATCACCTGCCTGGAGTCAAAGAGCTGCTATGGAGCAGAGTCTACATCACACTCAGAAGCCCCATGAGAAGTGAGTCTTCCCCGTGATACAGGTGGGCATGATGGCGGGGGTGTGATAGTAAAATCTGTCACCGTGGCCAAGTGGGCCTTCAGTCGTTGATGTCTCTTAAAGGACTGAAGTAATTCTGATCTGATCAGTTCTTATAAAATAACCCTACGTCAATTCCCCAAAGCCCAGTGGTATCTGGGCACAGATAACCAAGGCATCTATATGCTGGCTGCTAGAGCCCTGGCTGGGGCGCTGCAGGCTTAGGTCAGGTCTACTCTGCAAAGCACTCCTGTTTCTGGGACTAGCAGTGGGTCACCGGCGTGGTCCATGCCCTTAGAGCAGAAGGTCTCTATGTGCATCATCCCTGCCTACTAATCACACCCACTCACCCCACTGCCCAAACCAAGTCACACAACTGGGTCCTCGATGTGTACTCCACTTCTAGTAAGGCACAATGCAATTACACTGTAAAAACCATGTATACAGGGAGGAGCGAAGGCAAGGATTCAGTCACTTCATCATTCAGTCTACCAGGACCAGGGAATAAAACTCATGTCAGAGCAGATGACAAAAGTCTAATCTGTTCTGTCAAAAACAAACAAACAAACAAGCAAACAAACAAACAAAGCAAAAGCACAGAGCACTGGCTTCTCAGCTTCAAGTTCAGTCCCTGGGGTTTTCCCAGATGTTTTCTTACTCATTCAGGATCTGCCCACATCTTGGCTCAGCAAGATGGATGCTTCTAGACTAGCTTGGGCTTCACGAATAAGTCAGGACAGATACTAGGCCCCTCTGTGTGCTCTTCCTAATCAGCACAGCTATCCATCTGCCCTCTCTCTCATGGTGCCCTCTGCGTTTCTCTGTCACATCTGCTAGCCTAGGTGAGCAGGCCTGGATGCCGTAGGGAATGAAGCTAAAGTCTTAGGACAGCTAGTAGACCCACTGTCGGTGGGCAGAGAACTCCTGAGCCTTCTGGGGCAGCCTCACTGAATCCAAAGGCGTGTTCATTGAGAAGGGTACACAGCAGGGAGCTAGCAAAGTAGAGAGGGTATTGAAGGTGTCTTGGAGCTAGAATCTGCAGAGATTCCCAGAGTGAAATGGGTACAAGGATAGCCAACTTCCTGTGGGTCCATATGGCTTCTCAGCTCTGACTTCAAACAGAGAGGGAAGGAGTGATCTCATCTCCAAAACTTGTACTGTGTGTGTGTGTGTGTGTGTGTGTGTGTGTGTGTTGTACTTACCATGTATACAAGTCCATCTGCAAACACATGCACATATGTGCTCACCATCTTGTTCCCTTGAGGAAGGGCCCATCGTTGAGCATGAAGCCAGCCCATCTTTCCACTAGGTTTGTCTCCATTTATCCTTCTCACCCTGTCAGCTCCGGGGTCATAGGTCCACTGGCCAGGCCTGGCTTTTCACGTGGGTGCTGGGATCTGAACTCAGATCTTCATGCTTACACAGCAAGTGTTCTTACCCACTAATCCTCTTCCAAGCTCCTTTTGTAAGACTTTTTGATAATAAATACGATGATGATGATGATGATGCTTAAATAATATCTGATCCAAGAAACAGAAAGTAATTAGCAGAGATAAGCTTTAGATGATCATAAATGACCTCCTCCAAGATAAAAGTTCCCGCGTGACACCATCCCCCACATTCCTTATTGAAAGGAGCCCTTCTCTGACTGTCAGTCTGTGGTGAGGCCCTTCTTCCCAAATACCATGCTGTCAAGTGAAATTGGATGTTGCCAGGCTTCTGTTCTACTTCACCGATCGAGACGTATCTCTCAGAACCCAAACCATCCCATCCCAAATTACTTCGACTTTGTGACAAGTCTTGATGTCAGGTAGGAGTGCCCTTATACCTGGGTTGGAACTCTAGTTAAGAAAGAGAATCGGGTTTAAATATTTTAATTACGAGAGTAAGAGAGATGATATGAAGCTCCTGAGCCATTATTTATGGACAATCTATTCTAGACTCTGCTCCTTAGGACTGGTCTGAGGTAGTCACAGGACATCCATATTAAGTATTCTGGCTACTACATCTATTCCATTTTCAGGTAAGTGGACCCTTGCTTGAAAACCAGATGGCACAGTCTTCCTAGCAATACAGCAAAGACTGCAAAATTTGGCTTTTCTGTTTTCGCTTCAAGAAATTCTCTGAGATATTCTGCCATGAAATCACATCCATAGCAAATAAAGGCACATTAAAGTGTTGTTCTTGTGCCTGTTCCCACATTGGCGTATATTAATTGTATGAAGGAAAAGGTTTCATTATGACCTTTTCACACACAGGCGTCGCCTGCTTAGCTGCTGTGAAGGAGCGTGAATGCCGGCATGTCTCTGCATTGTGTACACAGGGCTTCCTGTTTGTAAAGTTAAGACAAGGTGACTGAATGAAGTGGAGCTTTTCTGGGATGGTGGGGGCTTTGGGGTCTCTGTTATAAACTCCCTCTTGTCTCAATGGACTACATATTTTATAACTCATTCTGTATAAACAGCACAAATCTTTTGAGCATTTTCCACGTAGTGAATGTTGAATAAATACTATTCAGTGGTGACACTGGCCCCTGAGGCTATTTATCGGACTTCCTCAGTGGAGATAGACTGCTACAAAGCAAGCAGGTTTTGAAATGTGGTGGCTGGGATATATTGTAACTCATGCTTATGAAAGGAGTTTTATATTTTCCATAAAGGTGCAGAAAGAATGAGACTAGAGAATGCATGGGATTCACAGCTCAGTCTACACATGGCCAAAAGCACTAAAAGGGACCCCAGACTTTAGAACTCTGCGGAAGGTCCATCAGGGCTGTGGAAATGCACATTTTTGGGAGCTTTGAGAATTGGTTTCCTGGATAGAGTGTGCTAACGGCTACAGAGAAGGTAGAGCTAGTTTACTCGGGAGAAAGTGAATGCCAAAAATGAAATACAAACAAGAAATACACGGGAAGGCTGGGGCTGGGGCTCTGTGGTTTGCTGCTTCCTTAACAGGCAGGCACAAGGCCTTGAGTTGGCTCCCAACAGTGATATACGTGCATTCATGTGTCAATGAGCTGTGAACGCATGTGGGTATCTTAGGCAGAGAACTTAAGACATTTTACAAAGGTAGAATTGAAGACAATAGTCAAGAGGTGTCAAAATGATGGATTTTTTCCAAAGAGCAGCTGAAAAAGGAATTTAGATATTATCATGTTCCTAATTTAAGGAATGGGCAGGAAACTGCATTCTTGGAAGAATGTGTTGGGTGCTCCCAGCTCCTATAAGCTCACCACTCTCCCGACTCATGAAACCTTCTTCAGTCCACACTTGCCTTCTTGCCCTGAAACCCAGGAAAATGTCTTTATTTTCATCATCATGTAAAATCTGCCTTCAGGCAACAATTCCTTACAACAAATTAGAAAGGTATTTTAGTCTAAAGAACATAATGATGTTTTTTAAAACGTGTGTGTGTGTGTGTGTGTGTGTGTGTGTGCGTGCGCGCTTGATATTTTTGTTTTGTTTTTTAAGTCTGAGGTCCAACTATGTAGCTTAGTTTGACCACAAACTTCTCAAGTCCAAATTCTTCATGTGTGGGTGAGGGTTATAGGCCTGTACCATCATGTCCACCTTGGACTGCATTATACGTATCAAAATGCAGGGGACTGGAGAGACACTCAGTGGCTAAGGGCACTTACTATTTTCACAGAGGATCCAGGTTCAGTTCCCAGAACCCACTTGACAGTTCACAACTACCTGTAACTCCAGTTCCAAGGGTCTGATGCCTCTTCTGACCTCCAGGGACTTGTGCACGCACATGATGGATATATATAGATATAGATATAGATATAGATGCACATATATTTTATATAATGTATGTATTAATTTATTTTATGTGCCTAAGTATATATGCATATGTATATACGTGTGTGTATATACTTATGTACATGTATATATGTTTGTGTGTAAGCTAGGGCATATAATTATACATGTATACACTTAAGCACATAAAATAAATTAATCTCTAAAATGCAAATGAGTATTTCAATGAATATGTGACAGCTAGGGTAGCTGTTAGTGTCAAAATTCTTCAATGCCATTTATAAGTTTATAATCATAAATTTATAATTTTGATAATATTATCAGATTTAGTGATACTCCAACAAATCATTTGCAGTTAAACAATAATTCCTTCAGTAAGCATGCTCCAGGAAATACTGGGAACATAGAAATAAGAAAAAACATACTGCTTATCTAACATTCCAATTTAATTGGACGTCAGACATTCTCCTCGGCACTTCAGTGAGAGAATCCTCCGTAGGAAGCATGAACATGTCTGCCTCCCAGCAACAATACTTTGCAGATCATTTCTCCTAACTAACAAACCAGAACCTAGGCCTCTGTCTGTCTTCTGCATCCTACCCTGACTTCTTTCACACCTGCGCTCCCTTCCTCCACCCCGGGCTCATCGCTCACCAGTTCCTTTCTTGCAATTGTACATGGGGCCCTTTATGATGCTTTCAATTCTCTGGAAATCTAGCAGAATTAATCTCTCTCTCTCTCTCTCTCTCTCTCTCTCTCTCTCTCTCTCTCTCTCTCTTCCCCAATGTGTGTGTGTGTGTGTGTGTGTGTGTGTGTGTGTGTGTATGGTTGTATAAATGTCGGTACATTGTGTGAGTACACAGGTGTGAAGGTACACGTGTATTCGAGTGCATACGTGTGGAGGTGCATGTGTGTGGATGTGTACAGATGTGTATTCACATTATACAGATGTGCGGGAGGCACACACTTGTGGGTGCATACATACAAGTATCTGCTCATGTGAATGGAGGTCAGGAGCAGACTTGAGTGTAGCTCCTCAAAGCCCTTCCACGTTCCGTCTGGTATAAAATCTCTCATTGCTTGAGATCTCACCAAGTGGGTGAGCTGACCAGTGAACTCCAAGGAATCTTCTGTTTCTGCCTTCCATCTTTCTATTTCTGGATTATGAGAGTGCTACAGCATGCCTGGCTTTTTATGTGAACTCAGGCCCTCCTGCTTACAAGATGAGTGATTTACCCACTGAGCCATATATCAGCCCAAGAATACTTTGTAATATCTCATGTCCACTTAGGCCTTAAAGGAATGTTCTCAGCTCTAAGGCATAATTTTCCTTTCATTTTCAACCAGGCCACATAGATAGCCCCAATTCTCCTTCTGAGCCTTAAATATCATCAGAGACACTGTAGGCTTTTTTCTCAGTTCTAACACATGTCTGAAACCATGAAGCTTTGGATACAGGCATATTGTGTGGAGTGTTCTTTAGCATAAGGTTCCAGCCTTCAAGAAGCCTTTGGGGTTCTACTATCTTGGAATGAAATGGCATGGCCAGTCTTCTAGTACATTTCCGAACACAAGTATCCCATCAGATGTCATTGGTAACTAATGAGGAAAACAAGTTTTCTATACTAAGTTGAAGATGGCTTTCTCTTTCTCTTTTCTTTCATTCATTTGAAAGTCCCTTTCTCAAAATTAAAAGTTGTCTTACAATGCCTAGTTTTTCCAAGATTATTTATCAGTAGGAGTTTAGTCCACTATTCTCCCAGTAGCTATTGATGTTAATCATTTGGGGTGTTCTTTCTTCTGAAAGTGTTGTGAACTGCACAGATGTCTCAAATGTGAAGGCAGATGTTACTTTTAACTGACAATTTGACATGGCCTAGGGTCATCTGAGAGGAAGGTCCATTGAGGAATTGTCTAGATCAGATTGGCCTGTGGGCACATCAGTGGGGAAATTGTCTTGAATGTAAGGGGATTCAGGCCACTGTGGGCAGCACCATCCCTAGGCAGGTGGTCTAAGTAAGAAAACTAGCTAAGCATGAGGAGGTCAGAATGAGCCAGTGAGCAGTATTCCTCCTTTTGCTCCTGCCTGAGTTCCTGCCCTGCCTTCCCTCAGACATGGAAATGTAACCCAAATAAATCCTTTCTTCTCCTAAGTTGCTTTTAGTCAGAGTGTAATCACAGGAACAGGATGAAACTAGAACACCTCCTTGAACTTACAGACGAGACCCAAAATGGTCCTGAAGGGTAATCCATATATATATATGGATTCATTTTCTAAAGTTTTGTTGGAGATTTTGAAAATCTATGTTTATGAAGGAGATTAGCCTATAGTTTTCTTCCCTGGCAGTATCCCATCATGTTTGTGTAATCGCCATTTGCAGACTTCATAAAATTAGCTAGAGATTGCCCTTCTGTCTCAATCCTCTGGAGGATTTTGTACAAGTTTGATTTTGTTTTTTCCTTGAACTTATGAGCTTTCCTCTACAAGTAGCAACTTTTTCATGTCCTGAATCCCCCACCTCCTTACTCTTTTTGAATATCCATAGAGACACACTGATCAGAATGAATCTTTTCAAAGAACTGACTTGACTCTTGAAGGTTGTCTCACTTGTGTTTTGTTTTGTTTTATAGTACCTGCATTTGCTTTTCTACTTATGAGTCCCTTTTATTTTCGTTGAGGTTCCTCACTCCTCTCCAACCACCGGAGAGGGCTGCTCAGATTGTGGATGTTACTCTTCTTTCCTAACACCGAGATTTAGAGCTGTGCATTTTATTCTAAGCACAGGTTTAACTTGGCTCCACAAGGTCAATAGATTGTAACCTCATCTTTAGCCCGACAAATTATTTAAGACTTCCCCTTTACCCTGCCCTGCTCAGGTGCACACTGCTTAACTTACTGACAGTTGGGGATTTTCCTACAGTGTTTTTTTGTTACTGTTGATGTTATGCCTTGTTCTCCTATTTTGAGGTAATACATTCTATAAAGCCAAAAATGTGATTCTTCTGGTAAGTTTTCCATATGTGTTGCAAAGGAGTGTGTATTCTACAGATGCTGAACACAGAATTCTCTGTATATCAATTTTATTAAGTCTATTACTCTTGCTTTCAATTCACATACGTATTTGATCAATTTTTTATTCTTATTCTATGGAGAAAGATATTTGCTAAGAATTTACAATTTTGATAAGCAATCTGACTATTTCTAATTCTGACAGGTGTTTTATCTTAATATAATGTGAGGTTGTTTTATTTGTTACATATAAGTTAAGAATTGAGTCTTATATATTTTTATCACTGGAAATGTTCCCTTTATCTCTAGTGTCTCTAGTGATGTCTTTCATGTTGAAACCCACTTTTCTTTTTTTTTTTTTTTTTTTTTTTTTAAAATCTCTTCAGGTCTTTATTCATCTGCAGGCTGGATGTTAATGCTCAGGGAAATCACAGGATGCAAGTTAACATTCCTTGATTTTCTTACATGTTAAACTACTGAGAATGTAAGGTTTCTATAATAATAGCAACCATCGTGACTTAAAGCTAGTCCTCAGAGAAAGCAGTTGTTAGTAATAAAAAGAAAATCAGGAAATGCAACTGTAATTCTACTGTGTTTGATGAAAAATTTTGTTAAGCAAAGTAGATCTCCATAAAAACTGTTGTGGTTAAATGAACCCAAGAACACTGCCTACAGTAAATTGACAATGCATATCAGCATAACACACAGTGATAACTCCTGCAATAAAGAAAGACATCTGGCCAGGTGTAGTTAACCTCAAGTTCCATGTCAGTCTTGGACTGAATAGTAAGAACCTGCCAAAGGAGAAAGGAAAAAGAATAAAGAGATAGAGAGATATCTGCCTTTGTATAAGTCAGCCTTCCTCCATTTGGTTGGTGTCTTAGTTAGGGTTTTACTGCTGTAAACAGACACCGTGACCAAGGCAACTCTTATAAGGACAACATTGAATTGGGGCTAGCTTACAGGTTCAGACATTCATTCCATTATCATCAAGGCAGGAACATGGCAGCACCCAGGCAGGCATGCTGCAGACACAGCTGAGAGTTCTACATCTTCATCTGAAGGGTGCTAGCAGAATACTGACTTCCAGGCAGCTAGGACAACTGTATTAAGCCCATGTTCCAGTGACACACCTATTCCAACAAGGCTGTACCTGCTAATATTGCCACTCCCTGGGCCAAGCATATACAAACCACCACATTCCATTCCCTGGCCCTCATAGCCTTGTTCATACACATGAGTCTATAGAGACCATACCTAAACGTACCATAATGTGTAATACATTTAGTCCAACTTCCAAAGTCCCCATAGCCTATAGCAGTCTCAACAATGTTAATAGTCCAAAGTTCAAGATCTCTTCTAAGACCCATTCAATCACTTAACTGTAATCCCCAAAACAAGACAGGAAACCAACTAAGCAAACTCCAAACTCTGCATCTCCATGTCTGATGTCAAAGTGGTCTTCAGATTTCCAACTCCTTTTTATCTTTGTTGACTGAAACAAACTCTTTCTCCTGAGATGGTTTCACTCCCTGTTAGCAGCCTTCCTCAGCAAGTATCCTATGGCTCTGGCATCTCGAAAATCTTGGGGTCTCCAAGGCAACCTCACTGCTACAGCTTCTTGTTTCAATGTCTGAGACCCACACGTAATCTTCGGGGCTTCTCCAAAGGGCTGGTGTCACTTTTCCAGCTCTGCTCTCTATGGTACTCTAAGCTCAGGTTGATCCATTCCACTGCTGTTCTTGGTGATCATCCCATGGTACTGGCATCTCCAATACACTGGGGTCTTCTGCTGCAACTAGGCTTCACCAATAGCCTCTCATAGGCTTTTCTGATGATGCCAAGGCTTAAATCTTTTGCATGACCCCTTCAGTCCTGGGCCATCAACTGCAACTGAGGCTGTACATTCACCAGTGGCCTTCTCTACCTAGGCCTCAGCTGTCTTCCATGACTACTTCTTGCTTCAAAAAGTGGGTGACTTTTACACATTACCAAGTACAGCTGCAGCACTAGGTACAACCTTGGCTATCTCTGGAACACAGTTTCTTTGTGTTCTCAGAAAACACTCCCTACAAGATTTCACCCCAGTGATGCTGGTCTCTTCTTAATAACCACTAATTTCTTAGCTCCAGCTAGCTAGCATCAATTGTCCCAGTAATGCCTTCTATTCTGGACTCTAAAGCCAGAGCCACATGGCTGAAGTTGCCCAGTTCTGCTGCTTGCTGGGACTGGAACATGGCCCCCTTGTTCTAGTACATTATCACCAGCATTCTGTTTTCCAAGTCTTTCACTGCCTAAACTTAGCTGTCCTGGAACTTGCTCTGTAGACTGACCTTGAACTCAGAGATCTACATGCCTGTCTCCTAAACACTGGGATTAAAGGTGTCGTCCACCAAGTCTGGGTTTAAGTTTTTCTTTACCCTAGAACTTGCTTTGTTCTAAGATGGCCTTGAACTCAAAGATCTGCTTGTCTTTGTCTCTTGAGATTAAAGGCTTGTGTTACCATGCCTGGACCTTAACATAGCTGGGCGAATTCTTGCCCCAAGGTCACTACTCTCTTAATTCAATTTAATATCCTCGAATGCAGGATTCAACTCCATTTCCCTTCCTGGTGCCCCTTTAATTCTTGAACCATATATTTTACATTTTTCCTTTCTAAACTTGTTACACTTGTTCAAAATGTTCTTCATGAGACTTAACCAGAGAACAAAGTCTCTCTTGGGCTGTTTTTGAGACTTCCTTTATCGATGCAATTAATATAAATCTCTTTACCTTAGCCTCAGGTAGACTCTTCAGACAAGGGCAAAAGCAGCCACAATACCACAAAAACAGTCTCTTGTCCATGTATTAAAATTCTTCTCCTTTGAAACCTCTAGAACCAGGCTTCCACAGTTCAAATCACCCTCAGTAATAAAGTCTTCCATATTCCTACTGAGATGGCCCATCAAACCCCACTTAAAGCATTCTACTGCTTTCCAAATCCAAAGTCCCAAAATCCACATTCTTCCAAACAGAAGCATGGTCAGGCCTATCATAGCAATACCCTAATCCCTGGTACCAACTTCTGTCTTAGTTAGGGTTTTACTGAACAGACACCATGACCAAGGCAACTCTTACAAAGACAACATTGAATTGGAGCTGGTCTACAGGTTCAGAGGTTCATTCCATTATCATCAAGGTGGAAGCATGGCAGCATCTAGGCAGGCCTGGTGCAGGAGGAGAAACCCACTTTTCTTCAGTGAGGTAGTTATATTAGTTTTCATTCTATTGCACAACTTATGTACTTTCCCATCTTTTTCCTTTAATATTTTATAACCCTTATATTGAAGGTAAGCGTTGTCTACTTGGGTTACAATTTGTCTATAGTTTTTATTCATTTATACTTAATGTAATTGTCAATATACTTTAATTTCTATCTGACTTACAACCATTGCTTTCTGTATGACCTATTTATTATCTGTTCTGTCCCCTTTTTTTTAATCTTTTGTGTTAATTGGGTATTTTAAATTCTCTGATTTTCCTTTCTAATAGACTATAACTTATTTCTGCTTTTATCAGCTTTCATGGTCTTCTATAGAAGCTCTTAAGGTCAGTTTGTTAAATAATATTTAAATGTATACTGACATTTTATCAGCAATGTCTCTGAAACCACAAACATACTAACATCTCTAAATGAAAACAGGAAAAAATTTAGAGTGAAATATGAGTTCTCATTAGACTGAATGGGAAAAGAGAAAATCTTCCAGTAAATATTGAACCAATCATGGTTTACATTCCCATTTCTGAATAGTCGGTATAAATTAGCATAATAATAATTAACAGTATTATAGGAAAAAATATGCACAGGGCAGGCATGAACAAAAAGTGAAAGAGCTGACTTTTCTAGGAAGGAGAGATAAACATAAAGACGGAGTTTATAAGAAATGATAATGTATATGAAGCCCTTAAATTACGTATGGAGAAAATTAAAGAACGTGTTGTTGCCTTTGGGGATACAGGAGGGAGGCATAAAAGTCTCTTAAGCAAAATGGTCTAGTGTTTGTGTATAATTGACACACATCTTTTCATATACTTTGATCCTCTCTAGATCACTTACCATCCCCAATAAAGCATAAATGTTCTGTAAATAGTTGTTGTTTGAGCAACAGTGAACACAAAAGTCTGTACATGTTCTGTACAAATGAGTTCTTAGAATCAATTTGGATCACGTTTGGTGGAATCCATAGATACAGAATCTGTAAATACATAGAGTGGCAATAAATCACACCTGGTCCCCTTTCTCATTCAAGACCAGCCTCCCCCACCCCCATGCTGTGCTCCCTGTGGATAGCCTGGTCTAGTTCCCCTATTCTGTGGATTAAGGCGTGTGTTGTAAGAGTCCTCCATCCTTGGAAGATGTGCTTCTACAGGCATAAATGGTGACATGTTAAAGGTACCACTGCAAAGTATAAAATCCTCAAAGTGAAACGTGGAGAAGACTCACCCCTCTGTTGCCTCTGGCTCTTTTTCTGCACGTACAAGGGAGGTGCCTGCCAAAGAGACCAAGACTTCATGAGCACAGAGTCCACAGGAAGTCTTGCCAAAAACTGGAAGGGCCTGGGGATGAGGTGTGATTCTTGTGTCACTAGCTTCCTCATAGGCTTCCTTTGGGTGTGTCGTACATCTGCAGGGGAAGGTTCCTTCGGAATGGTTTATGAACTCAAAGACAGGAACATAAACTTAACTCTCAATGCAGCCTGTTGGCTGTGTTCTGTATCTATGCATATATATACATGCATAATACACATTCCCTCTACTTCCTTTCTTCTTTTTTTAAACTTCCTTTCTAGCTCTTGTCTTTTCACCCTGTTATTCCTAACCTGGGTTTCTTGTTTCACTAAATCTCATTAGACTTCCTAACTAGCTCATGCCCTGACTAAGGGCCATACAAGAGAAGCATCACTTCCCCCTTGGACAGTTTTCGTGTTCTGACACTTGAGTATTTGAACTTTCCTAGGCCTATTATCCCTTCTCTAGAATGATGTTGTTCTCATGATCACCTGGCCAGATATCTTTCCATTTGCATTCCCCTGATTCCCAGTCTTTTCCCCACCTAAATGCATCCAGAATACCGAGAAGGCTGTATCCACTGTCATCCAAATGGATTTTAAAAATTAAATTTATCAGTGGTTGTTGTATATCAGCTGAAGAAAAATCCTAACCTTCCATGGCTGCATTTCATGCTATTCTTAAAAATTATAAGATAAGTTAAGAGAGATGAGGTTTAAAGTGGAGAGATATTCTAATTGGATGTTAGGGAGCCTGACTCAGAAACCATATATTCCATTAGTATTGGCATTTATTCACTGATACTTGGTTTCTTACTGATACTTGGTCCATACTTGTTCCAAAACAGATACAAAGAATCCATATAATTTTGGGGGATTGGCTTGGGTTGGGTTGGGTTGAAATTTTTAATGAGTTTCACTGTGTTGCCCAGACCAGTATTAAATTCAAACTCTTCCCTCCTAAGTAAGCCTCCAGGCTGAAAATTGTCTTAACCGAGATGCAGGCTGACAAGCTTATCTTTAAAATTTATATGGAAATGCAAGTAAACTAGCATATCTAATGCATTCTTCAAAAGCAGAGAGCTACATATGTCAACACTTTTAAAAATTACCATAATTAAAATGAATGATATGACACAAGGAAGCAGCATGGGCGGTCTCCAACAGAAAGTCAGCTCCTCGATTTACAGTTGTGCTATCTGTGGGCCACCATGGGAAATTATGGTATCGACAAGTAGCACTGAATTTGTTAGGTAGCCATGACCAGAGACAGACACACCACTCCCCAAATAGCAGTTCCAAATTGATCATGAGAAATGGAAAGAAACAAGACTCCTAGAATCTAGATGATATCAACGTCTACCCTTAAGTGCCTTTACTTCTTTAGAAGTAAAGAAAAAATATTCTTCACAAAAATCCAAAGTAACAAGCAGCCATGCCAGACAGTGGTGGTGCACACCTTTAATACCAGCAATTGGGAGGCAGAGGCAGGCAGATCTCTGTGAGTTCAAGGCCAGCCTGATCTACAGAGTAAGTTCCAGGACATCTAATACTACACTACGATGCCTTAAAACAAACAAAAAGTAGCCATTAAAAATGACTGAGGAGATAGGTTTCATTAAAATAAAAACCCTGAAACATTCTGGATACTACATCAGGGGCTTAATACAGGTCCCAAAGTAAAGTGTTTGTAGCACAAATACAGGAATTGTAATAAGTGCATATATTATTAATCATTGGGATTGCCACAAGATAGATGCAAGAACTTGAATAAATATTGTTGTTACAAAAGGTATCTGATCAGCTATGTGCATACAAAAAGTGATCCCAGCATCATTGGCCAACATGGAAATGCATATTAGAGCTTATCTTCTAAGCTATTCTTAGGACGATGACTTCCTGATGGTGAATGTGTGGAATTTCCATATGCTGTTGATAGGCAGATACATTGGTCCTGCCACTCTGGAAACCTTCTTGGTAGCTTCTGCTGAGGCTTCCCCAGGCCTGCTCTGTGATTCAGAAATTCTATTCCTAAGTTCAAATCTAAAGAAATGTGTACATATATTAATCAACAGAAAGACACACAAAGGCTCATAACAGTTCAGTATTAGCTTCTGCAGTCATGCAATGTGAGAGATGGTATGCTATTCTATAGAATAATATAAAATTATCAAAAAGGATTGTTGCTTCAGATGCCAGCATGAATAACTTTTATAGATATGCTGCTGATCGAAAGAACCAGACAAAACAACCTATTATTTATTGTACTATTTGATTTGTAGAAAGCCTTGAACCAGGAAAAAGTGATCATGTTGGTAGAAAAAGGTCAGGTCACGGTTATCCTTACAGAGTGATGACTGTGTTCAGGGGATCCCAGCAAAGAGGATCACTCAGACACAGTTTACAGTCATTTGAAAGTCTTTACTCCAGTCAGCTGGCTGGGATTAGACTGAGGTATTTAGGACCCAATTGTAGCCCTGAGCATTTAGAGCAAGCTGCTTTTAAAGACAAAACCCACATCCTGGTTTCTCCATCTGCAACTGCAGGTGGAGGTTTTCACAATAAGGCAGTTTAACAGATAGTTAGCTGGGGCATCTTGATCTCAGGCCCCTGGAATCAATTTGGGTAATTTTCCATGGGATTCTCTATCAAAAGAGCAAATTTTAGTTAGACCTGAAACATTCACAGTAAGAATACAAGGTGGAGGAACTCCTGCATTGCCTTGCTCTGTCACTTTCCCCAATGGTTCTGTGAGCATGAATCAAATAGCTGAGTCGTCCTGTCTGATCCTAAAGACAAGTAGCTTAGCTGACCATGAAGTCGAGAATGTAGTGTCTCATCCTTAGCCAGGTCAGAATGAGGATCAATGGTCCAGCTAATGCTGACAGTAAGGTCAGCCTCGGGAACCAGGTAAACAGAGACTGACACCCACGACTTGATCTATGTCTTTTCTTTCCTTTCTTTGATGCTCTTCTGACCATGGCAAGGTTTTTCCTAACTACCACTGATTGGTTGGCATAGAAATGGTAACTTTCTACTAAGAACAGGGACATTTACAAGGCTTCAAAGGCCCTCTGTTCAGTTCAGGCCATCCCAAAGGGTGGATACCCCTGGTGCTGGCATAGAGGGGCTTGGCCATCTGAGCAAATACCATTGTCCATAGGCAACAGTACTCAACATCCTCCCGAAATGCTGCACCTGGTTCTTTTTTTTTTTTTTTTTTTTTTTTTTGTTTGCTTTTGATGAAGGAAGGGGGATTTATAGAGTGGTTGAAATATAGTCACAGTAGGACGTGTTTGTTTTCCTTCCACTAGGTTGTAGCCTGCGAATGTGACCTGGAGAATGCACAGCCCAGCCTGTTAGGTTGAGACTCTACCCCAGGGCTTGGAAGATTTCTAAATGGCCTTCTGTTGCCTGTCTGCCTTCTTCCTCAGTTGGAGGTCAACTACCCATTGGAGCGGGTGCTTTGTGAATACTTTTGTCTAAATTTCATTAGGCCTGCACTCAGGGCTTAATCAAGCAATGTCGGTGGGGTTTTGAACCCTTCTCCCTGGTCTATTTTCCCCATATCCTTTCTTGTCTGTTTCCCTAAGGGCCACAGTCACCAGACAGCACAGTTTCTTCCTCTGTATGTCTTCAGCTGAATCTAGGTAATTCATTATTCATATGCATGATTCATGTATTTGTAAATATGTACACTTTTTTTCCCAAAATAAAATTCCAAAAGTTGGAACCTACCCATCCCTTCAAATCGTTCTACTTTCTGGATCTTTCTCCTTTTCTCTGGGTTTGACTGCATGATAAAGACAATATAAGTGGCTCACTGGTTGGAGGTGGGGGGCATCTAGATTGTGGGAGTAAATACCCAATCTGCCTCACGGAGCCTTTCTGGAAACCCAGCAGGCAGTTCATCAGGTCCTTGAGTGAGTTGACGTACCTTGGGTAGATCGGTTAGGTTTTCTGATGCTGCTTTTAATCCTCCTAAATAATGTTTGTCAAGAATGACATCGAACATCCTGTTACTTTAAAACTGTTTCAAACAGGCTGATGAGGACCTGCAGCTTCTCCAAAGAAAAGGGAGGGTTTGGTGTCTTTCAATTATACAAATTATTGACGGAGAAGGGAGTCCTAAACTGTGAACTGGGGAACCTGGGCGTGACTTAGAAATGACTCCTCTCCCCTTCCGTAGAAACTGCTTAGAACAATTGGGTGAGGGAGCAGAGAGCATGCAGGAGGGGGGTGAGGGCATTGTTTCTTCCACCCTACACCAGGACCGAGACAGAAGGGGCAGAAGCTTTGGGTTTCTCTGGGTGGTCAAAAGGATTGGGCTCTTCAACGAGACACAGATTTTAAGTCAGGGTGGATAATGTGGTGGACATGGTAGCTGTGTGGTAGGTGGGTGACTGTTCGGTGGGGGTGGGGGCAGTTCGGACCAGAAAAAGCTTTTCATTGTTAGAGGGGAACTAGTGGCTACCTCTGCAGCTCAGAATCTCTAGAGTCATAACCAGAAGAGGGATAACAAGGAAGAGTGGCCCAGGTGGGCTGTGAGGCTGCGGGAAATCATGCGCTGCTGTCTTGGGGGCGGCAGTTGTCGCAATATCCCTGGATGGGTAACTCTCCTGTAAATGAATGGATGGTGGCCTTCAGAGAATAATCAACCGAACCAGCCACTGCGGTGAGGGTGGTAATGGGCCAGGCTCACAACTGGATCTCAGGGTTGAAGAATGTCAGCATACCTCCAGGACACGGAAGAGAAAAGCTTGAAGCTGTGAAATGTGGGGGCGGGGGATGTCAGTCCTGACTGGTAGGACTTAATCCTCTGCTCTTCTGAAGTTTGGAACTGGGTCATCTCCCCTCACTTGCAGTGCCTGAGATCTCAAGCCCTGGGTGGGTGTGTGGTCGTGGGGAGGGAAGGTGGGAGTTGGAAGACAATGCCTGGTCCTAGGAGCAAGCTGGCAGTGCCCTTCCTTCCTCTCCCCTCCCCCCTTCACACTTAACTCTGAACACTGCTGAGGATCAGGACATCCATCCATCAGATTTCCCCATGAAACTGTACTAGCAGGAAGAGAAGCCAACTTCAGGCGTCTCTCACCTTTATAGAGCAGAATTTTGAGGTTGTGGACAAACCAACCCTCAAAGCTCTGATTAGGTTTGCGTTTATGGTATTATGTAACTTAAAATCCCATTTCTATTGTTTAAAAAAAATGCTGGCAAATTGACACAGGCAGCATAAAACACAATGGCAGAATTCACAACTCTGCATCAGCCACCCTTCCCTCTGCCTGAGCCCTGCTCCATTTCGGCATTCTCAAAACCAACCATGCCCAATATTTTGGTGCATAGTTGGCCCTCTACATCCATGGATTCAGTCAAACATAGACTGTGCCTTCTCTGTCTGTGTGCCTTTTGCTCTTGTACAATTATTCACATACATTGTTTTTCGGGAAAATTCCTATTCTTACCTTGACATGGGCTGAGAACAGCATCAACTCCACTAGAATGGGGTGATGAATAAGCATTGGGCATTGTATTCAGTATTATGTCTGAAAAGGAATTGAATGTATTGGGGATTGCATAGATTTTTATATACAAACATGTCATTTTATACCACGCACTTAACCAGCCTCATATTTTGATATCCAAGGCAATGTCTGGTCAGTCTACCAGAGATGCTGAGGAACAACTTGTATTTCCGTTCTTATCCCTTTCTCTTTGTTAAAAATGTATATGGAGGGGCTAAGGAGATGGCTCAGTGGTTAAGAATGTACGTTCTTACAGAGGACTGGAGTTTGGCTTCAAGCACTTACATTAGGTACCTTACAACTGGCTGTAATTCCAGCATCCATCGATTGGTGCCCTCTTCTGGCCTCTGTGGGCACCTACACTCACATGCACATATCCAAACACAGACACACCTAATTTATAATAAAACTATTTAAAACAGATATCTTCCATGTCATTTTATCTTTCTTCTTTAATATATACTAATTAAATTCTACTATACCATCTATAAATTTGGACTATAATTCCCTTAATATTTTAACTTTTTCATTGATTTACTTCATTTTTATCAGTGACTGTATACTACCTTGTGGCCTAAATGTACAATGACCACTTTCCTTCCTTGCATGTATGTAATTTATGATTGCTAAAGACTCATATATCCCCTCAAAATTCATGTTAAGCCCTAACATGATGCTTCCTAATACTTTGTAATGTGACTCTACTTGGAGACAGTCTTTAAAGAGGTTATTGGTGTGTCCTGATCTAATACGACTGATGAAGAAAGAAGAAAGGATGATCAAGACATAGGCTCTCCAGAACACCAAGAAAGGCAAAGTGTAGAGGTGGCCTGCAGACAAGGGCAGAGGTCACAGGATAAACCCACCACACAGATGTTCAATGTCAGGTTTGAGTGGCATGAAGATATAGCTCTCTGTTCTTTAAACTGCCATAGACTTATGAGATCCTGTTATGGAAAACTGATAAACCACTATACAGCTTTTTGCACTTATGTAGACAGCTGTGGTGAATAACCTTGACTGTGTGTGCACGCGCATGCATGCGTGTGTGTGTGTGTGTGTGTGTGCGCGCGCGCGCTACATATATACATGCTACATATATACATGCATTTTCCTTATTTGCCAATCCTCAACCATAAATAAGATTTGAAATTTCATTGGTTCATTTGATTATTATTAAAATAAAATTCAGAATGGTCAAATGCCATTGAAAGCATCCCTCATGTGAATTTGTTTTTTTTTTTTTTTTCACCTCCCTTTTGGCTGATGGCTTCTTGATCACCTTTTATTGATTTGTAAGGTGCTCTGGAAAGTTTAATGCTAATCCTTTGTCTGCTGTATTCTAAGTACTTATTTCTTCTTAATACACTGAATGCTTTTACCTTACGTTTGACATCACGTTTTCCTTTTCGTGTCTTATTACATTGGCTAGCTCTGTTGCTGGGTCACACAGTCGCTGTTGGAGCTGCTCCCAGCACACCAGTCAGTCTGTGTTGCTTTCCTTCTCTCTCCGACAGCAGGAGCAGCGTCCTAATGGGCTTTACTCAGGCTTAAGGCTTTGTTGTTTGTGTTTGTTATTTCCATTTTGTCTGGTGGAGCCCGGATATGATTCCAGTAGAGTTTAAAGTGTTTTCACTACTCTGTTTACATTTCAAGAAGATTGAAAACCTTTAAACACCAACAGACGCTTTATGGGAAGACTCAAGGCAACAGGAATTAGGGCAACAGGAAGGTACCTTTCCAGTCACATTGTTTCTCGTACTCATTTTCAGTAAATGACTACTGTTGGGACATCTATATAGCATTTACTCCAAAGAAATATTTTATAAATAGTGTCTCGTATAGCCTGGAAATCACTCATGTTTAATGTGTGGGAGTGTTCTTGTCTATTCCTCCTCTTGTGTACTCCTCCTGCATCAGACTCCATCAGACCCTGTCACACATTGGCTTTTGAATTACAGTAAAGACACACAGAAAGGTCTGCAATAAAATAAGATTGTCTCTACTATGCAGAAGTGTGTGTGTGTGTGTGTGTGTGTGTGTGTGTGTGTGTGACAGAGAGGGGGCAGAGAGAGGGGCAGAGCGGGCTCACAGTGATCACCGTGAGCACCCTTATTTTTTGGTGTTGCTCAGGGTCGGGCGAGCTAACACTGGAGCTTACAGAACCGTTTGTGCGCCTCCGCCACTGCAGGTTTGTTACATTTTCCTTCAGCTGACCCTGTTGGCAATGCCTGGGTAAGGCCAGATAGCACTTAATTGCAATTAATTTTGGAGTGTCTTGGCAGCGCAGAACTGGCTGAAATGAAAAGCAAGTAAATTTATGTGATGAATAATATTAGAACCCAGGGGGGTATTTAGAAGATGGAAAAAAGGAGTGGGTTAATTTTGAACCATTTTCAATTTCCATACCAGTCATTACCCACATTAGTGGATTTATTATGTTCTTTTTCTTTCCCTAATAAGAGTCTTGTAAAACTCAGCATATCATCAAGCAACCTAATAATTACTGTATTTAGGGGCAAATGTTAGATCCTAGACAGAGACCATTTATTACGTCCTGCTCCCTAAAGTTCAACTGAATAGCCATTTTTCTGCTTCCTCATTAATAATTATAATAAGTAAACTGCACAAAGGAGGAAGAAAGAACTCAGCAAATCAAGACGTAGCAAACTGGGAAGGCCAGAGCCGTAAAGCACCCTGACATGACTCACAGACCGCGCGTGAGATATTAGAATCATGATTCTTCATTTTCATGACCAGAACTCTGGAGGGAACAAAAACCAGCACCAAATGAATCCGCTCAATTAATGCAGATGCCCAGATGGCAAAGAGTGAAATAAATAATTCCCTGAGTCTGCCCTTTGTCACCTCAAACCCCAAGTTTTAGGCCTCCCCAGGGAGCAAGGATGGCAAAACAAAGCTTACTGTGACCAGTAGGGTTGAGGGTTTGCTAACCTTCTGTCCTTAGAACCCTGGGTGACAACCAGGGAAACATCGGGTAAGGAAGCTGCCTCACCAGCCTTGCTCTTGAGGATGTTTTCCAACAGTGCAACTGCTCACCAGGGATCTCCCTCCTTCCTTTCCTTTCTCTTCCTTATCATCCATTCCCTTCCTTTTATCCCCTCTCCCTCTCCCTCTCCCTCTCCCCCTCCCTCCCTGCCCCCCTCCCCTCTCTCTCCTTCCCTCTCAGTTTCTTTTTGTCTCTGTCTGTCATTCCCTTTCTCTCTCTTGTTCCCTCCTTTCCTCCCTCCCTCCCTCCGCTCTCAGTTTAAATTCGTTTCTGCGTCTTTGGATCTCCCACACACACGTTTCTCTTGCTGATTTCCCATAATACACATTGAACAAACCTATCTCTTGCCTCAACTGAAGAAGGTGCAACCAATGCCTAAACTCAAACACAACACAATTCCAGGTCAAAGAAACAGTTCTGAGCCACTGAATGCCTAATGACCTATTCTTCCATGATCCCCTCTCCCGACCCCCACCTTCCTATTTTCTTATCCCAAAGCAGAACCAATCACCTTTTCTGTTTACAGATCTCTTCCCTTCTGCTAAGATCTGGGCATTCTGAGGCGTGTTTAGACACCTTCTGTGAGTATTCCCCAAGGTGAAAGCAACAAGAACTCACTCTTTGTCTTTGAAAGCTTAGACCAGTTGGAAACTTTGGAACAACCACTTAGTGCCAAATCTGCCCTTGATCTTCTCTTTATAGCACATGGGGTTTATACTGCGAGCCAGAGTCAGTCCCCTGGGACCTCTGCTGGGGAACACAGGAAGAATTCTCCCGTCTGCAGGGAGTGTTTTCCGGCCTGAATGCATAAACCAACCGTTGAGAACATCTCCCGTGGAGTCTGCTGAGAGGAAGATAATCCATTACCCTGCAGGCAGTTGGCCCAGGCGGGAAGGACTGGGGGCCGCCTCCAGTGACACAAATGAGAGCTGCATTTGAAATCTCCCCCAAAGTCGGGCTCTCTTTCCCAACTGGTTTTGCATTTCTCAGAAAGTCATGTAAAAAGCGATAGAGAACAGAAATGCAAATCGCAACCTTTAAGAAAATATATAAACCCAAAGGATGAATAAGTGCCTTCTAGTTCCACCATTGCAAAGGCATCCCATTGGCTAAATTAAGACAAAGTCCCAGCTGCACCAAGTCTATCCACAATGGTAGATGAAACCAGCCTCTGCAAGAGGGTACAGCGCAGAACGGCTTTATCACCACAGGATTTCACAGGAATCCAGAGAAAGGCAGAAGAAATGAGGGCAAGTTAAGGCTGTCTTAAAAGAAGCCTGGTTGAGCTAAGGCCCAGCGTCACTGAGGGAAGCCTGGAGAGAGACTGGCAGAACCAGCATCCAAATGCTTATATCCATCTGGGGAAAAACAGATCTGTGTGTTTAAAGCCCAGAGCCATTGCAGCAAGCGGTTATAACATGCTTTGGGAGTTGACTTGTCCCTAAGATACAAGGAGGCAGGATTTGGAGGATATCTGTGCAAATGTTGGGCTCCACCCAGAGCCAGGGGAAATGCTCAGTTTGAAGGAGAGAGAAGCCGGCCCTCAGAAATAAACAGGCATGTGGTCCACAAAGGAGGAAATAGAAAGGGAACACAAATATTCAAGAATACACCTGAGGACAACGGTAAATTAACAAAAGTAAAGTCTGTAAGAAGGTCAAATGTATCACTTAGAAGACAGGGAGAAAGAGGTGCGGAACATACAGACAGAGAAAGAGGAAGTTCTTCTCTACAGATAAACTGTGGGATGGACACACACACACACACACACACACACACACACACACACACACACACACCATCATCGCCACTGCCAACACTACCACTACCACCACCATATCCGCCCACATACCACCGCCACCACCACCAATAATAACAACACACAGAGGGAGTCTGATAGCATTTATCAGAATAAAAATAAATTTATTCTTTGGCACCACAGTTCCGATTCCTCTTTCTGAGAGCTACGGATAGACTTGTGCTCTACCGTGCACACAACAGGGAGTTTTTAATAAGAGAAAGCAATCTATTAAAGCCATTTACGACTAGTATGGTTTATATACATGCTTGCACAGCAATGGAAAGATGCATAATAAGTGGTAAATAGTGATTGCCTCTGGGGAAAGCGAGACTAGTAAAAGCATTTGACCGTGCTTTGTAAAGTTTGGAATATTTTAGCATATAGCTGGGTCATAGCCAGGTTATTGTTATCGTGGTTGAAGTAGAGTGCAAGAAGATGGTGAGTGTGAAGACTGTCACACACAGCACTTGTGTTTGAGTGGCTGAGACTTTGGACTTGGAAGTACTGTTCTCTAAGGAGCCATGGGGGGACAAGCTTTATCAGGTATGTTCTTTCCTTCTGCAGAGTCTTGCACAGGAGAAATTTTCCTAGCCCTCATTTCTAATGGATGCCATGTGTGTATAGAAATGGTTTCCATGTTCACAATCCTGTTTAAAGATCGATTTGACTTAAATGTTTTACCAGCTTTTGTTTCTCCAGAAAAGTATTCATTTTTAGCAAGCCGATGTTAAGGAGATGCTTGCCCTGTAGCCAAGTTAGCATTTCCATGTGCTTCAACATTGTCAGTCGCTTGCTGCCTTCAATTGATCAGCTCACTGGGGCGATTGCCTGCTGTGTGCTCTGCTGGGGAGTATGTTGCCTGTGTTAAAAGAAAAGAGTGATGACTAGCAGACGGTGAGGTTTCAGGTTTCCGTACTGAAACAGGCGTTTGACGAAAGGCTAGTCTAAGGCTTTCCATTGAAAATGTGGTGTCGGTGTTCTGTCAAGGAGTAACTCAGTGGTTCAAACATCCACCACTGGCAAACCTAGCTGTCTCCCCATGTTACTGAATTTGGAAATAATAGAAGAGAAATAAAAGAAGGGGTGTCAAGATATGCAGGAGTATTACAGAGCCAGGAAGAAGCACAGAGAAGAGCCAATGGTGCTCTTCATAGTGGTCTACCTACATTAGGGCAGCCATGTAACACACAGTTGTCTTAGCACTTGTCAGAGGGGACCTCTGTGACTTCCACCGGTCCTTGATTTCACAAAGAGGCGCAGGCTAGCACATGATCCAGCTGCAGCCCTGCACCCACCACAATCAGTGTGGACTCCATGCCTTTTCCTTCTTGGCTGCTCAAGTAGAGACTCCCGGGTTAAAGGAAGATTCTTGCTCCATTCTCACTGTAAGG
Organism: Rattus rattus; assembly: GCF_011064425.1. Classification (NCBI taxonomy): domain Eukaryota; kingdom Metazoa; phylum Chordata; class Mammalia; order Rodentia; family Muridae; genus Rattus; species Rattus rattus. Next base: position 87,313,494 of record NC_046159.1, on the reverse strand, counting down.
CGGTAGGGTGGCTCAAAGCCTGGCCAGGATCACACACACACACACACACACACACACACACACACACACACACACACACACACACACACACCATGGCTCTAGTTGTTGTTCACCTCTGTCATTTCTTTTGTAATTGCTAACAGTGGTTGGCCCATTCTGTCCCCAAAGTGTCCTTGTTCAGATGATGACTTACATGGCTGCCCTAATGTCAGGTAGACCACCGTGAAGAGCAAGGAGGCATCAGCGCCCCTTGGACTGTGACGGCCATGCTGAAATGCTTTGTGACCTTACTTCATTTGTTTTCCAAATTTAAATAAAATAAAAGCATCACACACCAAAGTTAGCCAGACTTAAAGACTGTACAACTCAGTGCAACTTGTCCATCTATGAACTACCCAACCCTTCTATCTCCGTTCATGCGATGACTGCAAATGATACTGTAGGCAACCCTGCTAACCTCTAGCTTTACCTGGGTTTGGGGTCCTCTAAAACTCCCCTATAAAGTAAGAACTAGCACTTATCACTATAAAATGTTTGCATCCAAAACAGACGATTCTTTTGGACCAAATATTAAAGCCGCAAAGCTCTGAAAATGAAAACTTCATTGATGGTATACTGCATATCATAGAGAAACGCCCATTCTTGATGAGTTACCAGGACTCAGGCAAGGCAAGACATAACGGGGTAGGAAGGGTGGCCAATCTTCATCTAGCACAGCGGTTCTCAGCTTTCCTAATGCTAGGACCTTTTAATTCAGGTCCTCCTGTTGTGGTGATCCCCAGCCATAAAAAAAATAACAATTATTTTCCTTGCTATATCATAGCTGTAATTTAGCTGCTGTTGTGAATTCTAATATAAATACCTGATATTTCCGATGGTCTTAGGTGACCCCTGTGAATCCCAACCCACGGGTTGAGAAGCACTGATCCAGCACATGAAAATAGGAATACTTATCTAACACGTCAGAGGTTCCTCACTTCTTACCCATTTAAATGATCAGCTCTGAGAGCACCTCATTATCAGAACCATCATCACTTTGAGCTGTCTCGAGTATCGTGCTCTTTGTCTTACATGTATCGAAACTCACAAGCTTTCTGGGTTGTTTTATTTTCCACCTGTCTTTTATACCTCTGTCCATAAGCTACTTAAAACAGTTTTATTACCTCTCAAAATAGCAGTAATTAGGATGTTAGAAAAAACTAAATTATTCATGATGAAAAGCAAATAGGCTCCCTTCTGACACTGTTGTGAGTGGCTCGAGAAAGAGGAAGCCATTTTGTCTATTTTCCAAAAGTCTATTCTGTAACCATGTACTCTGTGACAGACTTCTCAGCTAGCCACAAGTGATTTTTGAGCTTGTAGTATTCATGTCCAAATATAATCCCCTTCTACGGAATGGGAGGTTAACCATATGACAGAGGGGATAGGGGCATGCTGTGACCAGCTAAAAGGATTTGACTTCCATTTTGGTGGCAGACCTATTTATTGGCTTATTGATGCAAAGCAAACTTTAGAAAAGCCTCTGGCTGGTATCACTAAGGAGCCCAAGGTCTCAGTCTAACTATTAGGATGTGAATTTTGTCACCAAGTACATGAATAAGCTTAGAAGTGTACCCTTCTCCATCTGCAGAGGTCTCGGTTCTCGTTAACACTGACCACAGCCTGAGGAGAAGGCCTGAAGCAACTGCCCTAGATTCCTGACCCATAGAAGCTGACAGAGTACATGTGTGAAAATTTAGGCTGCCCGGATTAGGAGTCACTGTGGAATATTTAGGTACCTACTGAGTCCTAGGTGACACTGGGAAAGCCACCTAATTCTTCTGAGTCTGCCTGGAATACAGTAGGATCAGTGACAAAGAAGCTTGGAGAGACGATGTCCAAAATTCTATGTAACAAAAAACGTCTTGGCAGGTTCTGCTGAGAATGTGACAGCTCTTGGACTGGAAAGATGGGTCCAGTCCTTGCTGTGTGAGATCCCCAGAATGCCTGTGAGTGTGAGTAGTGGCCTACCAATAATTCCATTCTCAAAGAGCAGAGCAGAGACTAGTTAGCAAGGCTGGCCATATCAGTGAGCTCTGGATTCGATTAAGAGGCCCTGCTTCAGCGAGTAAGGTAGAAGGCAGAGGATGAATCCCAATATCAATCTTGGCCCTCCATTTGTACACACACTCAACACGCATAAGGACCCAAACACGTGTGCACATGAACACATACACACACACACACACACACACACACACACACACACACACACACACACACACAAACGGAAAAGAAAAGAAAAAGGAAGCAAGTAATAGCTCTCAGTGGCGGACTTTAAATCTTTAAATGCAGGTTTATTCCGTTTCCTTTCTCGTTATCCTTTTTCCCTTTTTGAGGGCGTATTCATGACTCGGTCTTAAATTCTGCCTTCCTTTTCAAATGAAACACAGAAAGTCCAGCTCAGCACCGAAGGACACCTTTGATGTGAGAGTCACATGTCCTGCTGTCTTCCAGTAGAGAACGTGCATTTTATGGCCACAGCTCACCTGGCTCCAGTGGAGCACCTGGCTTTCATCTAAAGGCAAGGCACATGTGGCCGGCCCGGGGCTGCACTTCCCGCTCTGCTCTGCTGGGGAACATTTCCATAAACCTGCAGCTCATTTCCAGGAGCCTCTCGTACTAAAACACTATGGATCTGTGTTTGCCTCCTTTGCTAAGGTCCAGACTTTGCTTCACTGTCAACAGAGGATGGATTTTTTTTTTTTAGACTGTAAACAATGTCTTTGTTGCTAAAAATCAGTCATTGTGCACTCCAAAAGAGGATGTTCTAAAATTTTTACCCACACTACCTTTAACCTCCAAAGCAGGGGATGGAGAAACGGTTCACTTGCTGCTCTTGTAAAAGAGCACTGGGTGACTCACAACTTCCTGTCACTCCCACTCCTGGGGATCTGATACCCTTTTCTGGCCTCCATGGGCACTTGCACACATGTGCACTTACGCAAAGAGCTGTGCATAGCTGTGTGGCTGGTTTGAGAGAGATAAGATGTTCTGGAGATGCGCTTGTGTCTCTCAATCTGTAAGACCATTGAAACAGTGAACGCCCCCTACCCCCACCCCAGAAAACAGAAATTCTCCAAATAATTTCATGCTCAGAGAAAGAAAGGGAGGGAACATGTCTCTCACTCAGAAAGAGATCCCACAGCTTGCCAGATCACCTTACAAGATGAAACTAGGACCCAGATAAGGATGAGTCACGGGTTGGTAGGAACACACCATGCTTCCAACTGCTTAGATGTGTGTAGCCTTGGCTTTCTGTTTGAACCTCGTCCTTTCTCCAGGATCCTAAAGTCTCGGGAGAGTTGCTGGATAGCTTTGGCCCTTCCTAATGTGGCCACATCAAATAGATCTCCTATCGATAATCTCTACTTTTAATTTGGCTCTTTTAATTGCTTTACTGAGGACAAAAGGCTTGACTCGACTTGGGGCATGGGCTATGATGCCCCAAGATTTATACTATATGGAGATAATTTAAAATAAACTTTTAAAGCAAGTTTTTGCATTATTGCTTTGGGAATCACTCATACAGTAAAAGAAGCATGCTTCTGTCCTGCAGCTCTGTTGCCTTTGTACCCATGACAACCTCCCAACCATTAGTTCCAAAGAACTAGAGAAAGAGAGCCTGGTCTAGGAGAATAGATAAAATATCTGACTTTACTTATGTCTGGATTTATTTTGGCTTTCTGTGATGGTTGATTGACCTGTAAGCTTGTTCTTATGACAGACAGTACTGCCAAGGGTTAAACTCAGATGGGTTAAATAAGCAAATAGAAACACTGCATTGAAGTGTCTCTGTTCTTAAGCAGAATTTAGGAAAAAATATTTTACACACACACACAAACACACACACACATACATGCACACACACATACATGCACACACACACACAAGAGGCGAAGGTAGAAAACATAAAAGCCTATTTTATAGTTCCATCCCTGTCTCTTTTTTATTACTTAGCAATTCAGAGATTTTAATAATTCACCCAGGCCTAGAAAGACAAATGTCACATGTTCTCATTTACACGTTTTCATTATGTGTAGAACTTAGTATCAAGTCTTTAGCTTTGCATGTTTTAACATAAAGTACCTACAGAATACAGAAAACTATAAAGGGCCCATTGGTGAGGAGGGAGAAGGGCTTAAGTGAGAGGTAGTGAATATGAAGGGGAGAAGGTGATAGTGGGATCAAGGGTTAAACGAGGAGAAAGGTTGGAAGGTGGGTGTGAGGAGGGATGGAGGAGAGATAACTATGAGTAAGGATGTTTGGAAAGGCCTTGTGGAAATTACTATTATAAAGCTTCTTAAATGTCTACATTTCCATATACATTATGCTCATAAAGAGTTTAATTGGAACTACCCCACATAGGGATAATGGTTGTCCCAGAAGCTATGGGTTCTCAGAAGAAGAGGCAAGGCCAGGTATGGGACACCTCCCTTCCAGTTGTTAGTCATGGGTGTCCAAGTTTTGCCCCCTGAGTAATACAAGCTATTGGCTTTGATCCTGGTTGCTGCCAGAAATTAGTAGTGAGATATTATTGCTGAAGACACCACACATTTTGGTCACAGGACATGGAGAAATCAAGTTGGTACTAACTTGACAGTTTGCTGCCTGATGGCTAGCTTTCTGGAAGCCGTCATGTGGGATGCTGTGGTAGGATGTGTCATCTAGAGCTGTGAATTGTGGTAATGACTGTCTTAACAGGATAAGTCCATGCATGCATTTGTGGCACAGACGTTATGAAGGCCACCAATCACTTTGTGATTGGATTTATGGCCAGGAGCTCGAAGGGCCCAAGGGCGAGGGTACTAGCATTATTTTGCTAAAAAGAAATTGTTTCAAACTGCCCTCTAAATTAATACCTATTCAACACCCACAGAGTAGCGCATCTCCAAGACCTCATTAGGGAAGTTTCTTTATGCAGCAGGTGGTTAATATAGAAATTCACAACTGATCAAAGTTTAGAGACTAAGTAACGGTGGAGCGCTCAGCCAGACCGGATGTATATACACCCTTCTCAAGGCTTAGGGACCATCATGGATGAGAAATGGAAAAATTAACTTAGCCAGAGATCTGCGAACACCAAAGCAAAACAGTGTCTTCTGGATGTGCCCACCCTCCGTGCTCCTGAGCTCACAACGGTAGTGGCTTCTGGCACAAGATCACTTCTGTAAGCGTTCGGGCCCAGAGTCAGGAGGGGCTGGTGAGGCCCCGCCCCCAGTTGAGGAGCAATTAAAAACTGATGGCTTCTGGGAAGATAGAATCAGTTTGTGACCCCAGGCGGGCCAACCACATTCCAGTGGGTGACCCCACAAACATGAGTCCATGGGCAGCACAAACGGGTGGGTTATTAAAAAATATAAATACACTAATCCAGCTGGGAGAAGTTGGGGAGTTGACGTAGATCCAGCCAGAGTTGGGCTGAGGAGTGTGTGTGTGTGTGTGTGTGTGTGTGTGTGTGTGAATAGGATCATAATACATTGTATACATGTATACAATTCTCAAATAACTAATAAAAATATTACATTTTTTAAGGCTTCCTTGAAGTCTCCCTGCAGGATCCTTTAAGGTATGGTTAACATGATAGCCAACTGGAGCAGGAGCTTAAACAGTGATAGTGGTGGCAGAAGAAACGCCCTTGGCACAGGCGAGAAAAAGCCAACCATATTCTGTTGGTGAGAAATGCGCTTCACTACCACACCAGAGATCACTGGATGGAAATCAACAGGAGGAAAGCGCTGGAGTGCGTGTGTTGGGGGTGGCTTGTTAACACTGGAAGGTCTGCTTTCTACGGCCTCACTTTATGTCCACCTCTGGTTTAAGGTTAAAAATTAAGCAGGATTCTCTGTGGCATTTCACGCAAGTAGAAGAGTAGAAGAATTTCTGTTGGGAGGAGTCGCAGAGATGAGATCAACTGAATCACCTCAGGAGTTGGTAAATGGCTTCTATGAGGTCAGAGCAATGGACGCCACTAAGGAAGTGAATGAATGGACTCAGCAGCCTGTCCTGACTGCTCCTGAGACGGGAATGGAGATGCGGAATGTTGAATGCACTGGCATGTCCTGGACAGAAGGCAGCATCCCAGTGCACTCCTATTACAGTCTTTCTGCCTCCTCTTCTACAGACCAGTGTGTATGTGTGTGTGTGTATGTGTATATGTGTATGTGTGTGTATGTGTGTGTATGTGTGTGTATGTGTGTATGTGTGAGTATGTGTGTGTATGTGTGTATGTGTGTGTAATGTGTGTATGTGTGAGTATGTGTGTGTATGTGTGTATGTGTCTGTGTATGTGTGTGTATGTGTATGTGTATATGTATGTATATGTGTGTATGTGTGTGTGTATATATATATGTGCGTATGTGTGTATATGTGTGTATGTTTATATGTGTGTATATGTGTGTATATGTATACATGTGTATGTGTGTTTTGGTATATGTGTGTATGTGTATATGTATCTGTGTATGTGTGTGTATATGTGCATATGAATGTGTGTATATGTGTGTATGTATGTATATGTGTATATGTGTGTATGTGCATGTGTGTATGTATGTGTATTATATGCATATATATGTATATGTATGTGTATTTTTGTGCATGTGTGTACATGTGTGTGTAGGTGTGTGAGTGTATATCTGTGGGGGGTAATAAAAATGTTCTGTTTAAATCTGCGCATTCAAGCTCTAATTCTCAGCACTCTATTTATACATTTCTGTATTGATTCCCATCCACTGCGAAATAAAACAAGCTGTGACCAAGGCTGAGAGCAGCTCAGGTCTGAGTACAAACACAAATATTTGGAAGGCATTTTGATCCCACAAAGACCTGCACAAGATCAAGTCAGCCAAGGTTCCAGCATAGGTGATGATGGTGCTTTCTAGACCCCACTCCTCACTGTGGAAATGTTGGCAGTTGACAGCTGCTGGGGAAGGGAGATTCCTTCTTTCTTCAGGGCATCCCTACTGGTAGGTGTCCCATGCTCCGGGGGGTTGTCCCACACCCATGCACATGCAGGCAGCACTAATTCAACTTTATAGGTTAAAAAAAAAAAGACCTGAAGTTGACATGTTGGGGGAATATGGGAGAATTGGAGGTGAGAAAGGGGGTGAAGATCATACCTTATTTTGTATGTGGAAGAAATTCTCAGAATAAAGGAAATCATAGTGTAAAAAGAATGTTGTGTAAAGAAGCTGGTTGGAAAGATATGGTATTTTAGACAGTGGAAGGATTGTGGAGTCTCCAGCTATTGATGGGTTGGAAGGAGACCTCCTTCGGGGCCTCAGCAAAACACACAGAAATCCACAGCTGAAACGGAGCCTCACAGTCACTTCACTGCTACACTCAGGGAAGGCTTTCCATTAATGTGTAAGATCCTGGAGCTGAGCTCAAAACAAGAGATGCGAAAGCCCAGAGGGATTGCAAGCAGCATGAAAGAAATCTGCCATCAAATCAAATCAAAAGGTGAGCTTTCTCTACTTTGTCATCACCTGCCACATGACCTACAGGATTGACATCATGGAGAATCACCTTTGCTTGTATCCAGCTATACACTGCTTTGCCACAAGTTCAATTGCAGCCTGGCCAACTGGCCTCCAAAACTGTAGGCCAACAGAAACCTTTTTACTTTGCTCCTTATATAAGACTACTAACACAGGATCCCCACTCATCCCATTTCACTTAACATTAATTACCTGGCAACAACTGCATTGATACCATCAACATATGAATTTAGAGATTAAGTTTTCTACACTTAAGATTCTGAGGATACATGCAAAACAACAGCAAAAACAAAACAAACAAACAAAAACCCAGAATTCATCTGGAGCTGATCTTAGAAGAACATTATAGAACCAGGGATGGTTCTCACCAGGCAGTGATGCCATGTGCTTGGACCAGTCACCACAATATACACCAACAGAGTGACTGAGAAGACACTGATTGATGTGTGGAAGCCTAATAAGGTTAATTAGAATTCCTTTGGTTTTTACAACTGCATTAGAAAATGATTAGACAGTTTACTCTGTCCGTACATCTGTGCATCCAGTTATCCATCAAACTGAACTACGGTTTACACCCAACCAAAATGCATATGCATGTGTGCATGAAACCCGGGTAAGGAGTGGTCAGGGTGCTTACCTGAGGCCCAGACTGGAAACAATCAGATGTCCACTCATCATAAATATCTGTTCTATGTGCTGGAGAGAGCAGGTGAAGTCTTGAGCAGGTGAAACTCGGAGAGACTGTGTATTGTTTGATGTGAGCTGGTCATGCCAAGAACCAAGGAACTGGGCCCATGGGAATTTGGCAAAACCTTTCCCCTCATGGGTCAGGCTGGGAATTGGCAAAGCCTCCTTTCTTTGGTCCAAGTATGAGTGTTGACTAATGACTGATCGGTGTGTGCAAAAACCAGCAACTGGACGTTTCAACTCAGACTGCTCACCTACAGAAACCTACAGAGACGGTCTAGAGTGCTGAAGTTCTCAGTCGCAGTAGCAATTGGTGAGGTTCCATCCGAGTATGTGCAGCCCACCTGATCTCACCCAGCCTTTTCTCTATCTTTATCTGCGTCTATCCTTTCTCCATTCCCTTGCAGCCCCAGTCAGTTTTCTGGATCCAAGCTGTGCGAGCCATGGCGATGTACTGCGGTACATTCAGTGAAATGAGTTTCCATTCAGAAAGAAGATGGTGTGCTATTTCTACACAGAAGCACATACATAGCTATTGTATGCACAAGGTATGAATGAAGTCTAACCAAAGCAGGGCAAGTCCAGGGACTTCATTTGTCAGATAGAAAAACTGAGCTGTTAGAAGTTGATTTATTTTCTCTTTGGAGTGGAGTTTTGATGACAAGTGAGCTTGGGAACCCTCTGCAGTTTCGGTGATTTTCCATTTCTGGACCCAGGATCTAGCTACCTTGGGGTTTTACACTTGTGTCTATATGTGTGTTATCCTTCCCTCTGGTGCTTTTTCATTTAAAACTAATTATTCCCTAGCAACCTTCAGGGCCCTCCAACCAGGAAAGCAGGTAGGCTAACTGCAGATCTCCCTGTACCTCAGATTCTCCAAAACCCATTCTTAGCCCCAGCTCTGTAGCAAACCGCCTGCTGCAGCCTCCCTTGCTTACAGCCCCCATCTCCAGTGGATAGTGCAGATCTTTCTCTCCCAACCTCCTTCTCCTCAACTCTATCAGGCATCCACTAGCAACCTTTAGGCCCCTCCAGCCAAGGACATAGATGGATAGCCAAAGATCTTTACTTCTCCCTCCATGTCTCCAAGTCTAATGCCCCAGCTTCTCAGCACCAGCTCTGTAGCCGACCACCCACTGTGGCCTCTCATTCCTCTCTGCCCCTATTCCCAATAAACTAAGCAGATCCTGGTGGAACACCCTGCTTTCCTCCCTCCTGTGGAACCCATCCATTTCCTTCTAGTCCATCCCCTATTCCTAAGCGTCAGCTCCTAATACATAGAAACACATTTTCCCCGGAATACCCAGTAGTCATACCCATCAGAATCTTAGAAGACTTTCCTACCAGGCAACACTCTGCCACCTACTCTTTTAAGAATCTGAGAGAGCAACAGAAACCAAGGAATAAAACACCTCCACACAAAGATAAGACCAGATATCAGCACTTAGAATTACAACTACCCAATCCTCGATGCCTAAATGCTATCCCAGAAACACCGTGGGCCCTGGGTATTGTAGCACAGCTGAAGCACAAGAAAAAGACCTTAAATTAGCTTTTGTGAATATGATAGATATTTTTAAAGAGAAAATTAGCAAATCTCTTAAAGAAATCTATGAAAGCACAAACAGTAGAAGAAAATGAACAAAAAAAGTTCATGATCTAAAGGTGGAAATAAATCAATAAAGAAATTCCAAACTCAAAATTTTATGATGCAAAACATTTGTGAACTCTGGGACACTATGGAAAGAGCAAATCTATGAATAGAAGGAGGACAAAAAAAATTCCAGGTCAAAGATGCTGAAAATATTTTCAACAAAATCATAAGAAAAAATTCTCTATCCTAAAAGAGATACCTGTCAAGCTACAAAAAGGATGCAGAACACAAAGAGACTAGACTATAAAAGAAAGTCCCCTCAGTACATAATAAGCAAAACGCTAAATCTACAGAACAAGAAAGCATCTAAAAACCTGAAAGAGGACAAAACCAGGTGATATATAAAGACAGATCTCTTAGAATGACACCCGAATTCTCAGTGGAGCCTCTAAAGGCCAAAATGACCTGGACAGGTACTCTACAGATTCCAAGAGACCACAGATGCCAGCCCAAAGTACTATACCCAGCAAAACTTTCTACTACAGTAGACAGAGAAAGTTGAATCAATTCAAATAGAATCAATTAAGCTATATCTATCTACAAACACAGTGCTATAGAAGGCACTGGAATAGTGGCTCTCAACTCTCCTAATGCTGTGATCCTTTAATATAGTTCCTCATGTTGTGGTGCTCCCCAATCATAAAATTATATTTGGCTACTTCATAACTATAGTTTTGCTACTGTTATGAATTATAATGTAAATATCTGTGCTTTCCAGTGGTCTTTTGGGGGTTGTGACTCACAGGTTAAGAACTGTTGAAAGGAAAACTAAAGGGGTTAACCACACTAAAAAAACACAAAGAATAAATAATCCCACACCTACAAATCAAAAGAGGATAAACACACACACACACACACACACACACACACACACACACACACCTCAATAAAATATCAGGAATCAACAAACATTGCTCATTGATATCTTTCAACATCGATGGCCTTGATTCCCCAACAAAAAGACACAAAGCGACAGAGTGAGTGGGATAACAGGATCCAAGCTTATGCTGCATCCAAGAAACACACCTTACCATCAAGGATAGATATCACCTTGTGTGAAAGGATTAAAAAAATATTGCAAGCAAATGAGCCTAAGAAGAAAACTGGTGTAGACATTTTAATATCTAACAAAATAGAGTTCAATCTAAAACTAATCAGAAGAGATTGAAGAGAATATACTACATACTCATCAAAGGAAAATTCCACCAAAAGGACATTGCAATTTTTAATATCTGTGCATCAAACATAAGGCCATCCAAGTTCATAATAGAATTACAACTACAGCTAAAATCACATATTGACCCTCACACACTGATAATGGGAGACTTCAACACCCTGCTGTCACCAATAGGCAGGTCATCCAGACAAAAGCTAAACAGAAATTCTCAAGCTGTTTGACATCATAAATCAAATAGACCTAACAGATATTTACCCAAACACACAAGAATATGCCTTCTCAGCATCTCATAGAACTTTCTCCAAAAGCGATCACTACAGGGACACAAAGCAAGGCTCAACAAATAAAAGAAAATTGAAATAACATCTGCATCCTATCAGACCACAACAGATCAAGGATGGATATCAATAACAATAGTAACAACAGAAAATTTACAAATGCAAGGAAGCTGAACAACTCTCTATTGAATGAAAAATGGGTTAAGACAGAAATTAAGAAAGAAATTAAAACTATCTAATTAGATGAGAATGCATACACAATTTACTCAAAGCTATGGGGCACAACGTAGGCAATTCTAAGAGGCAAGTTCATAGCAGTAAGTACACACACACACACACACACACACACACACACACACACACATATATATATATATATATATATATATATATATATATATATATATATATATAGAGAGAGAGAGAGAGAGAGAGAGAGAGATCACACCCAAAAGAAGTCGATGGCAATAAATAATAAAACTCAAAGCTGAAACCAATAAAACAGAAACAGAAACAGAAGAAAGAATCAATGAAACAAATGATGCTTTGTTATTGGAGAAAAATCAATGATTGAAAAATCATGTTCAAATTAACTAAAAGGGGAGAAAAGATTATCCAAATTAACAAGATCAGGAGTGAAAGGGGGCACATAACAACAGACACACAGGAAATCCAGAGAAAAATAAGGACATACTTTTGAAACCTGTACTCCACAAAACTGAAAAAATCTAAAGAAAATGGATAAATTTCTCAATACATATCACTTACCAAAGTAAAATCAAAATCAGATGAGCAATTTAAACAGACCTATAACCTTTAATAAAATAGAAGTAGTAATTAAAACTCCCAAGCCAAAAAAAGAACAAACAAACAAACAAACAAAAAAAACACCCAGAGCTAGACGATTTTAGCACAGAATTCTACCAGACTGTCAAAGAAGCATTAATGCCATTACTTTCTAATTATTCCACAAAATATAAATAGAAGGAGTATTGCCCAAATCTTTTTACATGGTTACCTTTTTACAGTTATCCTGATACCAAAACTACATAAGACCTGACCAAAAATTACAGACAAATTTCCCTTATGAACATAGAGGTAAAAATTCTCAATACGATACTTGCAAAACTGATTCCGAGAACACAGCAAAAAGATCACCCACCATGGTTGAGTAGGATTCATCCCAGAGATGCAGGCATGGTTGAACAGGCCAGCCAACAAAAAGCAATCTGTGGATTCATTGTAATCCCAATCAAAGTTCCAACAAAAAGTTTCACAAATCTTGAAAGAACAAATTTCAGCTTTCTACGGAAACACAAAAACCCAGTGTATCAAAACCAATCCTGAACAACTAAAGGACTGCTGGAGGCCTTGCCATTCCAGATTCAACGTTGTACTGCAGAAATGAGTAAGCAAGCAAACAAACAACCAGTGTGGCATTGGCATAATAACAGGTATGTTGATCAATGGAATCAAATTGAAGATCCACACATAAATCTACATGCCTATGGACTCCTGACTTTAGATAAAGAAATCAGAAACCACATACTGGAAAAGGGATGGCACCTTCAACAACGGTGCTAGTCACACTAGATGGCTGCCTGTAAAGACTGCAGATAGGTACACACCTATCCCCTGCACAAGACTCAATTCCAAATGGACCAGTGACCTCAACAGAGCACCAGACACACTGAGCCTGGTGGAAGAGAGACTGGGGAACAGCCTTGATTTCATTGGCACAGGAGCCTTCTTGAACAAAACACCATTAGTTCAGGGCACTGGGATAAAAATTGGGGCCTCAGGAAACTGAGTAGCTTCTACGTGGCAGAAGACACCATCATTCTGACCGAGTGTCAGCCTATGGAATGAAAAACAGATTTTTATCAACTATACACCCGATAAAGGACTAATATCCAAAATATGTAAAGAATTAAAAAACAAAAACTAGGTATTAAGAAAACCAACCACACAACTAAAAATGGGTTAAAGATCCAAACTGAATTCTCAAAAGAGGAAATTCAAGTAGCCGAGAAACACTTAAAGAAATGTTCAATATCCTCAGCCACCAAGAAATGCAAATGAAGACTACTTTGGAATTTCATCTTAAGACACTCAGAAGTGGCCAAGATCAATAAGACGAGTGACAACTCGTGTTGATAAGGATGCAGAATAGGGGAAACACTCGTCCACTGCTAATGGGTGTGTAAACTTGTAAGCCATGTTGGAAATCAGTGTGCCAGTTCTTCAGGGAGACGGGAATCAATCTACCTTAAGACCCAGCTATGCCACTCTTGGGCATATACCCGAAGGATGTTTCACCGTACTGTATAGGCACTTGCTCAACCATGTTCATTGCTGCTGTATTCATAATAGACAGAAGCTGAAAACCACCTAGATATCCTTCAACAGAAGAATGGACAAAGAAAATGGGGTACATTAACAAAATGGAGTATTACTCAGCTGTTAAAAACAATGGCATCGTGAAATTTGCGGGTGAATGGATGGGACTAGAAGGAATCATCCCAAGGGAGGTAATCCAGACCTAGAAAGACAAACATGGCATGCATTCACTTATATTAGCTTTTAATCAATGATAGCCAATCTATAATACATAAACCCAGAGAGGTTTGGTATAGACTAAGGAACTAAAGAGGACAGATCCTATTAGGAAAGAGAAATAGATAGGGATGGGTGTGGGACCGGAATGGGACGATGAAGTGGGGCGGTAGAAAGAAGATGGGGACAAGGAAGGAACTACATGGAAGGACAGCTAAAATTAAGCGTCTTTTGGGGGGTACTATGGAAACCTAATGCAGTAGAAACTTCCTAAAATATATACATATATGAAGGTGGTCTAAATGAAATCACCAAATAGTGGGAGAGTCAGAGAGCCAATTGACCACCTCTTGATACAAAACGAGGCTTCCAGTACCAGAATTAGGTTCCATCAAGTTGAGTTACTAGCCAAAGGGGCCTCATGGGAATCCTCCAACAACCCAGGCTGTTGATAAGATAGTTGGTTGCTTTCCATGAACTGACAGCCCCTTTACTGAAGACATCTACACAACTCATTGAATATGGAGAACACGGAGCTGGTACAACAGAGAGCCTTCGGCCCTACCTTCCAGTGTCTTTGATATAGGGAGGTACTCTGTAGGCTACCAAAATGGATATGCAAACACCAACCCATCCACAAACGCGTTGATCTGCAGCGGTGCCCTGCCTATGAGACATGCTAGGGCAGTAGTGGCACAGATCATGTGGGGTAACCAACCAATAGCTTACTTGACTGAAGGCCCAGTCCACAAGCTAGAACCCAGATTCAACACTGCTTGGGTAACAAGAACCTAGGACTACATAGCTCAGGGACATAGTGGGAAAACTAATTGTAAGCAATGTTTGCTACAATGTGTATTGTGAAATTAGGAAAGGAAGCAACCACAATGTCAGAAAGGACAATTTCATGGCATGCAGTGCTCTGAGAATCAAAGAGAGCTTCTTTATATCAATAAAAGGCTGGTGTACCATGGAGGTCATCGTCTGGCCCATGCCTCAGGTGAGCTACCATCAAATTATGTTGAATAATATTTAAAAGAGAAAATGCTTACCATATAGGGTACACACTGAACACGTCACATAAATTTACCACTATAGAAGCAGACAGAATGACCTCTGGTGTGGAGGCAGAGCCCATGAAAGCTTAGCTAAATCCTTCTTTAAGAAAAGTTGCGTCTCTCCTCCAGCCGAGCAAAATGCTCAAAGGAAAGAAGGCCAACGGGAAGAAGGTGGCCCCGATCCCTGCCATTGTGAAGAAACAGGAGGCCAAAAAGATGGTCAATCCTTTGAGAAAAGGCCCAATAACTTGGGCATTGGGCAGGACATCCAGCCCCAAAGAGATCTAACGCGCTTCGTCAAATGGCCCCGTACATCAGGCTACAGCAGCACAAAGAGCCTCCCATCCTCTATAAGTGGCTCAAAATATCTCTTGTCATTAACCAGCTCACTCAGGCCCTGAACAGACAAACATCTACTCAGCTGCTTGAGCTCACCCACAAGTGCAGGCCAGAGACAAAGCAGGAGAAGAAGCAAAGGCTGCTGGCCCCCGCTGAGAAGAAAGCCACTGACAAGAGGGACGTCCCAACTGAGAGACCGCCTGTCCTCGAGCAGGGGTCAACACAGTCACCACCTCGGTGGAGAACATGAAGACTCAGCTGGTGGTGATTGCCCACAATACAGACCCCATTGAGCTGGTGGTTTTCCTGCCTGCCCTGTGTCAAAAGATGGGGGTGCCCTACTGCATCATCAAGGGAAAGGCCAGGCTGGGGCGCCTGGTCCACAGGAGGACATGCACCACTGTTGCCTTCACACAGGTTAACTCGGAAGACAAGGGTGCTCTGGCTAAGCTGGTGGAAGCTGTTAGGACCAATTATAATGACAGATGTGACAAGATCCACTGCCACTGGGGAGGCAGCGTCCTGGGACCTAAGTCTGTAGCAAGATGGAAAAGGTGGAAAAGGATAAAGAACTCGCCACTAAGCTGGGTTAAATGTAGACTGCTAAGTTTTCTGTACATAAATATAATTATGAAATTATCTTGAAGAAAAGTAAAAATTGCATGATCGCCACCTTTGTCAGAAGTCCCATAGCCTAATGTAGCTCTGCTCCTTGTAAAATTAAGCAGTGGCTTAATGGCAGATGGAGCTTATCCAGAGACATGACAATCTTTCCTCGCTGCACATGGTACATTGGAGATGGCAGAAGGCACAGTGGGGGTGTCTCAGATGGACCAAAGAGGGACGAGATGGTTCTGGGGTTATGCAAGGCTGCCAAGGCTGTCCCTGGCCTTGGTCCATGTATGTGGGTGTACATATACATCTTGCTGGACCGCGGTCATCTGCTCATGTCCAACATTCCCCAGCAGGGTTGTAGTGCTATGGAGTTCTCTGGTCTCTGAGCCTCTGCCTCCCGCTGCCCCCACCCACCATCACCTAGTGTTAGACTCTTCCTGGGTCGGTCACCTCTCTCCCTTCCTACGTGTAGGAAAACTGGGGAGACTCAGGGAACTGCCGTGTCTATGTTTGTGTGGGCACTTAGCCTAATTTTCTTGTGCTGTCTGGGAAAGGAAATCTGGAAGGTTCCACCTACACAAATTCACAACTTTGTTTATTTTCCTTTCAAGTCTCTTTCTGAGGCCAAGAGCTGGTGAGATGAATAGCCCATTTACTGCCCTGGGTTAGGACATCGAAGTCTGACATTACGCAATGTGTTTTTATGTGTGAACTTGGGTGCTAAGTGAAAGTGCTCCAAGCAGGGGTGGGGGTTTGGGGGGATGACACAAACAACCACAGGGAATGAACTGCCTGGCTTGGAGACTGACTTAAAAGGTGACAAGGTCATAGTAGACTGTGCCCTGTGTCTCAACAGGCAAAGACTGAGGAAATGACAACGCTGGGATGAAGTATGGGGAAGGAGCGCCAGGATGCCCTTGATAAAGCGGACAATGTGCTGTTGGGGTTTCACATTAGGCCTTAGTTGTGATAAAGGCATAGCTGAAAGAAATTAAAGGAGGTTTGTTTTATCTTAGAGCTCCCAGGTTAAACTTCCTCTTCCTCACTGAGAGAGTTAAGGCAGGAATTGAAGAGGAAGCCATGAAGGAACACTGTTCACTGGTTTGCGACTCCTGGCTTCCTCCTCTTGCTTTCCTATACATCCCAGAACCACTTGCCCAGGGGTGGCACCACACACACACACACACACACACACACACACACACACACACACACACCATATACACCACACACACACACCACATACCACACACACATCACACACACACACACACACACACACACACACACACACACACACACACACACACACCACACACACACACACACACACACATCACACATCACACACATCACATCACACATCACACATCACACACTCACACACACTCACACACACATCACACACACACACACACACACACACACACACACACACACACACACACACACACACACACACACACACACACACACACACACACATGGCTGGGTCCTTCCACATCAATCATGAATTAAGAACATGTCCCACCAACTTGTCTTCAGGCCAGTGTGATGGAGAGGTGTTTTCTCAATTTTGGCTCCTCTCCTAAATGACTCTAAGTTTATGCCAACTTGGCAAAAACAGCCAGCACACTTGGGGTCTCTCTAGGTTAAAGACAGATCAGAATACACAGGGACCAGCCGAGGCGGTGAGATGCTGTTGCTGTGTGTGGTGATCCCATTGTTACAAACATGTATGTATAATGGGGCTGGCCTGCCCAGGGTCCACTCTGAGAGAACAAAACCTGAATTCCTATAGTCTGTGTGGGGAAGAGGCAGAGCTGTATTATTAAACACACTGGGACAGGGGAGAGGCCGGGAGACCCAGTCATTGGAGCTCAGCCTAAAGGAGAAGTGGAGAGGGTGTGCTGGGCTGGGATTGGGGCAGAGGTGGGGATGACTACACAAGGACAGCAACACTGGTGCTGAGGCTTGATGGCTGTTAGGAGCCGGCTGCTAAGACCTTCGTTGACTAGCGCCCTGTTCCTTTCTGTCTGTCCTGCTCTTCAAGGTCAGAATAAGCATCTCGTGTTTAACCAGATGTCTGCCAACCACGGTCCCTTTCCCCTTCGCCTCAGTAGCCTAGTAGCGATTGTCCCTCCTAACAACCGATCCACGTGTGCCTGGCGGAACTTCGTGACTCCTGTAATTCACCGTTTCTTCTCTGTCTCATTGTTAGTGAACCCCAAAGCAATCTCTGATTCACCTTTGTCAGGCCAAGTTTTTATTAGAGCCCTGTATGGACTTGTCATGCCTGGTTTATGCTTCAACCTGTTCTCGCCTGGCCTTAGCGCTCTCGGCCATTTTCATTTTATGCAATGTCTTGTACTACTTGGAGCTTTAAGTATTTTGACACAAAGGACTGTTGTTAGTAAATGCTATCTGAGTGGCTTCTGACAACTGTGTTCTATGAAACGGGACTTGCCTTTCAGTATCAGCGCTGTAGTGCACAGAAGGACTTCTATCAGCAAGATCAACAATTGTAAAGAACGAATGGGAGCCTAAGACCTCCATGTTCTTGCTCTAGCAGTTGCCCCAGCTCCTAGCAGGCAGCAGAACATTCTGTGTCCAAGCCAGCGCCTCCAGCTCCCTGATTCAGGGAATTGTACTCTACCGAAACTTTTTAAACGTGCTTTTCAGATGGCCAGGGGGCTGCAATGTTGAAAGTGGTTTAAAGTCCCAAGTCACAGAGTACATTGCAGCATCCCCTAACCTGTTGATCACACTCCCCAAGCACAGCCGTTTCGGATGGGCATACGTTTGGCTTCCTTTTACAGTTGTTTATTTTGGCTTAAGTACAAGGGGAAAGTAAATTTATGCTAGAAAATGAATGGGTGATAGGTTCAAAAGGAAAAGTGTCAATTCTTCTGAAACCTTTGTCTCAATGTTAGTACCAGTTGGGCATCTACTCTACTGGGATTTTCTACCTGCAGGCAAACCCGAACGGCTGTGTGCACAGGAGTCTACTGGGAACACCACGGAGCAATGCCTTCCATTTTAAATGGACCACATGACTATGCCCTAGTTATCTGCCCCATTAGCCATCCGGCTCACATTTTCAGTGTTTGTTCCTATTGTCTTAAGAGTAGAGAGCAGTCTGGGGCTTCCGAGCCTGCTCAGTGCTGCCAGTTTGGTGTGCCTGAGTCCCAACCCCCAAATTGAGTCCTGACACACCAGATGAGTGGATCAGAATTCACTCACACCTTCACAGACAGTGGTGGACTAATGAAGATAAGAATGGTTTTACTGGTGGCTTCAGGTCTCAACAAGGCTATTTATGTGCACTTGCCAACTCTCAGACACCCAGAAAGGGCAAGGTTTTATTTTTTTTCCTTACCACATTAAATTTGGGTTAAATGTGTAAATACCCATAATGGCCACCAGAGGGCGCCAACCACTGAGCATAATCGGATAGAGGCCCTCCAGCCCTATTGACAACTGACTGTTTCCTAACTGAATGTGTGTATTATAAATGAATGAATGAATGAATGAATGAATGAATGAATGAATGAATCCAATATAAATTTCAAAAGAGATGTGAAAGTAAACACTAAATGGTTTTCTAAATCACAGTTTGTGCCACCATGACTAGCTGTTACTTCTGTTATTCACAGCCTTTCTAAAATAAAAATTAAAAGTGCCCCACCTTTTGCTGTGATGGTCCTCGCTCTGAAAGCACCATTCCACCAAAGTGCCTCTGTTCAGAATTGCCTTATTGCTTCCAGCATGGGCGCTCAACCGAAGTTTAGTTTTTAAATTTATCTCTCATTGTGAGAATTTCACGTGTATACAATGATCAAATATACTCCATCCGACTCCCTTTAAGACACTATGGATGACGTCACCACACACTTTGACTATAGGACATAGAGAAATCAATCTCCCACTGATTGGAGAGCTTCCTCCTTCCTGGCTAGTTTTCACAAAGTGCCAGGATGGGCTGTGCAGGCTCCTGGTAGAAAAAGATAATGGTGTTCTTAGCTGAGGCTTGCATCCTGCAACGCCGAGCTGCCACGCAATCTCCGCCCACTTCTGCAGCAGTGGCATGGCTGTAATCATGTAATAAACCACTTTGATTAGTTCTGAAATCTGTTCCATGGGAGAAAACTTCATGCCTGGTACTAATCCCGGGCAAAAGCCCATAGCTCGGGAGGCCATATGCTATTTTTACTAAATGATTGTGCTGTCAAATTGTGTACTTCTAAATATTTCAGCCACAGACCAGGGCTTCTCTCGAGTTTGGTTAATGAAGCTTCTCTAGCTAGTGGACAACAGTCAGCGGCGTGATGCAGAACTGATCAAAGTACCAAGAACATGGGACTGACTGCTCAGCCCTAAACAGGACGTCTATATTAACTGCACCACCAGCACCGCGGAGGCTCCTGGTAACACCGTGGGAAGGGAGGCAGAGAGACTAGAAAAGCCAGAGGCTCTGGGAGGGCAGGTGCTGTCCTCTGGGTGTGACGTGAATTTACAGCAGCTGTGGTTATGTGCACAATATCAAGCCAGCAAGACTTTGGGCGTAGATGGGCTAGATGACCTCCGAGCCAGGCCGCTCAGTCAGGCACTTCGTCAGACAGCCGCTGGGGGAGAGGAGGCCGTTTTCTTTTGAGATGTGGACACTGGTGGGTTTTCCTGCCCCAGTGGATGGTCCCACACCCAGGCACTTCCCTTTATAAAAAGCAATCTCATTTTTAAAAATATGTATTAAAATTAGGTTCTCCCCTGCAAGAGTTATTTGTGAATTAAGAGTGTGTGTTTTTACTTAAGGGATTAGAAAGGACATCTTTAAAGAATTAGATTTTCTTATCTACTCCCGGCATAGAGGCAGGCTATCAATGTTTAAATTTTGGGCCAATCACAAGAGTTCAAGTATGTATGTTTCAGTATGAATGGATACTTCCAGTAGTGTCCATAAACCCAATGGAGGGGAGTTCATTAAATTTCATTCAACTAGACCATTCCACATATTTTTGTAAGTGAATATAAAAAAACTTTTATCTAAGCATAGAGTAGACTTTCTGGTGTTTATGAATCCTGCACCATTAAAGATTCAAAGAAAAAGTGAGGTGCGGTAGTAAAAGGCCTCTGAAATTCTAGCTTTCTAAAGGCTGCGGCAGGACAATTTTGAGCCCGATGAAACTCCGGGCTACATAGTGAGACTCTATCTCAAAAAACATTAAGATGTGGCGTGTTTCCTGCCTTCCCCCAGGGACCTGATTCTTAACCACCGATAGGCAAACTGATAGTCCCAAGGCGGGAGAACAGTGACACGCAATATACGGTAAATCCACGCGGTGGCGATATTTCATCGTACTTAGAGAAACGCTTCCCTTCTTTGGCTTCCTTTGCCTTAAGAGGACCCCTGAACCTGTAGTTTTCCCTGTATTAACCTAGTTTGCATGTGATAAGCCAGGACAGTTAAATGTTTAGGATTAGTTTCTATACATGGCAGCATCACACAAGTATATGGAGTATGAGTGGCTTTTGAGACGCCACCAGAAAAGGATCCCTGACATTGTCACTCCTACTGACTTTGTCAGCGATGCTGTGCACCCTTGAATGTACGGAATATCTCTACTTCTGTTAGTACATCTACCCAGGTTCCAGTGAAGCAGGTGAGGGCTGGTTTATTTTAACCATTTTCAGCTAAGGAATCTGAAACCTTGCCCTGACACCCCTGGATTCCAGCCTTCCACTGAATGTTCGCACCTGCACCCCACCAAGGCTTGTGAGAAACGCTCACCACAGCAGGTGCCTTACATTTGCCTTGATGCAAGTAAGGTCTTTGAGCTCTCCCACACAGTGGAATGACAAGGTTTTCACTCATCCTCCACTGACAGCGTCTAAGGGGAGGACCACAAAGAAGTCTGTTACCACCATCACCACCACCCAACCCCTAAGGCACCCATCTTCCATCACAGGACCGTAAGACAGTTTAACACACCCACCCTTCGGCCAGGGAGCTGAAGTCTACAGAATGCACCAAGTCTCGGATGATATGGAAACCGCAGTAAACAAATCCCCATGCGCTCGCTTGATATTCATAGGGAAGGCAACGTGTAATATAATTACATTGTGATGGATTGAATCTGACAGACACCAGAAAAGGAAAGCCAGAGAACATTAACTAGGGAGTGGGTTTTTCAATGATATTCCACGTCTCTTAGAGTCAGTGTTGGAGGGGGGCAGGGCGAGTGTGGAGACACACACAACTTGCACTACAAACTTCATGTATTTCTCTTTGAGGCAAAGGTTCACTATGTGCTGGCTTGGTGCGAGGCATTTTGCCATGAGCTTTATACACCGGATCTCTTTTAATCGCCCTTGCTGTTTGGATAAAACAAACGCATACAGTGTACTTCAGGGTCATACAGCTGTCCATTCTGAGCTTCAAGTTCATACTCAGCCAGGGTTAAAACCAGATCTAGTCAAAGCCACACACACTGCGGTCCTCACCCTCTAGGGTGTGTTCTGCGAGGATAGTCAGGCCCCAGATGGTGGTACCCTGAGCAGGTACCACCCGAGACGAGAGCCAGAATCCCAAGCAGTAAGCGAAGCTATAACTTCTAGACTCTCAGCCAGCAAAAGCCTCCGGGCTGGAGAAAGAACCATGGACTCATGGCCAGGAAAAGAAGCCAGAATTCCATCCAAAAGGATTCCCGGGGCTGGAGAGACAGCTCCATGGTCATGATCATCAGCCGCTCTCGAAGAGAACCTGGGTTCAATTACCAACATCCACATAATGACTCCCCACCATCTGTAACTTCAGTTCCAGGGTAATCTGGCCTCCAGGGCCTCCGATATGCATGAGGTGTGTAAATATGCATCCAGGTAAAACACTCATGCACATAAAATGTACTTTTTTAAGGCAAGGAATCCTAATTAGATATTTTGGGTAAATCCCTAAAGAGATCTTCAGGAAAGGAAAGACCAAAACCTCCAAGGCCCCAGGAGATTTTCGAGGTCCACTTTTCATTTTAAATTAATATTCATATATTGAGGATGTAATAAATGAATAATACATGTGTATTTGTAAGCTAGCTCTTTAAGTCATATAAGCTTAAGGCTTCACAGACTGGGTCTGCCTAACCAGTGTCTTTACCTCCTGTTCAGTATCTTGCCCTTGGTATTGAGAAGGCTGTAAACGATTCCTCGTCAATCTTGAAGCTGTCGTGTAAGGTACCATGCCTGAAGCACCATGTTCCTGGAAGAGGAGAGGGAGCAAAGAAAGCCATCGAGGGAGAGGGGCAGGGCAGCCATGATTACGCATAGACTAGGCAGCTGGTTCACTCTGTGACAGGAGACAGGGAACTCACATGAGGCCTTCTCTTAGGAGGGCAAACTTTGTGCTGTGGCATGGTTCAGCTGTTCTGTGTTTGAGCTAGTGTGTGTGTGTGTGTGTGTGTGTGTGTGTGTGCGCGCGCGTGCGCGTAAGAGTGCATGTGTGTGCATATGTGCGGGTTGGTGGTCTTTCTGAGCAGGCAGGATATCTTCTATTCTTCGAATGGTTCGAGTACACTGTGAAAAGCTCTACAAGATCACTTAATAAGACAGCAAAGATCCCCATTACTGTGGAAATGGAGAGGCCAAAGATGAGGTCTAGATATTATTTCTGTCCAGTAGTTTGTTTGCTTTGATAGTCTGTTAATACAGCCATAAGATTATATGAACCAGAGATGAACGATCATAATTTTTGGCTCATTTTGCTCCTCCAATGAGGGGGAGCTGAAGTTCTGGGAAAAGGAAAAAAATGCAAATGGGTATTAAGTACTAGGGGGGTACTTTGTACAGTAAGGAAAACACATTACCTTAAAACAGCCAGAAGAGGGGTTGGGGCAATAGCTCAGTCAGGAAAATGCTTGCATTGAAAGTTCAGGGGCCTGAGTTAGATCCCAGGACTCATAAAAATGCTGGATGTAGCGGGACACATCCGTCATCCCAACCCTGAGGGTATGGGCACAGGAGCCTGCTGGACAACAAACTAATCTAACTGTAAGGCTAATGGTGGACCTGTCTTAAAGAAAGTGGACATGCCCTCTAGCCTACATAATGCAAAGAGAGAGAGAGAGAGAGAGAGAGAGAGAGAGAGAGAGAGAGAGAGAGAGAAATAGATTTGGAATGTTTTCACCACATTTGGTCCAGTTTGGCGATCATCACGATGTATCTATGGACGTTTTTAGAGAAAGATTCAGTAGTCTGTCACGAAACTCCCCAACAGCCCTCTCTCTCTCTCAGCACAGAGCAGCTTCCCGGGGCGTTAGGTCTGCTTGTGTCTCCATAGTTTCCAGTATAGTTTAGACCCTCAAGATGCCTCAGGCCAGTGTACCCCACCCCCAGGGAGACTGGAACCGTAGGGCGGGGCTGGCCATTCACCCTGTCTTATCATGGGTGTCTATAGACATTGCCTTTACCCTGGAGAAGAATCCATTACCAGACTCAGGGAGTTCAAACTCATGTTAGCCTTGGACCTCAGAGTCAGAGCAATTAAAGCTCAGAAGAGAAAATAAATAAAAATAAAAATATGTAACAGATGGAACATGGAACCATGAGCCAGTACCTCAGTGAAAACTTCAGTGCTTTCCATTTCTGAAGCATCTAATGGCTGTAAAAGGCGGTCTGAAAACTATTCGGGCAGAGAAAAAGAATGTGAGGCAGAAAGGCTTTTGATTCGTGTCAGCATTAATGGAGTGTTTGGTTTTAAGAAACACTTTTAAGAGGAAGAAGAGCTGTTTATCTCTTGAAGCCTGTGGTCTGCAGAAACCTAGTCCACGCGCGTGCGCACAGGAGCCTAGTCCACGGACATGCGTGCAGGAGCCTAGTCCACGCACATGCGTACAGGAGCCTAGTCCACGCACATGCGTACAGGAGCCTAGTCCACGCGCGTGCGTACAGGAGCCTAGTCCACGCGCATGCGTACAGGAGTGACTGGAGCAGGTTCTGGGCAGCCGTTCTTCCACCTGAAGCCCTCACTCCTTCACCCACCCCATCCCTGCACCAAGCCTTTATTTCCTGCCCAGCTTCTGAAGGGCAGGTGGACAGACTTGCTTCCATGGCTCAGTTACTTGAATTTCTCTCATCTAGAATTAAACTTTTAAATTATTTTAATTCGTTGCTAAAATAAATTCAGGTTCACATGCAAGAAGAAATTTTGCTTTTGAGAAATAGGGAACACTTGGTGAGGGAAAAAGGTCTTTACTAAGAACTCACTGTGTGTCTTGAATGGCTGATACTTTCGTGTGTGTGTGTGTGTGTGTGTGTGTGTGTGTGTGTGTGTGTGTGACTTTTATTTATTTTTAAATTTATTCTAGAAGACAAGACTTAACAGGATAGTCCACATTTTCTTGGCTTCTGTCCTCCTTTAAGGCTGTCTTTAAAGGCATCACAGAGTTAGGGAACTGTACTGACTGGTTTTGTGTGTCCACTTGACACAAGCTGGAGTTATAGAGAAAGGAGCCTCCCTTGAGGAAATGCCTCCATGAGATCCAGCTGTAAGCCATTTTAACAATTAGTGATTAAGGGGAGGGAGGCCCTTATGGGTGGTGCCATCCCTGGGCTGGTAGTCTTTGGTTCTATAAGAAAGCAGGATGAGCAAGCTAGGGAACGCAAGTCAGTAAGTAACATCCCTCCATGGTCTCTGCATCGGCTCCTGCTTCCTGCCCTGCTTCAATTCCAGTCCTGACTTCCTTTGGTGATGAACAGCAGTGTGGAAGTGTAAGCTGAATAAACCCTTTCCTCCCCAACTTGCTTCTTGGTCATGAAGTTTTGTGCAGGAATAGAAACCCTGACTAAGACAGGAGCCTACATTATCATCCAATGACAGTGGCACAGCTCTAGACTCTTCCAGAAGTTAAGTGGGCTTGCTCAAGCTCTTCAGGTGACAAATGCAAGCATTTGTGGCACTATCCCTGTCCTGCTGGGGTTCATGGGCCAAAGAGTATCGAAGCCATCCAGAGAAGAATTGTCAGCGCATCACTAGCGCAGCATCCTCTTGTGGCTAGAGGTACTGGTTGCATCTGGTCTCTGGGTGAGCAATGCTGTTTGATTGACAGATCATTCTAGCTACAGGATGCTTTCTGTTTAAAGGGGCGTAGCTTTGAGCTCCCTTTGCAGAGGCGGTGAGAAGATGGAGCTGTGGGGCTCAGGAAGGAAATGACAAGGAGTTTCAGCACAGCCTGGGGACCTACTCAGCAGGCTCCCCAGCGGCTACCTCCTTCATTCTTAAAAGGCTATTGCCACCTACCCCGTCTCCCTTGTACTGAGGCCGAGTGGCCGCTGCGCGGCAGCATGGTGCAAAACATGAAGCGGATACCCACAGGGAAACAGTTGGCATAGAGCATGCGCAGGTAAAATGCAATCAGGGATTCTCTGCATACTTTCCAAGTTCTCTTTTCCACAGACCGCTCCACCACATCAAAAATTAATCAAGTGATAAGGCGCCAGGGAAGCGAACCTTCCTTTTCTTCTCTCTCTTTTAGGCCTCAAGATTTAGAAGCTTGAAGACTTCAGAGTCTACAAGAACGGATCCATATCATAACCCGTGAATTTCTAAAAACTCTCCTTGCTGAGCCCAAAGTAAAAAACTCAAAGTAGTAGGTCTCAACCAGGGGATTTTACCCCTAGGGATGGGCAGTGTATAGAGAAACTATAGTTTCTCTAAGGGAGAAGGGAGGTAAGGGAGGGGGCTGTAGTCACTAGCATCTGGGAGACAGAAGCCAGGATGCGAAATGTGCAGAGCAGTCAGTGTTCCTGGCAAGGCCTAGTCTTCCTTCAAAGACGCCACTGGGAAAATGGCAGCAAATACCGTGGACCTGGTCCTATGAGGTCTCCGTAGCACACCTTCTGTTCTGATCAGCTGAGCTCCTGTCCATTCCGCAAAAATTTCATTCCCCAAAAAGGCTTTCCCTGGGGACAGGCAGACTCTTCCTTCTCTCTCTTAGGTAGGGAGGTGGCCACGTGGTCACACAGCAAGGTCAGGGATATGACTTATGCTTCTAAGCACTTGGGTATGAGACCTGTTTCTACCACGTACCTTCTGCGTACTTAATCTACTCAGCCTAGCCACTAAAAGGCGTTGGGGATGATAAAGACTCCTGCCTATTGTCAGTGCTTGAGGAGTGATGTAAGGAAAGCCTGGTAGAGTCTTGCCAATTTCCTAACGCTCTCCCTCTCAGTTTACAAGTCACTGTTCATCCTGTTCTCCATCCCCCACCCTCTCAATTTTGCTTTCTCACCAAATAAACCTAAGACCTTGGATGTTTAGCAGCAGAAACAGCCATCTAAAGTCCAATGCATTGTTCTCATATTTGTTGATGGTCGTTTCTTTATCATAGAGAACATTAGTCTTTCATTTTGCAAGTCGTTCACAGAGGCAGTTGAGCTGAGCAGCTACCCCTTTGTTTCACATGGCTTTCTGCCCCCCTCGTAGGGAGGAGGGACTCATTACAGAGCTGCACCAGTGAAGAGAAAAGCCATGTGTTGGTAGAGCACCTGCATGTCGGATGGGAGACTTTCGGTGACCTTGAAGCATCCACCACTCAGAGCTACCATTTGGAAATGGTGGCATTGCAGTGCAGAGGGACAAGAACTAAAGTGCTAAGGTCTATCTTCCAGAAAAGTCGTCTCACTCTACTGGATTTTATAAAATGACCAACAATCCTTGGAGTGTTTGTTGTCACTTGGATACTATTTGTTACTCTAGCAAAGCCTGCCCCAGGTTTATTTGTTACTGTAGCCTGTCCTGCCTTGGCTAGTACCGTGGTAACATTAAACATTTTAAGTAAACCAAGTAAATGAATTTAAAGAAAATGTTAACTAAATTATGGTCCCGGACATTATCAAAACCAACCAAAGTGACCTTCAATTGTCATGTGCCATCTAACCTTCTTCCCTCTCTGGGAACCAGGACCGTGACAGAGTGAAGCTCCTCTAGGGGATTCCAAACAGCACAAAGCATAGTTCCCCAGGGAAAGCGGGAACCTCTTACTTCTTAGCAATCACGTTAAAGCGGCTGTAAAAAGAATGTGAAGGGGCTGGAGGAGAGGCTCTGTAATCATCTACACGGCACATCCTCCTTACTTTTCTTAGATGAAGCACAGCTCTCCCACAGTTCAGCCACACAGGGATGGGGTGCAGCAGCTTCCTTGTGCCCCCACAGGTCACTGGTGAGATACACCCTTCAAGAGCACGTGCTTCTTGGCCAGTTTTTCGGGTTCCAGTTCTGCAGTGTCACTGGGGTTGAGATCCTTATTTTCTTTATTTTGTTATATCAGACCGGCATAGACATACATAGAATTTGCCTATGAGAAACCAAAGACCTGGTTAGAGAGAGCCAGAGCTTAGAGGTAGTAGGGCGAGAATTGAAGTTCTGACCATCCGAGTCAAGAGCATGGGACCCTGGAGCCCTTCCATTCCTACTATGTCACCAGATGAAGTGCTAGAGAAATGCTAGGTGAAGCTTGTCATGGACAGTGATTGGGCTTCTCCCAGGGTCACAGCCTTGTAGTTAACCAGTTGGCCACACGGGTTAATCTGCCTCTAAACCTGTGTAGCTCAGGAGGAGACAAGATTGCTGTGGTCTGGGTAGTTCAACAATGGCTGTCTCCTGAGGGAAAGGCCAAGAGTCTGATAATTGTTCAGTCCAGGAAACTAGATGTTTTAGCATTCCCAATCTGATGCTGGAGTCCTCGAGAGCAGCTGGTCTTCAGTCTACATTCGAATTCCAAGAAAGTAGGTCCTAAACCATTGAGGAATTGCTTCAACAACAAGGTGGGTGGATTTACCATTGAGAATGAGGGCAAGTAGACAAAAAGCAAAAGCTTCCTTCTTTTATGTCCTTTTATATAGACTGACACCAGAAGGGGTGGCCCAGACTTAGGGTGGTGATTCCACATGTGGTCAAGCTGACAATCAAGATTAGCTGTCACAGGCATTTTGAAATAGCATGGTGTCTAGCATATGTCTTTAAAGGAATGTGATGAGGAATAAAAAGTAAATATTTCAAATTACCATATGCTAATCTGGTGTCCATGTGAGCGGTCCCGGCTGTTCCTGCTACTGTACTGTTCTGGTTGCCCTGTGTCTGTCTGATGATGTGTGAGGGTTCTGTGTTCCTGCTGCTATACTATTATTTCTATGTGTACTTGAAATCTTTGTAATGGAGAACTGTAGGACATGAACCCCTGTAATTTTCCCAGGATGCATTTCTTTTGCCTGCGTTACTCAGAACCATCTCAAAATCTCAGTAAAATGTCTTTCCTCTATCAGCCATTTAAGGAAAATGAGCAAATCAGATGCCATTGTGTTTAATGTAAGACATTCAGAGAAAGGCAAATTAAAGTGGGGCTTGAATTCTGAAGTGATAGGCTGGGCATCAGGAAGCTGGGGTCTGGAGAAACTCCACTGTGTGTTCCCTGGACTTTGGTGGGGGCTCTCTGCAAGGGATTTTCAACTGCAGACAACAAGGGAATTCTCCGGAGGGAGGCCAGATTATCCGGACATGAATCTGGTCCCAGTCACTAATTGGTTACGTGTCCTCTGGAATTCCTCAGATAACTAAGGCTCTAGGGTAGGAAAGACCACATGGCTCCATCTGGCTCCCAGATTGCTCCTGTCTCTGGAAGATTACTCAAAGGGAACCAGTGGGGTTAGGGTCAGGGTCAGGGTTGTTAGGGTCAGGGTTGTTAGGGTCAGGGTTGTTAGGGTCAGGGTTGTTAGGGTCAGGGTTGTTAGGGTCAGGGTTGTTAGGGTTAGGGTTAGGGTTAGGGTTAGGGTTAGGGTTAGGGTTAAAGCACATTTTCTACAATGCCTGGCTCTACAGAAGGTGCAGCAAAGCTATCAAGCTTCAGTGGAATCCACAAGAATGAGGAAGAGCTTAGCATGCATCTCTACAAGAGCAGAGATGTGTGGAAGGAAGGAATGTGTGCAGTGTATTGTGCCAAGATAACCAGGTCTCCGTAGATGCAAGGCAGCTAGGGCCCAGGGGTCAGGAAGGGTGTGGCAGTGACTCGAGCTGATAGCTTGAAGGGAGAACTGTATAAATCCGTTTCTGCCTCTATTAAGAAATACCTGTGCTTGAGTGATTTATGCACAATAGAAATGTATTCCTAGCAATCTGGAGACTGCAAGTCTAAGAACAGGAACATCCATCAGGCAGGTTAAGTGTCAGGTGAGGGCTGGGTCTGGCTCTATGCTTCCACCTCACAGATTGGCACCTCACAGGCTGTCCTCTTCTGACAGAAAGGCTTTGGCACTGCCTGTAGAGTTTTCTGAAATGGCATTAATTCCATCCTGAGGGCTGTGCCTGAAGACTTAATCTCCCCAGAAGCTCCCACATCCGGTTGATTAGGGGCCCGGTGAACTTGGAGGGACATGTGCAGGCACAGCAACTGGGAAAACAGTTTGTCTTTGTAGCTACAAAGATATCACAGATTCACCTGAAGATCGAACCCCCAACCGCAATTTTTTAATGAGACCCCATGTCCCAGCTCTACCCAGCATGGAAGGAGGTGGAAGTAGGAGAATTGTAAAATTCCTGAAAAGACCCTGTAAGGGCTTCAGTTAGGAGGGTGCCCTGGGTTTTATGAGTCAGGCATGAGAGGACTGAGCTTTGAGGGGACCTGTGGCTGGTAAGGCTGACTGGTGGACAAGCGAGATGGGGGTGGGGTGGGGTGGGGTAAAGAGGTGACGTCTGCTCTTGAGGAGAGGGTGAGGGAGGAGAGGGTGAGGGAGGAGAGGGTGAGGGAGGAGAGGGTGAGGCAGGAGAGGGTGAGGGAGGAGAGGGTGAGGGAGGAGAGGGTGAGGGAGGAGAGGGTGAGGGAGGAGAGGGTGAGGGAGGAGAGGGTGAGGGAGGAGAGGGTGTGAAGGACAATACCCACTCCAATGTCCAGACAAAGGATCCACGGCGTGAAGTCTGAGCTGTTACCTCACCTCACCACTGATGCAGCATCTCCCCCAGCACTCCACACCTTCATGCATGAATCATTGCTTCTCGTGTCTGCTGCCAGCAGCAGGACCCTCCTCTACTGGGAAGGACCTTGCACCGCCAGCTGTCAATAATTGTTAATGGGGATGTCCTTTCAAAAAGACCTCCACAGCAGTGAACGTTTCAGAGTGGGGAGGTTGTCCGGCCCCCATAGGGTAGTTTGGTTTGGGATATCAATGACAGCTATTATCCTAAACCCACCTTCTTGCTCAAACACCCCATTCTGTGTTAAATGAGTTGGCAGGATCTGTAGATGCAGCTGATCTATCTTGGGTTTAGCAGTAAAATCTGAGAAATGGCAACCACCCTCCTGGTGCTCAGAAGGGACAGCTGATGAATTACTAAGCAGAGGCTGCATGAGAAGCCAGGTGTGTAGGCGGGTCGAATGGCGAAGTGCTCTCTGATGTGGCATCTGCCGCTCACTCTCTGCATGGCAAACACATCTGGCCACTGGGAAGGTGAGCGGAAATCCTACCCCTGGCTATAGCTCGTACTGCAGAAATCTGAAGTGTCTCCTAGGCACCAGGAGAGGTTGGTGGGAGGGGTGAATAGAGAAGCCCTTCCCAGGGAACATCTCCTCCTATTCATCTGCACAGCATCTGAGCCACCATTCTGCTCTGTGGCTCTCAGCTAGGGCTTAGAAGCCCTAACCACACTGTACGTGAGAGTGAGAGTGTGGGGATCCCTATTTAAAAGGAGAAAGTTTACAGTATAAACCTTTGACCTTCTCCAGTCTGCCTCAACTTGTTCGTCTGTTTTTACTATTTAATGCTATGCTGTGTAAAGAAATATTAGGATGTTAAAGCATTAGTGTAACTTTTAACTTTATTTTTATTAGACCATTATAGTTTAAAGGTAACTATGAGAATGTTTTTATTCATATACAGAATCAGGAATATCATCCAGATTCTGTTGGGGTCCAAGAATCACCGAAGAATGATACCCCAGACTCGAATAGTATGCAAAAGCAAAGAGTGTTTGTTCAGCTGAATTCCCTGCATGCAGGGGTCTCCCCATTTGGGAAGGGAGACCCCTAGTGGGCTCACTGGCCCAGCTATTGTCAGTTAGGGGAATGTGTCAGTTAGAGGCATGTGTCCTTTCACCTTGACTGGTCAGCTCTACTCTAGGAGTCTGACCGGTTCTACAGTTGGTCAGGCTCTGGAGACTTCCCAGGGGGTTGCTTTCTCATTCTAGCTACCTATTCTTACTTCGGGCCAGATGACAAGGTGCCCTCTGATTGGCTGCAATGGCTGTGGTTGCCTGAGCACAGGATCCAGGTTCTCATTTCTGGGAAACAGAAACTTAGGCCTAGCCTCCCACACTGCTGGTATTCTATATGGAGTCAGCCAGCCTCAGGCTAACTCAGTCCCCTCAAATCTGTGTTCTGTACCATTGGTACATACTGATCTTATTCTCTTTGCTCTTCCTCCTCTCCCTCCCCCTCCTCTCATCCCACCTGCAGTTTCCTCTCCCTCCTCTCTTCCAGTTTCTCCCCCACCTCCATTCATTCCTTTGTTTACCCTCAGAAAAAGTCAGGCCTCCCAGGGATATCAACCAAACATGACATACCCCCCAATGGTAAGGCTGAATGAGGCAATCACGTGGGAGGGAAAGGACACCCAAAGCAGGCAAAAGAGTAAGAAACAGCTCCCGTTCCCACTGCTAGGAGTCTCACAAGAAGACCAAGCTACACAACCATAACCTATGTGCAAAGGGCTTAGATCAGACCGGTGCAGGCTCCCTGATCGTCAGTTCAGTCTCTGGGAGTCCATATGAGCCCAAGTTAGTTGATTCTGTGGGTTGTCCTTGACCCCTCCAGCTCCTACAATCCTTTCTTCTGTCTTCTTCAGGTTTCTCAGAGCATGGTTCTTATTCTTAACCAGAACGGTGGCAGTGTCTCACAGAATAGCACAGCATTTCTTCCTTCTCGTTGCTGTATAGCATTCCATTGCATGAGTACACATGTACATTATTATTTATGTTGGGGGTTGGTCTGGTGCTGCTACGTATTTAAATGCTAAATACTGGCATTTAAATACGAGCAAATTCCCACATACTCCAGCCTTTGCTGTATAAGCCCTGCTCCTCAGTGTAAAGCTATTGTTTAAATAAAAGTCGTAGTTCTATCAGTAAGCAACTGTCCAATCATCGAGGCATGACATTTATAAAATGAGTCACAAAGTAGTGGAACCATAAAGGCTCCAAGACTCTTAAAGAAAGTGCTCACGGAAAACCTAGCTTTGTGTCTTGCTGACCTAAACACCCTACAGTCTGACTCTTTCCTGCCAATGTTAAATGGTGATTACTGTTCCTAACACCATCACACACACCCTGTGCTCTCTTTGGAAGACAGAGACCAAAGGTATAGGAAATAAAGTCTCAGGTCCTCCCTTCCTTAAGAGGCTGCACTAGCTTGCCCACTTGAAAACAGTTGGCAACATCCCTGCCCTTCCGTGTGTTAAAAAGTTAAACCTGGCATTTCCACAGGCTTCTGTCCCGAGGGACAGTCACTGACTGTCTGTAGAGGGCCTCCAAGCTCTGCTGGGATGTGTGTGCAAACCCTTTCTGGGTGTCCCCCTTTCTAGCTAGCAACCCAGTGCAGGCTCCTGAGTGGCTTGGATCCTTTCTTTCTGTGTGCCCTACTTTCTAACCAGCCGCCTTGTGCAGGCTCGGAATGCTGGGTTACTAGATGAAATCCCTTTTCTACCAGGAGCAGGAAGCAGTGCAGGCAAAATATGGCTACTTTCCAGAATTAAGTTTCACAGGAGACAGAGGGACGGTGAAATCCTCTTCTCTGAGTCCTGAGAGCTCCGTCTCATTGTAATGAGAACATCCACCCTTAATCTTGGCTAGTGCTAAGGCAGGGAGCCACCGCGTGCCAGCACGCTGGCTCTGATGAAATAATGTGAATAGCTTAGGATGTTTCCGAGCCCTTGGGAATAAGGTCATGGAAAAGGCACTGGCGCGGGGGTGGGGCATGGGGGGTGGGGGTGGGGTCAATCGCAATGTTAGTAGGGAAAAACTGAGGCCACTGTGCCGCAACAGGAGAACTAGGGGCTTACGGAAGAACCAACCACAGGAGCTAGGTCAAGGCCAAAGAGAGAGAAACAGTGGCTCATTTTTTGGAAGAAGTTAGCCATTCTACCGTGAGTCCATCCTCAGTGCTAAGCCAGCTCTAACCCTTCATCCTATACTTCAGCCACACGCATTACCAACGCTACGCTACGCCGGACTGATGCTAAACCGGAAACAATAAGGAAGAGAACAAATCACAAAAGGAGCTGCTGAGAAAAAAAATGGGGAATGGTTAGGGTGAACCAGGGGAATATCTGAGTAAAGCACAACAGTCTAGATGAGAAGCAGGAAGTAGAGTCACCCAGAACCATAGCAGTCCCTGGCTCGCTTCAGTCTCAGTCTCAGCTCCCCCACTCCAATCTCCAATGCTCTGGGTGCATGACTGAGCAGAGTGGCCTCAAACTCCCTGTGCTCACCCTATTAAGCTCCACAAAAGCAGATGCTGCTGTTATTCAACTCCTAAGAGGCTCTACTCTGCCCACCTTAGAAAGGGAGTTGGCATCCTGATGGAGTCCGGAAGTCAGCCCGATGAATCCAGGCTTACAGCCCTTCCGGAAGTGTTGAGAGAGGAGGTAATTCTCTTAGCAAAGAATGGGGCCTGTAGAGGCCCCCAATGACCACGCACCACACGTGGAAGATACGCCACCCAGCAAATTCAGAAAGAGTTCCTCAGTCATCTTCTTTTGTGGTGCCTTCGTTCACTAGTTTTAATTCATCTACTTGGATACTGGAATCCTGACAAACGGGAAAAGACGGTGACGGAGGGTAATAATGACTGCCCTTCTGTAAGCCCCTAGCTCTCCTATAGCAGCTTAGTGGTCTTAGTCCTTCCCTGCTTTCATCAAGATTGACCCCCGAGTCAGTGATGCTTCCCTGACCTTATTATTCCCTCGAAATCATCCTAACTTTCAGACTGCCTGTGGATGTGTCAGAGTCTACAGCTAGTCAGATCTAGGCTACCTTGGTGTCTTTTCCCTGCTGCTCATGCTGGAATTATACTGTGGAAGAAATGTTACCAAAGCATGCAAGCATAGACAAAAGTCGGCAGCTCTTAGGCCAGACTGGCTTTCCACATGGGTGGAAGTCACAACTGGCCGATGCCGTAACTGCTGCCTTAAGCCTGCAGTTCCGGGTGGATATGTTAGGAATGAGAAGAGATCGGTGGTGGGAAAGCTGATTCTACCACCATGGATGAGACGATGTGAGCCTTGCCTTCTCTGATGGGTGTCAGTGATCAATGGGGCATAACCTTCTGAGGTTATGCCCCATTCAAACCTCCCCTGGGGATGGCAACCCAAGGCCATAGGCAGTGAGCATCTGTGAGCTGTAGATGATTCCTGTGGCTTTGAGAGGTTCTCCCAGGCCTGCTTCCTCCCTAAGTACCATTGCCCAGAGGTCAGGTGCATTGTAGGAGCAGCCACAACAACATCATGTGATGAAGACAAAATGTCTTGGCTACATCTCAGGCATATTCTTTTATGACCAGAATGGAAGGTCAGCTGGTAAAATCAATTTTTGGTGGGGAAACTGTAACATCTATAATTAAATGAATGCTCAGGGTTTGTTTGCTTGGTTGGCAATATCCCATTATACATGCTCTGCAGTCTCCAAAGCTTGTTTCCTAATTTATTATCACTCACGGCAGACCTCTGGGATCCAGCAATTGAGTTTCACTGTCATTATTCCCATATCCACCAACAAGCACCTCTTCCTGAGTAGAACTGGTCAAAGGCCCACTGTGCTCAAAGGCTTTGTGTCCAGGGTGGAGGTTAGTCACGAATCAGAAGGGCATCACACTCCTCTGACTGCAGAGACTGGCTGCCACTTGTCAGCTGGGTGCACACGAGGCTGTGCAGTCAGGTCACCGCTGAACATCTCCCTCAGCTGGCAGAGCCTGGAAATATTTGGTGAAAAGAAAGAGAGAAAGTTACAAAGGGGGCTCCCACCAGATG
Source organism: Rattus rattus (assembly GCF_011064425.1). Taxonomy (NCBI): domain Eukaryota; kingdom Metazoa; phylum Chordata; class Mammalia; order Rodentia; family Muridae; genus Rattus; species Rattus rattus. The sequence goes on along the minus strand of NC_046159.1, from coordinate 87,277,543 downwards.
ACTAGATTATGAGTCACTGCCTAACAGACACGCCTCAGGGGGACAAGTCTACATACTTGGGAGAGGACCAGGACATTCTGTAACAAGATGTTCCAGCTAGCAAATAAATAAACAAATAGTGAAAAGACGAAAAGACAGACAGACGGATGGACAGATGGATAGACAGATGGACAGGAAGGAAGGAAGGAAGGAAGGAAGGAAGGAAGGAAGGAAGGAAGGAAGCCTACATTTTCCTCATACTTCAAATGGAAATGAAAGCCAGAATTTTAAGTGCATCTCAGTGGGACAAGGGAAGAGCAGTGTCATATAAACCTAGTCTCACTTTAAACTAGTCCCAAGTGAATTCTTATCTCAACACGAACTTTTTTAAAGCGCTCAAGTCTATGTTTCTCAAAAATTGACACCCAAATATGGACTGTGCAGGGTTTTGTTACAGTTTACCTCCTGGGAACCCTTGGAAAGTCATTAAAACCTGAGCCTTGAGATTCTGCAAACCTTTCTGCCTGATCCTCACACCAGAGCACGCACCTCCCACGCCTCCTACATCTAGGGCAAGGCCAATGAGGCCTCAGCCCTCGTGAAAGAATGGCAGGCAACTAAGGAATGCTGAGAGTGGGAGAAACAGCCTTGCTCTGGGAAGAGCATGCCAATTGGTCAACCCTGAAAACATACATGCCAGCAGTGGTGCACAAATTGAGATGGTTGTATTTGTGTATTTAAGAACGCACACATGTGCACACATGCACACACACACACACACACACACACACACACACACACACGGAAAAGAGGCCATGAATTTGAGACTGCGATTGCTAATCTTGGTTGTCAACTTGACAATAAGTGGATCAACTAACACCCAAGCTGGGCATGCCTATGAAGGACTTTCCTCGATGGGATCATTCGAAGTGGGAAGACCTGTACTTAATGAGGGACATGCCTTCTCCCGGCAGCCTATAGAAGGACAAGGACAGGGAAGAAGAAGCTTTGCCTGTCTGCCCTCACTCTCGCTGGCGAGTCCATCTATCCTGCTGCTGAGGCATTCCCTCACTGGCATTAGAGCTCACCTCTTCAGGATTTCAGCATATTCCGAAGAGCAGCCGAGACATGCAGCCTCATACAGAACAACTACAGGATTCTTGGATTTTCTGTCAGAAGACAGCCACTGTTAGACTAGTTGGACCATAGCCTGTAAGAATCTAATTAAATCATATATATATATATATATATATATATATATATATATATATATGAATGGATGGATGAAGGGATAGGTAGATATTCATTCAGCCTGATTCTCTTTCTAGAGAACCCTGACTAAGACATAGAACAAGAAAATGGTACCTAGGAGAAGTTGGAGGGAGGAAAGGAAAGGGAAATTATGTGATTGTATTATAATCTTAAAAAATAAAGAAATATATAAATACTTGAGAGACTCTGTTACTGGATCTGGAAGATGGGTTCTCAAGGTTTGTATTTCTTACCCAAAATTCTGAGGACCAGAAGTGTTTAGGATTTCAACTTTTCTTCCAGACTTTGAAACATCTTTGTGTTAATAACACGATACCCCAGAGACATATCATTATCCTAAATATAAAAATCACTTACATTTCACAGATTTCCTTATGCACAGAGCCTGGCTTTCATTGTCCCTGTGCCGTGGGATCCAATGAGCTTCATAGAAAACTGAGACACACACACAAGGGCCTGACAAGGCACGGGGCTTGGCTGAATTCCTCTCTGCCATGGCGTCCATGCCATGGTTGAGGAGGGCTGGCCTCAGCTGCTTTACCCCAATGCTCTCTACTTTCTTTTCTGAGAGAGTCTCTCAATGAACTGGAAGCATTTCACTCAGGCAGGCTCCCAGCTCCTCCCGTCCCTAACCCTTAATTCTGAAAGGCACACGTGACCACATCCAGCTCTTTTGTGGGTGCTGGGAATTTGAATTGGGGTCCTCTTGCAGCAAGTACTCTTATTCACCTCCTTACCCCATTCCCCCCAAAAGTACCTTTAGAGCACTGCAACATTGGTAATTAATGAAAAGGGACTCTGACAGGAGTTGGTCCTTCCCATTCCATCCCCACCATATTGGAGAACACAGAGAGAATCAGGCCTTTCAGAGGAGCACCCCATATTCCTGAAGGCATCAGGCCAAGAACTTGAGAAATGTTGTCTGAGAAACTAAAATCTGCATGCCACTGGAGGCTAAACCCTCTTTGACCCTTACACCCTATTTCACTTCAGACACTGCCAGTCTCTTCAAAGCAATGAACATTCTAATGAACGAGCTGGAATCCTCTAGCTTCTTCCCCACTTTCACTTCACTTTGCTACATCCAGATGTCCAGATTCTTTGTCTGAAAACATTAGGCATCCTGCCAGCCCCCCACTGCTTTCCTGCCCTCACCTGCTGGTCAATAATCCAATCACCGAAGGATAGAATAGCAGTATGAATTACATTGTTTCCCCTCCAAATCTGTATGTGTTCTATTCCCTATGTGGAGCCGGGTTTCTGTAGATACAATTAGTCAACACGAAGTCATATAGAGTAGGTTGGTCCCCTAGTCCATTGTTTTAGCTGGACAAGGGCATTTGAACACAGGGAGGATACGTGGTTCAGAGATGGGAGCAGACTGAGGGTCCAAAGGCAGAGGCAGAGCAGACTGTGAGTCAGGCCGGTGGAAACTAGATGAGATCCCAAGCCTCAGAGTGAACCCACCCTGGGGTGTCCTTTTGGACCGTCATCCTCCAGGCTGAGATGACCTGGTTCTATGGTTTGAGACTCCAAGTATGTAATTCTTTGTTCTGGATGCCCTAACATGTTACAGATGTCAAATATTTACCAGAAATAGTACCATGGTATCATGGTACTATTGCCCTTGACCTAGCATAGCGACAGACTAAGCATGATCTCCACACAGGCTCCCAAGCTGCTGTGTCCTATTATCCCAGAGAATCTTGAAGATGTACTGTAAATCCCGGGCCAGAAATCAGTGAGTGCTGTAGTAAGGTCAGTGTGGGGAAGAAAGCACACATCTCTCCAAGGTCACGTCACTCACCGAGGCCTCCCCTAATCAGACTGCAATCACAGCCGGAGAGATGCTAACATAGATTGTCCAGGGTCTGCAGCCTTGCTCAGCTCCCTTATAAGGAAAAACTATGCCCTTGAAAGTCTTGTGGACTGGAATAGCTTCTGTGAATGTGAGCTTTCTGATAAGGATGAGAGTCCAAAGCCATTTTCCCCTCTTCAGTAAAAATACAAAAATAGTTGAAAGAGGAAAGAATATATATAAGAAACCAAACCTCTACCCCCTCCCTCCCTCCTTTTTCCGTCTCTCCCTCTCCCTCTCCCCCCCCTCTCTTTTTCTCTCTCTGTGTCCCTCCCTTCTTCCCTCCCCATTTTCCATCCCTTTCTCTGCCCCTGTCCCTCAGCAGAGGGATCCACTGACACAGAAGATTCTTCCCCACAGGGATGAGCCTCCTTCCCTTGCTGTGCGTTCACAAGGATGGAGATCTTAGCTTCTGTCCCCTGGTGTGATGATGAAACATAGGCCAAGGTCAGCGGTCCCATCAGCCACTGAGGCTGCTCTCTCTGGCAACCACAGATAACCACTGACCTGGCAGGGTTCCTTGCTTGTGCTTCAATTTGTGTCTACAGTTTCCCTTATCTCACGGAAACACCTGTCTTTCTGCAACAGAAAGAAATTCATGAATTATCAATAGTCCTTGAATGTCACGATTTTGTGGGAGAATTGAGTGGAGAAAAGAATGCGGTGCTAAAGTCATCCACGTGTGTACAGCAATACTGTTTTCCACGTTCTAGAAAATAGAAACTCTGACTTCAGTAGATCAAAAGATTTTAAATAAAAGCCTCACTACTAATAGGACAAATGTGTGAATGTTTTAAAATGCACCAGCATTCCTTGAGGCTCTGTGCTCTGAAGCACACTAGGCCGTGAGAGAAAGCCACGAGGCAACCTTAGATTCTCTCCAATCTCCTGAAGTCTACAAATGAGACTCAAACACAATGTATCACCACTAAATCTTGCACACATTTTGTTGTTGATGTTGTTATTGTTGTTGTTATTGTTGATGTTGTTGACGTTGTTGTTGATGTTGTTGTTGTTGATGTTGTTGCTATTGTTGATGTTGTTATTGTTGCTGTTGATGTTGTTGTTGATGTTGTTATTGTTGATGTTGTTGCTGTTGATGTTGTTGATGTTGTTATTGTTGATATTGTTATTTTTGATGTTGTTGTTATTATTGATGTTGTTGTTGATGTTGTTATTGTTGATGTTGTTGATGTTGATGTTGTTGTTGATGTTGTTGATGTTGATGTTGTTGATGTTGTTGATGTTGATGTTGTTATTGTTGATGTTGTTGATGTTGTTGATGTTGTTATTGTTATTTTTGATGTTTTTGTTATTATTGATGTTGTTGTTGATGTTGTTGTTGATGTTGTTGTTGATGTTGTTGTTGTTGTTGTTGTTTTGGCAGCATCCAATGTATCTCTGACTAGATTTAAACTCTAGATCCACCTCCAGAGTGCTGGGATTACAAGAGTGAAACAAGGTGCCTATGTAGCATAGTGGTAGGAATCAAACTAGGGCTTTGCAACTGCAAGGCAAGAGTGCTTCCAATGAAGCTTCTCCCCCAACTCCAGATGCTCCTTTTTTTGAAGACTGTTTTTCCATATTACAGATAGAAACATTAGATTCATATTACACCCCTCGGTCAAATGTACTATCTCATAGCATCTGTCAGTTTTCAATGGTGACTGGATAATTGTGTACTTGAGTGGAAAAGCAAATGACTTTCCCGGACACAAGAATTCATCTAGCTCTCACAAAAGCACCTGGCATCTGAGTCTCACTGCAGAAAGATTGAGCAGCTAGTTGCCTGGCAGCTCTGGGTAATAAGTCAGGGACGGGACACAGAGCTCTTGGCTAGCCTTGTACTGTAGAGACAGGGAAAAAAGGCAAGGCAGACGTCTTATCCTTAGGGAGCTCAGACTGGAAAGAACTGACCTTGCATTGTACAACCATGACCCAGCCATGTCAGGACAGGCTGGATCATTGGGGCTGGGAGGCAGCTACATGGGCATGGAATCCTAAGGACAGGAAGAATGTTTTATCAGAACATTGCCTTACGTATTCCATAACTTGAGAAAACTAGTCAGAAAGCCAAGGTCAACCATATGGAACTAAAGCATGACGTTCACAGTGTTTTACTGGGGAAAAACTGAGCCACAAGGTAAATTATAAGATCAACTACTGAGTCCATCATCATGATGAGCAAGACTGAAATGGCAGGGTACTAGGATTGGCAGCAAACACTGCAGAGCTGAACAGCCCAGCTTTGAATCATCTCCCGTACCTACCGACTGGGGAGCTTGTTCCAGATCCATGTCTGCTCCAAGACTAAGCTTTGTGCGTAGTGTGCGAAGTACTCCAGAGGGTGAGTCTTATGAAGACTGAGTGAGTGGACACACAATATATGGTGTAATAATAAATGTATAAAATACCTGAGGAGCCCAAACAATACATAAGCAAAAGGGTTCCAAGGTAACACTCAAATACAGTTTGTGCCCAGTGCACCCTGACCTCAGTTTCTGATACTTTGATGTAGACAGCATTGCAACTGGTAGTTTTATTTTTCTTGTATTGGTGAGCTGTTTCTCTTTGTCTAAAATGCTGAGGTGTGATGACTATTCTGAAGCATTAGGTTTTTATAATTCTTCATTTGGGAATTATCCCACAAAACCAGGATCCTACTGCTTATCACTCACCAGACCCTTTTCCCACCAACATTAGCTTTTGGTCTCACATTTGTTTAAGTTAGCCAAGTATGGTGGGGAGCCCTGGTCTGTTTTAAGACATAGTTCACTTCACAGAAAATGCAACACTTAGGAAGACACCCATCAGAGAGTTCAGGAGACTGTAATGAAAGATACTCCCACGCTGATTCAAAAGCCTCATGCACAGGATTTTAGAAAATATAGAACTCTCTATGTTCCCTCACTAAACTGTTTCCATAGCATCTAAACAAGCCTCACACACAGAGCTATTTGACTACAAAATGACTTTCACATTAATTTATTTGAAAAAAGGTAACATCACCATCGGGTTTTACATATCATTACAAAATTTCAATCAAGACTATGTTCTTCATGTATACAAACTCTTCAAAACCTCAATCTATCCGATCAACAACAACTTTTTATTACAGATGATATAAGCTACCAAAAGATAAACCTAAGTAAAGTCTTAAGCAAATAAGCCTGCAAAATGCCAGAGAAATTGGAAGCCTGCTCACAACTGCCGAACTGAAACCTGCCTAAGAAATATTTCACTTGGTTCAATTGGCCTAAGATAAGAAATGACACCTTCATCTCTAAGGATAAAACTATTTATGTTTCTTGAACCAATGTCTAGTATTCAATTATTACTATAACTTCCAAGACAAACTAGGAGGAAAAGCAGATTACCATGTGGAGATAAATCAGTCAATAAAACTGGACCTCGGAGATAAGCCATCGCTGAAGCTGTGAGAAAGATTTTTCGACGTGACGGACATGAGGCTGACAGCATGCCTAATTTGAAGCTAAGCACACACCAACAGGCAGGGGATTTCAGTAGATGCATGGACACTTTTTTAAATGACACACATTCAAGGTGAAGGGTTCCCTAAAGGAAGTTTTAGCAAGGTAGGGTTAAAATTAGCCATCACAAAAAGAGGCCAACTGAAATTCTTTTTTTTAAGTATAAAAGAAAAAAGAAACCACAATAGCCAAGAACTATACAGTAGGATTATATTGTTGACACTTATGTAATTAGATTTCCAGGCTACAGAAAGAAAGAAGCCAGAACAAAGAAATATAGTAAGATGCATGTGACTCTTTCTTTCTTTCTTTCTTTTTCTTTCTCTCTTTCTTCCTTCCTTCCTTTCTTCCTTCCTTCCTTCCTTTCTTTCTTTCTTTCCTTTTTGATGTTGTTGTTGTTGTTGTTGTTGCTGTTGTTGTTGTTGTTGTTTTAGAGAAAGAGTTAAGGCTGGCCCACTCACTAGATAGCTCAGACTGCCTTTGAAGTTTTGATGATCCTCCTGCCTCAACCTCCAAAGTACTAGGAACACAGAACTGCACCTAAGCACTGGGATTCAACCGCTTCTTTAACTGACTATATGCTCGAGGTAAAGGGATTTCTCTCTCTTTTTTTTTTTTTTTTGGTTCTTTTTTTCGGAGCTGGGGACCGAACCCAGGGCCTTGCGCTTCCTAGGCAAGCGCTCTACCACTGAGCTAAATCCCCAACCCCAAGGGATTTCTCTTAAAGGAGTAGACAGTAGGCATTTTATGCTTCCCAGTCATCTTTTTTCAGTCTGAGTCACCCCACTTCGCCATTTCAGCCCAAGAGCAGTCATAGAGCAAACATAAACAAAGGCAGACGTGTGCAAGCCAAGGCAAGCTTTCATAAGAGCCCTGCAGAGTGCTACCCGGTGATAGTCCAGGCATTGTGGAGGCAAAGCAAGAGCTTGAGGCTAGCCTGTTCTACAGATTGAGGTTGTCCCAAAACAAGAAAATAATGTGGTTTGGTGTATGAAAGGAAGTAGCTTTTCTATAGAGCCAATTCCTACTTTAAAATAAAATTCTCTTGGGGAAAAAATGTCATACTCTACATGAAAGAGTCGTCATCGTGCCCGAGAATGCTCCCCGTGGTTAAGCATCAGATGCATGTTGTAAACTCTCGAGCAGAGAGCTCCTAAAGCTGAGTCTTGGGTATGTACTCGTTCAAAGTGTAGCATTTAAATGGAGCCACCTTATAATGAAGTAGACAATGCCCCAACTAGACGTTGTATACCACCAAGTAGAACTTCCAAAAAATTGGGTTATGTCTTATTGAGTCCTTGGCCAGAGGGATTCCATAGGGCCTCCCCAACATCACAGCTCATCACTAAAGCTCTCAGTTACTCTCAATCACCTGATGCTGGGTCATAACCTAAGGCTCCACTGCTGGAAACAAAACTTATGTCATAGAAGATAGGGAAATTGGGCTGGTGCTCCTAAAAGCTTACCCCTGCTGACAAGTATTGCTGGTGATGGGAGGTATCTTGCAGTCTACTAGAGGGAAATCAACCATATTTCCCAGCTGCAAATCCTTCTACGTACAACAATGACTTGCCTGAAAGATATACCCGTACAGTAGTGGCCAAATGTTATGGGAGAAACCACCGCTGTTTGATTGATTTTAAGGTCCACTCTGTGAGATGGAAACCACATCTGACACTGTTAAAGGAGTTTATTCTTCTTCTGAACGAGCCTAACAATAAATGACTCCAAATGACACAAGGCTATGGCTATAGACTAGAGCATCGCTCAACTCAGAGAAGCTCCTTGCCACCAATAGTAACTAATGCAGAGACCCACAAGTGGACAGTGTGCACACAGAGAGACTTTGGAGAATCTTAGATGAGATGTCTTTATCACACTCCTCCCCTGCTTGAGGCTCAGGGATCCATGCAGAAAAGAGGCAGAAAGAGAGTAAGACCCAGAGGTGATGGATGACTCCGAGAGAATAGCAAGATCCAAACACAGCAGGATTAATGCACTCATGAGCTCATGGAGATGTGAGACATGCAGAGACCTACACAGGTTCAGAGCAGACAAAATTCCAGGACAGAGAAGAGACGTAAAACACAAAATCCCACCCATAACCCCAGAGCTATTTGCAATTGGTACTTACAAGGAAAAGGAAAGTTAGTTTCCTTCAATGAAGTCTCAGTAGATATAGCAACCATACTCCCAGGCAGATCCTACACCCGGGAGTAGTTGACCAACACAAAATGGAGTGTGTGTGTGTGTGTGTGTGTGTGTGTGTGTGTGCGCGTGCGTGTGTGCATGCACATGTGCGTGTGTGTGTGTATGTATGTGTGTGTTCATATGTATATGTGAGTATATGTGTATGTAAGTGTGAGTGTGTGCATATATATATATATGTGTGTGTGTATATGTGTGTATATATATATACATTATTGTGTGTATACACGAATATATATGTATGTAAGTGTGCTGTGTTTGTGTATGTGAGTATGTGTATGTATGTAAGTGTCTAAGTGTGGGTGTGTATGAATGTTAGTTTTTGAATGTGTATGTGTGAGTGTATGAGTGTGTGGGTGTAAGTATGAGTGTGTGTGTATGTGAGTGTGTGTGTTCGGTAGTAATTCAGAAGCAGAAAAGGATGTGATATAATAAGACCAAAAAGGCCGAGAGGAAGGAAAGAGCCTTCAAGAAGCAAACAAGTTTCTTAGAGGGCATCTCTATTCAACTAAGAACACAGTGAGCAAATGTGCAAAAGTCCTCAGCTGTTTTGGCAGCCGAAGCCGGAGTGTACAGCTCCATGGGGCTCTTCCTGAGAAGTGAGGAATAAGCAGGTGGGCAGAGGTGAGAAAGGACACACACGCGTCCCTCAAGGTAGAGAAGGAATCTGCCCCTGCGTCACCACAGGGCAGCACCGTGGTGAGAGCCAGGGAGCCGACAGCTTCCTTTCTCAGCACACATAAGCGCACACACAGCCACAATACACAGCAGAGCTCACACAACGCATCCTTACACAAACACAAGCCTGGAGAAGACAGAGCAATGGCGTGCTGGCTGAATGAGGTGTAGCTGCCAATTTAAAACACGAGGGCCTGTGAGGTGGCCCCGTGTGGCAGAAGGGTAGAACACAGTCTTACAAGTTATCCCTGGACAGCCACACGTTTCCTGGCAATCGTGTCTAAACTTGGACTAGAAACCAATGTATCCAACGGTAGCTGGGTCTGAGGACAGGGCTTAGGGATATAAACTGGGGAGTGTATTCAATGGAGACTTTTCAGGTTGAACCCAAACATTAAAAAATGGGTTAACTCACTGAGGGATGCTAATGTCAGAGTCTAATGTTACTAGGATGGTTTTTAATCTCTCAAAGTAAAAAAAAAAAAAATCCTTAGAGGATTCCACAGTTGGAAAAGGAGGAAAGCAGTGTGGCAGCTTGCAGTAGAAGTATGTTTTCTGCCACAGTGAACACGTGCTAAGAGCTACATGTGACATCAGCTACAGAGAGAGTATTACTTCACCCCGAACTATAATTTGGAAAGGAACATGGTTGCTCCACAGCCATGGCTAGTCTTGGTACACAGCAGCATTCCCCTGTCTCAGCATAGCGGTGGCACAAAGCTAGCATATGAAAGCTCAGCAGTCTGAAACACACCCTGCCGGATGATGGTCGGGGCATGATGTGGTCTGAGCCAATGTACACACCAGTTCATTTCTGTCTTCACCGCCACATCACAAAACCATGGTCGGTGTTAACAACGCATCATGCTACCCCGTGACTGGAATTCTCTCAGATGTTAGGTGTTCTGTCACAAGGTAAATCAACCACTGGATGGCTTTCCTACTTAGTCTCTCACAATGGCTTCAGTAATTAATCCACCAGTGATTAAATGGAATGTCCACATAGCTCAGTTTCCTTATGCAACATGAAATGAGCAGTATTTGCCCCACCATTTAAGAAGGGATGCAAGGGCCTATAATCCCTCAGAAGAGAAGCGTGCATGCGTGAAAACACACATGTGGTGGTTTGTATATGCTTGGCCTAAGGAGAGGCTCTACCAGAAAGTGTGGACTTGTTGGAGTGGGTGTGTCACTGTGGGCGTGGGCTTTAATACCCTAGTCCTAGCCGCCTGGAAGTGAGTCTTCTCCTAGCAGCCTTCAGATGAAGATGTAGAACTCTCAGCTCCTCCTGCACCATGCCTGCCTGGATACTGCCATGCTCCTGCCTTGATAATGGACTGAACCTCTGAACCTGCAAGCCAGCCCCAATTAAATGTTGTCCTTTATAAGAATTGCTTTGGTCGTGATGTCTGTTCACAGCAGTAAACCCTAACTAGGACAACACGTCTGAGCACACCAAGAGGAAAGAGATCAGGATAGGCTGTGGAGGAGGGGACAGGAAAGGGACCCACTGTAGAATCAAGCTGCCTCTGCACATTTATGTTTTAATCTAAATTATGCCAGGAGTTTCATAAACACAAAAGATTTCCTGACTGTTAAACTCACTCTCTCTTTTTCTTTAATTGTGAGGAAGTCCTTCAATCACTGTCACTCTACACCAAACTGTAGAAGGGCTCAGGTAACCGGAACCAGGGGCCAGGGCAGGGGTTACTATAATCCCATTATCTGACTTCCTGACTGTGTTTCAGCAGAAACTCCCAGGCCCTGGACCTCTAGAAAGCACCACACAACTTGCTGTTGTATGCAGGAGAATCCAGCTACTAACTATTAACTACTAAAGACATGTTGGCACAGCTGCTGCTGCTGCTGTTGCTGCTAGGTATTGCTAGGTAACAGAACCATCGTATAGTCAGCTCTCAGGACACTCATCTCAACTGATGCAGAAGTGGAAGAACAAAGAGAATATAAACAAAGAACAATGGCGACCTTCTGATGGCCATAAGACCTCTTCACTTGTCCTCATTATGGACTTTCGTACTAGAGTTCTCTCGCTCCTGGGTCGTGGTCTGGACTTTTAAATACATCTTTGGTAATCGAGTGCTTTATGGTCATTTAAAAACTCTTAAAAGAGAAGCAGGGGTTGGGGGTTTAGCTCAGTGGTAGAGCGCTTGCCTAGCAAGCGCAAGGCCCTGGGTTCTGTCCTCAGCTCAAGAGAAGAGAGAGAGAGAGAGAGAGAGAGAGAGAGAGGAGGGGGAGGGAGGGAGGGAGGGAGGGAGAGGGGAGGAGAGAGAGAGAGGAGAGAGAGAGAGAGAGAGAGAGAGAGAGAGAGAGAGAGAGAGAGAAGCAGGAGGGGTGGAAGATGGCTCAGTGGTTGAAAGCACTGATTGCTTTTCCAGAGGTCCTGAGGTTCGATTCCCAGCAAACACATGGTGGACCGCCATCTGTAATGGGGTCCTATGCCTTCTTCTGGTGTCTGAAGACAGCAACGGTGTATATATATGTGCATATATATATATGTATATGTATATGTGTATATATATACACACACACATATATATAAATGGTGAGAGAGAGAAAGAGAGAGAGACAGAGAGAGAAGCAGGAGTGATTAACTACCAATAACCAAGCCAGTGTCCCTTTAAATGTTACCAGGAACAGCATTTAACATAGTAGCAGGCCAATGGTGTTGGCCTTTGGTGAAAATCAGGTTGCTTTGACCACACCCTACCATCCTGGTTATCACCCGGCATCTTGTGCCTGGCAGAAGCAGTCACCTATTGTGTGAGGTTTACTGTACAGCCCAGACCCGGCTGTGGCTTTGGAACTGAATTCTGAAACTCACGTAAAGCATATTCACATCCGTCGGGAACTGAACCACTTTCCAAGCTCTGTGAAGGGGGTGGGAGCTCCTGTAATCTGAGTTCATGAAATCCAGAGGGCAGAGTTGTTAGGGAACCCGCTGTGAGACCAGGCCACCTTGCTGCTACCTGGTAGCATTTCACCCTGGGCTGCCCATTTGCTTTTAGAGTGGTGTTCACTGTCTCCTTACATATAAACTCACACACACAACCATTTCTTTACGATTAAGCACAAGCTCTCCCCGAAAAGGAAAAGAATCAAAGCCCACAGACATCAAGTTTACGTCTCATTTACATGAGTGAGCACCGCTGTCGTGAGGCTCACCCTGACATCTTTAACGTGCATCAAAATATTTGGACGCTCCGACGAGACATCTCCATTAGTATGTGGGTTTATTGACAATAACTGAACGTAACAACGTATAACATTCATCCATGCCTCACTGAAAGACTTTTCGGTGAGACCATTTTAAGTCCAGCCATTAAACATTCCTGGTGACAGTCTGCAGTTGGGAAAGGCAGATGGTAAACATAATCAGCGGTCTCTCCCAGACCTTCAACGGCTCTCACTTTTACACCGTGTAAATAAAACAGCTAAGGGATGCAACTGTGCTGTGCATGAAAAACTGCAAGATCTACAGGGGGTACCAGATAGCCTCCAGGTTGAAAATAAGAGCGCACAGCCCCACCTCCCACGTACCATACACTCTGGATCGAAAACAGGGCCTGGCAGCTGACACAGAATGACAGTCTATTTCCTGTGGTTTATTAAGTTTCGTCCCTTGCAGATAAGACTGCCAGAAAAGCAGCTGTGGCTTAAGTGGTCTGGACATTTTACTCATCCTGGACATAAACAAAGACCGGCTCATTTAGACCCCCAGGTCCTCAGCAGCTGGGACAAAGCCAGCATGGCTCATGTAGGCCAAGCATAAAGAGTGATCGGGTTGAAGGGCCGTGGACTGTGATGGATTCCCTGAGTCATTGGGACCCTCAGGGGCCTGAGGCCTGAAACAGAAGAGTCACTGTTAACCATAGCACCTTGAACTGGCTGACCTGCGCGGTACCCCACTGCCAATAAATCCTAACCCACGGTGACGGTGCCACATGTACATCCTCTTAGCGAGTGAATGTGGACCACACACGAATTATGAATGTGAACCCAGCCACCACATTTAATCATAAACACGGACTTCATAAATATCAGAGAAGAAAAGTATCCCAAATAGCTAAGAGCACAACTAAACAAATACAGGAGGCTAATCCTAAATTAAAAACAAAACATGAAAAAAGAAAAGAAATACTGCATCCATACTAAAAGATAGGATTTAATAACACAGTAAAACAGTAAAATGGGCTATCGGGAGAATTAATTTGTAAAATACGTAATTATTTCACAGTGACAGTCGAGTGCTCATGATCTTCTGGGTTTAGTAGAAACACATATTCGCTACTGTGGTTTTTTTTTTTCCTTCATTTTTCACATTTGTTCCCCACAATTTCTTCTCCTGTTTTATTCCTCACAAAGAACGACAGTGGTCAGAGATTACAGGACTCACTCAGAGCCTCACAAGCGAGCTCCACCACTGAGCTCGCCGCCCCCTCCCTCCCAAGCCTGACAATTTCTTTATGCTTCTTGCCTACCCGTGCAACTCAGAAATAGGTGCTGTCAAGAAGGGGGTGGGGGGCACTGCTGAAATGTCGTGAGATGTAGGTCACATTCATCCCCATCTAGGCATGCTATCAGAAATGTGGTAAGCGAGCTGGAAGTCCCCGGTGCCCTAGGGAGTCACCGGTTACCGACGCACATACACGTCGCATTCTTTTTTTCTTTTTTAAAATCAAATCTGGCATCCAATATTTCCCTGTGTAGATAAAAATAAAATTAAAACCACAGGTACAGGACTGGTGGAGACCTTTGAAATGCTGCCTTCTCCCAAGGACAATATCAGTTATCCAAAGGTCAGCAAAAGGTCATGTCCCGAACTAGAGAAACAGTAGACGGGGGTCCGGTCCAATCAAAGGAGTCTTTGAGTTTATTGGTCAGTTTGTTAAATTCTCTTCATATTGTTGTCTCAGGTAGCTTTTCCTTATTTAAACCTTAAGGCTTCTTAGGCGCTCTACCAGCCAACAGAAAAGGGCTCCCAGGTGAGATTGGTGCCTGTTTACCCTGCCTATCTTGGCAGAACCCACCAAATCCGTGGGGTCAGTGTCTGGACCCCCTTTGTGATGGTGGTAAGTCCCCTTTTTCTTAACTAGAAACAGAACTCAGTTTGCCTAGAGCAAACGAGTGTGTATACACCAGAGTCTTCTGGTCATGCTGAGAGCATAAAGCAGCCTTTCTAGCCTATGGTCAGCTGAAATGTCACAGGAGCCATGCGCTAAGTGTGTCAAGGCCACTTCTATGCCATTATTCATTTGTCCCCACTCTTGGGTTAGACCACCAAGAACCATCCATCTACACCGTGAGCACTGGGACGTGAAGGACGGCGTCTAGATTCACTTCGAGTACCACTTGGCTTCAGCAAATGCACAAAAGGTCTCCCTTTTGTAAGACCACAAACAGGTCTTACAAAACTAGTTCTTCCTCTGAGAAGACATGGGGGTCACTGAGAGTGGCTCCCCAAGGCCTGTGAGATCCTGAGGCACTGCCTAGTCAGCAAATCTTTGCAAGAGGTGGTCCTCCCGCCTCAAGCTGCCACCTGTCCCACCACCGGAGCTGTCCATGAAGCGGTCGCAGGGGAACTCAATGAGGTCCGCCTCGCTGAGCGCGCACACGGTGGTGCGGGGACGGTGCGACTGGAAGCCCGAGAAGTCCGCGGACACACCAGTGCCCATGGAGCGCAGTGGCCGTCGGGTGGAGTACATGTGGCGAACGTGGACCGGGGCCCCTCCCTTCCGCCTGGCACGCAACTTCCTCCTCAGCCATCGGGATCCCCAGGCCGCCAGTGCCAGGAGCACCAGCAGCGCGTTGACAGCCAGCAAGACCAAGGTCAGTAGCTGGTAGTCGACGCCACCTCTACCTCCTGCCTCTGGCAGGGTTACCAACCCTGCGCAGTGGTCTCGGGGGGCCACGGGGCAAACGCGACCCCCGAGCACGCCCTCCACGCACACTAGGTACGGGGTGTCTCCGCGCAGCTCGTGCAGCGTGGCCGAGTCGCTGCGTTCTGGAAGGTAGACGAAGCGCTGGAACTTGGGCTGCTGGCCAAAGCGGTCGAAAAGCAGGCGGAAGCGTGCGCCGCCCTGCGGCCGGGGACTGCGATGCTCTCGAACGGCCCAGCGCACCGAGGCGCTGTTGGCGCTCACTGCCTCTACCGTCAGGTTGCATAGAATGAATTTATTGAAGTCACAGGGGTCAGACACCAGAGGTGGCAAGCCGACGCCACTATCGTACTGGACGGCACGCCCTTGCTGCTCTGAAGCGAGGCGCTGCTTTGCTGCGCGCTGCCAGCTGTCTCTGGCAGATGGTGTCCCAGAGGCGGGCTCAGACGTCGGGGTGGGCTCGGTCTGGGGGAGATTGGCTCGGGTGGGACGTCCTCGCTCCGGCTTCTCGTGCAGGTCCAAGGACTGTGGGGCAGAGCCCGAAGCAGCAGCGGCAGAGGGGCTCTGATGCTGCAGGCCTGGACCCCGCCGGTTCAACCTTAATGCGCTGCGGTTGCCCACCAGCTCCTTGGCAGCCCCAACCCAGGCCACTCCTGGTAGAAGTCTCCCCCGCTGCTGGGGCTGCGGCTGTGGCTGCAGTGGCAGCTCCTGCGCGAGACCTGCAGGGGGCGTCATCCCCTCCCCTGACGCAGTGGATATCGGCCACTGCCTACTGCCTGCTGTAGGGGAAGGGGAGGGATCCACGCAAGACCCATTCTGCAGCAGTTGGTCATCCAGGTAATCCAGGTACTTGCCCCGCAGGGCCGGGGGATGGCGACACTGCACGAAGACCGTAAGGAGGCGACCCTGAGAATGCCAGTTGCCCATCCAGCGTTTCAGACCCCGCAACCGGCAGTCGCAGGTCCAACCGTTGCCGTCTAGATCTAGCCGGTAGAGAGCCGGACTGGCGGCGAAGATGTCTCCAGAAAGGGCGCTGAGCGCATTGTCGCGCAGGCTGAGCTCACGTAGCCGGCCCTGGTGGCCAAAGGTGGCGGGGTGCAGAGCAGAAAGCTCATTGCCGCTCAGATCTAGTGCTTCCAAGCTGTGCAGAGGCTCCAGCAGGGTCAGGGGGAGCTGGTTCAGCCGGTTGCCTTCCAGGCGCAGCTCACGCAGGGCCTCCAGCCCCCAAAAGGCCTCTGGGGCGAGGTGGGTGAGCTGGTTGCCACTGAGGGAGAGCAGGCCTAGGCGTGGCAGGTGCTGGAAGATGCGGGGGCCTAGGTGCTGCAGGCTGTTGGCAGAGAGGATGAGAGTAGAGAGGGAGCGCAGAGGGACAAAGGTGGCCGCGTGCCGCAGAGAGGGTTGCAGCTCGTTGGCAGAGAGATTGAGGAATCGAAGCTTACCCAGCTGGGTGAAGGCGTTCTTGCCCAAAAAGCGGATCCGGTTAGCCTCCAGATGTAGGTAGAGCAGGTTGCCCAGAGGAGCGAAGACCGCGTCCGGCAGCGCTCCCAGCACGTTCCCGTCCAGCCGTAGCTTGACTAGACTCTCCAGGCCCTCGAAGGAGCCGCGACTCAGGCGTCCAATCTCGTTACCGTTGGCGTAAAGGATGCGCAATTTGCGCAGCGGGGCCAACGTGCCAGGAGCGAGCGCCTGCAAGAGGTTGTTCCCCAGGTACAGCTCCTCTAGTCTGGAGAGCTTCTCGAAGGTCTTGGGGTGGAGAGAGCGGATCTGGTTGTACTGCAGATCCAGCCGTCTGAGCTGCCCCAGGCGATGGAAGTCGAAGGCGGTGATGTTGGTGATGAAGTTGCCGCCTAGGCTGTAGGTGAGCACATCCTGGGGACTAGGCAGCGAGCTGGTCTTGGGCACCGCGCGAAGCCCCCTGTTGGTGCACAGGAGATGCTGGGGGTGCTGGCAGTCGCAGCGCTCGGGACACACGGACTCGGCCCGCGGCGGGAAAGCCAGGCAGCCGCACACCACGAGCCAGAAGCGCACGGCGCCCACACCCTCCATCGCCGCCCGCCCAGCGCGCTGCGGCCGGATCGTCCTCTGGGCCGGCCGTCTCTGTGTCTCCTCTGCATTCCCCTCGGCCGGGCCTGCGTCGCTAAAAAGGCCTCTTTCGGACTTCGCTGGTGTTCTGTCCAGCCCTTCCTTCGCCCTTTGTCCCCGGTGGCTTGCCCGGGTCTCTGCAGGCCGGGTTCGCGGATCCAAATCAGAAGGCGCGGGGCGCTCAGGGAGTCCGGTGTGCTACTTGTTGCATTTCTGCAGAAAACTGTTTCTTCGGGTGAGCGTCGGGGGCGGGAGGAGCGAGCAAGAGTTGGTGCTTTTTGTTTGCTCTGGAGTCCGGAGAGCTGGATTCCCTGGCGCGGATTCTCCCCGCCAAGCGGATTCCCCCACTGCAGGCGGGATCCCTTCCAAGAGCTGCTGGGGTGCGGCTTGGCTGCAGAGCTCCGGCCGCTAGGCCCACGACTCCGGCGCCTGCCCGGTCGTGATCCGGGGGGACTCGGAGCGCTGCTGGAGTGGGCAGCCTGGGGGCCGCGCAAGCAGCGTCCGGAAGGGACCCATGTCGGCGTGGAGCGAGCAAACCCGGCGGAAATTCGTTCTTCCCACACTCTGCCCCCCGGGGGATGCAGGCGGAGAAAGAGGAGACGGCGGAGGCAGGACAGACCCCGGCTGGGGGAGGAGGAAACACTAAGTGGCTCCGCGTCTGGTCAGCCCCAGCCCGGACGCCAAGTGAGAAAAGTAGGGATTAAAAACAGCTGTACGGGTCGGCGCGCAGGCTGGGGGCGGGGGTGGATTACCGGGCGAGCAAACGGGGATTGCAGACAGAGACCTTTTTATTTTAGGCCAGTTCGCCGGCAGCTTCGGAGCAGAGGCAGCGCGCCTCATTTTTCCTACTCTTCCCGGTGCCACCCTGCGAGATGTTGAGACAGCACTGAGTCCCCTGGCATTCTACTCCAAGTTTGGGGGAACACAAGATTGCGTGGCAAGGCCATTAGTAGTGGACTGTTTGACAGAAGACGCCAGCTCGGTCCTTTCAAAGTGTTTGGGTTTCTGGTGTCCTTTTGCTAATGTCAAGGAGAGGCACCGCCCCTTTTAGGTTCCAAAACTGAATATTTGCCGGATCTCGCTCTGGGAAAAACTGTGAAGAAAGCTCAGAAGTAGGAGTGTTACAGCGGATTAGACGATTCAGCTAGATTAGTTCTCCTGCAGTGTTAAAGCCCTTCAAGTAGGCTTGGAACCCGTGCCTGTAAACAATAACCTGTACCAAATAACAAAAACCTTGGGGATTGCTTCCTGAAGGGCCCTCCTACTTTGTGCCAGAGCTTGCAGCAATCTCGAACGTTCTCAGGCTCCAGTGTGCTCAGGCTCGGATTCGCTGGAGGGTGGGTCGATATTAACATTTATTAACAATACACAATAGTGCACCATTTTATCCGGGGTTCCCTTAGGGACAGTCCCTGACAAGAATAAAAACGAGCAAGAGATAGTTGCTGCTTACAATTTGTTCATGCAAAGCAACGTTTTCAAAGTAACCCTTAAGATTTACTCTCTGCTAGTAGTGTGGAAAACTAGAGTACACATCCTGGCTTCAGGGGGTTAGCATTCATATGGGAAGGGAGGCACACTGACAGATCAAATAGGAAAATGAGCGAGAAGAGGAGAAATCTGCAAAGATTCAAGTAGTGTAGTCACTCCAGCATGCCATTGTCTTGTTGAGCAGTTTACCAACGGGAGGGATGGAGCCATGTGCCAAGCCTGACAGGGGGATAAGTGAAGGCTTCATGGGTAAAGCCGTGACCCGGTTGTTGGTGGGAGATGGGTTTCGGACTAAAACGGGTAAGTCAATAAGGGAAGTACACCCAGTTGAGTGTGATTTGCTCTGAGCTTCAAATAAAACAACCATGGAGACACAAGTATTTTGTTTTACTAAAATGAAATACAGAGTTTATTTTTCAGTTATTGTGGCACCCCCAAACTATTGATCCCCTGTGAGTGTAGGAAGGAGGAGGACCTGTGCTTGTACAGTGTTCCATACCTTGCCAGCTCTGCTAATCTAAGGAGGATCACATGGAGTTTACAGAGGAAACCATCCCCAAGTGCTGCTGGCTTTTAGGTTGAACTGTCCCCCAGAGATGCCTGGGAAGGACCTGCTTCCAAGTGCTCACCTCCTACAGCAGATAAGTAGAGAACAGTTTGGAAGCTGAGAGAGCCTGATGTGGAAGAGGGAACGACACAGAGCAAATCGCAATGCTGTGCATGAGCCCGCATCACCTCTGGACCTTCTGCAGACATTCACAGAGCTGGGATAGGCCAAGGGAGGGAAGGGTACCTCCACGTGGCTCTGCAGAGTGGCTGGATCACTTAACCTCCCTTACCGATACCTCTAAGTAAGACTGACAGAATTGCACACACACACACACACACACACACACACACACACACACACACACACACAGTGGCCAGCGTCAAATGTTTCCACCAGAAGCCTGGATTGCCGATGAAAAGGCACCACCCACAGCTTCGTGTCTAAGACAATTTCGCTCTTCTATCACATTCTATTTTCTTGAAACGACCCATTTGCTACAGGGAGTTGACAAAATAGGTATATGGAACATATTTCGAGTTAGTAGGCCCAGTTTCTGATGGTAAGCGTTGCTGACACCTTCAACCCAGCATCAGCAAGGAAGAATATTTTGAAATCTCCAGAGAGAGAGGGGTAGCACACAGCACTCAGATTCCTTCTCAAAAACAACTGTGCCATCTTGAAAAGCATGAGGTCAACTTTACAAGTGAGTGGCATTCAAATAATATGGAGTAAATTAATATGGCATTTCTATAATACGATATGCCCAAGTGTTTGGTTTATTTTCTGATAACATTTCTCATTCATGGATTATACTAATATTTTACTTGAATTTGAATCTTAATCACCGCAACCACCATTCTCACTTCCATAGCAGAGAGCTGTAATCACTCCAAATCTGCATTTGCTTGGAGCACTTACTGCTGCTGGAGCACTAGGGAGCACTTACTGCTGCTGGAGCACTAGGGAGCACTTACTGCTGCTGGAGCACTAGGGAGCACTTACTGCTGCTGGAGCACTAGGGAGCACTTACTGCTACTGGAGCACTAGGGAGCACTTACTGCTACTGGAGCACTAGGGAGCACTTACTGCTACTGGAGCACTAGGGAGCACTCACTGCTACTGGAGCACTAGAGCACTTACTGCTGCTGGAGCACTAGAGCACTTACTGCTGCTGGAGCACTAGGGAGCACTTACTGCTGCTGGAGCACTAGGGAGCACTTACTGCTGCTGGAGCACTAGGGAGAAGCAGCCTTGAGAACTCACTGGGAGTCAGAACTGATAGGATACAGAGCTGGACCACAGGGTGGTACCAGGAGGTGGGGAGGCTGCTGATCAAGCAGCTTGATGGTACCCAGTGATGAGAACTGAGAGGTGGGGCTGTGCAAGCTCCAGGAAAAGGCCCCAAGAAGCTCCAGGAAGCCTGTGCTGGGTTTCCGAGCTGAGGGTATTACCTTCATGGAAGTGAGCAACCGATGCTAGAGGAGAAGCCTAAAAGGACACACGGTGCAGGGATTCAGATAGTTTCAACTCTACCTGTCTCATCCTTGGTGTAGAAGTTGAGTCCTGGTTTTTCCCCCATCCCCATGCTCCCAGGAATAAGACTCAGACTCAAAATTATATTTACAAATACCTTGGCCATATAGTTGGGCTCTTCTCTGACTAGAGCATAACTTAAAATAAGGCATTTATTTTAATCTACATTCTGCCACGTGGCTGGTTACCTGCGCTTAGGTACTACGTGACCGTCTCCTCACATCTTCCCCTGGCAAATCTCCCATGCTTTGCTCTATCCCAGAATCCTTTCTGCCTCTGCATGTTCCACCTATTTCCTGCCTAAGCCATAGGCCATCAGATTTGTTATTGACAGGAGCCACATCCATCCACATACAGACAGACATAAGGTACATTCTCTACACCTCAGACAGATATAAGGTACATTCTCTACACCTCAGGATGACGTGAGCCGGCTCAGATCCTCAGCAGAGCCAACCAGCACAAGCTCCTGGGGTGTCTTGAAACAGTTGCACCTTTCATCTCCTTCAAAGATTTCCCCCGACAGTAGACAATACACTCTGTAGTGAGAGAAATCCATACTCAAATACATAAGTGAAATGGACCCTCAGTTTTGGTGATATGGTTGGCAGGTGTGGGGCAAACATCTGACCATGATAATCACCTGTGCAGCATACACTTGGGCACCAATGATCTTACACAGTCCCATCACCCTTGGAATATGGTAAAATGGACCCTGTCCCTATGTCCCATGTCTTAAAGGGCCGTGTATCTATCAGCTCTTCTCAGAAGGCATCACTCCCACTAAGAGCAGAATTTCAGGTCTCCACAAGGATGTGCCTTCCATGCCAAAAGCATTCCTGCTCAAGGCTTTGGGGACCCAGAATTTCACTGTCTATTTTATTGAGTCTTTGTTGGTCTTGTCCAGTGATTCTCCGGGCAGCTGGTCAGGCAGCCTGGTGTATAGTCTGGATAGCAGGAGAAGTCCAAGAGACTCCTCTTATGAAGCCAATCTTGAGACAGGGGTGGGGTTTCACAATGGGATACACTCAAGAAAATGCTGTAAACAAGGGGGTGGGGGTTAAGAACTGTAAAGGAGACCTGGGGGGCTTGGGGCCTACATTCTCACTAGTTTTAGGCTCTTTGAATATCAGAGAGGCCTGAAAGGTCAAGGCAAAAAATTATAGGAGTTTAATGGAAAGCACTTTTTAGTGAATATCTGAATGTAACTAGATAAGGCAAAGTTGTGGCTGTCTTTATCCAAATAACTGTCTCGTAACTATGAACTGTCTAGTAAGTATAAATGTTTTGTTAATGGCTGGATTCCATCTTGATCAGGTTCTGGGAGAGTCAAGTATCGATTATGTCTCCATATATAATTGACACGATCATAGCTGGAGATCGCGGAAGGAATGCTACCCAGAAGACGATCTGTGCACTGTGCACTTTGAAAACTTGCACTCAGAATCACCACCACACCAGAAGGTGCTTCAGACGACACAGCCAAAAGAGTTGGGGCTGATCCCTTGGCACATACATATGCTACAGAGGTCCTCAGATGCTCTCTCCCAGGCAAGGAATCTTCTTGGGCTTCCCAGGAATATACACAGTGTCTTCCCCAGAAACCTGTGGTCCCCTTGAACTTCCATATAAAGGTCTAAAGGAGTCCGAGCTGCATCTTTAGCAGCTCATGGGCTGAATTGGCTAAGTCACAGATAGGGTGAAGCTAGGGTTAAGGGGAGAGTTCTGGCCAAGGCTCTTCTGGCAAGAGGTTGGGGATTGGGGGTGGGGATATCAGGACATAGAGCCAGCCAAGCCTGCTGGAGCAGAGCCCTGAATCTTTCCCAGAGCAGCCAGCAGAGCCTGCAGCTGTTTCCTCACTATGTGTGAGCCAACCCCAGATAGACAGTGTGGCCCCTGACACAGACAAGGTAGGAAACCAGAGAGTTCCCCATGGTCTCTTACCACGGTACCAGGGTAATCAAATGACTCTCCCCAAAGTTGGTTTTTACCACCTAAATGAACTTTCTCTGATTCCCAGTCTGAAAAACAAATTTCTTGTGCAGGGGAGGGGATTCTGGAAGGAAAATGAGGGAGTCGTTGGTTTATAGAGCATCTGCCAATGCTCCATTTTCCCCTTTGGGACATAACAGCAGTGCAGGTATCTGGATAAAGACCAGAATGTCTGGTGACAAAGTCACGATGTATGCTCATGAGTTCGCTACATGATTTTTTTTTAAAAAAGGCACGCTCAAGGTTGAGAACAAACAATATTTTAAATCACTCCCTTATGTCTGATGAGCTGATCACAAAGGCGGAATATCAGTAAGCTACAGTGCTTGAGATCACAGATATTTCATATGTTAGAGAGGCTGTGAGCCTCTGTGGATATTGGCAGAGAGGTCAATTGCCAGGTGAGCATTCATAAGTTCAAACCTGAAATTCAAAATGCTCTAAATTGAACGTTTTGGAATATCAGCACGACTCTAGAGCACTTGGAGTGTTTTAAAAGTATGTATTTATTTTATGTGTGTGAGGGTTTTGCCTGTAAGCGTGTATGTGAACCATGATCTGAGATTCCCTGAGAGTGGATTTGTGGATGAGTATGAACCGCCATGCTGGTGCTGGGAAATGACCTTGGGTCCTCTGCAATAGCAGGACATGCTATTGCCCACTGAAGTGTCTCTCCAGCCCCACTTAGGACTTTTTAAGATTTGGGCAGCTCAACCTGTAACAATAATAATAGTAAATGGGATGTACTGAAGGCCAGGGATGAGCTGAGCATCCTGCATACAATAATCTACTTTGTTTCCATGACTACCTTGATATGCAAGAACTGCTACCACACTCATTCAACAGATGAGCTGTTAAGAATACAGGATCTTTTCAGGAAGTTGTCTCCTGTACCGAGGCATTCAAGGATATTCCCCACTTTCTCTTCTATGAGTTTTAGTGTAGCTGATTTTATGTTGAGGTCATTGATCCACTTGAACTTGAGTTTTGTACAAGGTGATAAATATGGATCTGTTGTATTTTTTTTACATGCAGACCTCCAGTGAGAACAGCACCATTTGCTGAACCTGTTTGCCCCTGCTACCCCTGTATGGTTTTTGCCTTCTTTTAAAAAGTCAAGTGTATATAGATGTGTCGATTTGTTTCAGGGTCTTCAATTCCATTGATGGACTCTGTACTAATACCATGCGGTTTTTATTGCTATTGCTCTTTAGAACAGCTTGCAATAAGGGAGGATGATACCCCCAGGAGTCCTTTGGTCATTCAGGATTGTCAGCCATCCTAGATTCTTTGATTTCCCATATGAAGTTGAGAGTTGTTCTTTGAAGGTCTGTAAAGAATTGTGCTGGAATTTTGATGGGGGTTGCATGGAATCTGTAGATTGCTTTTGGCAAGATGGCCACGTTCACTGTTAATTCTACCTACCCATGAGCACGAGAGAGCTTCCCATCTTCTGAGATCTTCCTCAGAGACCTGATGTTCTTGTCATACAGGTGTTTCACTTGCTTGGTTAGAGTCACACCAAGGTATTTTATGTCATTTGTGGCTATTGTGAAGGGTTTTGTTTCCCTAATCTCTTTGTCAGCCCATTTATCCTTTGTATAAAGGAGGGCTACTGAGTTTTTGAGTTGATTTTGTATCCAGCCACTTTGCTGAAGGTGTTTATCAACTGTAGGAGGTTCTCTGGTTGAATCGTTGGAGTCGCTTCTGTATAGTATCACACCATCTTCGAATAACGGTACCTTGACTTCTTCCTTTTCAGTGTGTATCTCCTTGATCTCCTTTAGTTGTCTTATTGCTCTTCAAGTACTAGGCCCAGGCTCAAAGATCAACATTGACAAATGGACCTCATGAAACTGCAAAGCTTCTGTAAGGCAAAGGACTCCATTAATAGGACAAAACAGCAGCTTAAGTTGGGAAAAGATTTTCACTAACCAACCCTACATCTGACAGAGGGCTAATATCTAAAATACATAAAGAACTCAAGAAGTTAAACTCCAACAAATCGAATGACTCAATTAAAAATGGGGCACAGAGCTACACAGAGAGTTCTCAATTGAGGAATCTCAAATAGCCAAAAAACACTTAAAGAAATATTGACATCCTTAGTCAACAGGGAAATTCAAATCAAAACAACCTGAGATTCAATCTTTAACCCGTCAGAATGGCTAAGATCAAAAACTCAAGTGACAGCACATGCTGGCAAGGATATGGAGCATGGAAAACACTCCTCCATTGCTGGTAGGAGTGAAAACTTGTACAACCACTTTGGAAACTAATTTGGCAGTTTCTCAGAAAACTGGGAATAGTTTTACCTCAAGACCCAGCTATACCACTTTTAGTCATATACCCAAAAGATGCCCTACTGTATCACAGGGACACTTTCTCAACTATATTCCTAGCAGCTTTATTCATAATACCCAGAAACTGGAAACAACCTAGATTTCTCCCAACTGAACAATGGATAGTGAAAATGTGGTACCGTTACACAATGGAATACTATTCAGCTTTTAAAACCAAAGACATCATAATGTTTGCAGGCAAATGGATTGAACTTAAGAATATCAGCCTGGGTGAGGTAACCCAGAGCCAGAAAGACAGGTAAGGTATGTACTCACTTATAAGTGGATATTAGCTATAAAGCCCAGGATAACCATGCTACAATCAACAGATCCAAAGAAACCAGGTAAGTAGGAGGCCCCCAGGGAGGACCAATGAATCTCACTCAGAAGGGGAAACTAAGTAGTTGTAGAAGGTTGACAGAGAGAGGGAACTTAGTAGGAGAGGGGTGAGGATGGCAGTGAGAATGGTGATCGAGTATAGGGAGAGAGGGCAGGAGAGATCTAGGAGTGAGAAGGGAAATCAGTGGAGGGCGTCTCTGAGGCTAACTGGAGACATGAAGTGGATGGGAAGGGGAGGATGCAGAGAATCTGTGGGGGGACCCTAGTTGAGATTCCTATCAGAGCGGGATGTAGAGGCTAAAGTGGCCACTACCTTTGGTAGACAGGCAGGATTTCCAGAGGACGGAGGCGAACATCAATCCACTTACAAAATCTTGAACTCAAAATTCGTCTTTCCTGAAAGATGTGCAAGGATAAAGATGGGTGGAGACTGCAGGAACAGCCAACCAATGACTGCCCCAACTTGAGACACACCTCATGTGAGAGTACCAACCCGACACTGTCAACGATACTCTGCTATGCTTGCAGACAGGAACCTAGCAAAACTGTCTCCTGAGAGGCTTCATCCAGCAGATGGAGGCAGATGCAGAGACCCACAGCCAGACATCAGGGAGGACTCTGGAGTCTTGTGGAAGAGTAGAAGATAGAAGTGAGCAAGCCAGTGGGATCAAGGGCACCATGGGAAGACCTACAGAGCAACTAACCTGCCCCTCCTACACACACCACCTCGAGCAAACAAACAAACAAACAAACAAGGAAAAAATACAAAATAAAACCAAGCAAACTCAAGAACGCCTATGCTGTACAAGATCCCAGCTTAGCTGGAAGTAGATGTGTGAGCATGATCAGGGGAGGTTTGCACCACCATCGTAAGTGAAAGCAATGTGCATGGTGCTCTGTCCAAGCATTATTTCCTGAAATAATAAAGAACTTAGGTTCTTAGACCTTAGAAGGTAAACACCATGTATGTCTCAGTCCCTATGCAAAGTGGCTGCATCACACATTGAAGTTTTATGTCCAGGAAAAAATCTACCAGCTCGGAGAAGCTGGATGATTTGAAATTAGCATGCACACACAGATTGTGTATCTGTGAACTGTAGCTACTCTGGCAATCCCCGAGGGAAATGCAGATACTGAGTGAGCATAATGACTTAGGAAATAAAGCAAATCCGCTTGGTTATGGTTATAGCGTCGAGCTGTTTATATGTAGCTGAAATTTTATGGCAGTCATATAATGTCTTCTGCAGACTCAAGTGGAGTGAGAGTAGCCTACAGGCATGACCTAGGTATAAAAGTATTCCTTAAGAAGAAAAATATTTGTCATTTATAAAAACAAAGCATGCAGATGGCACAACATTCTGCTCCTCTTTTATTTTGGATGTTTAACTATAATTCACCAAAACATTTATTTAGTCACTAAGAGTTCCGGCAGTGTAAAGGCCATTCACCTTTTCCACTTCAGTTTGGAGGTCATTCAATAGCCAATATTAGATTGTCAGAGCCTTCATAAACAGGGAGAGCCAAAGAAAATAAAGCATGAGTCCTTTCTGGCTTTAGATAGTAAGAAAATAAAATGATCCTTTTTACTACACACATGCTAAACGATACACCATCGCTGCATGAATTGAAACAATCAAGGAATCTTTTTTTTTTTATTAACTTGAGTATTTCTTATTTACATTTCGAGTGTTATTCCCTTTCCCGGTTTCCGGGCAAACATCCCCCTAATCCCTCCCCCTCCCCTTCTTTATAGGTGTTCCCCTCCCCATCCTCGCCCCATTGCCGCCCTCCCCACAACAATCACGTTCACTGGGGTTCAGTCTTGGCAGGACCAAGGGCTTCCCCTTCCACTGGTGCTCTTACTAGGTAGGCTATTCATTGCTACCTATGAGGTTGGAGTCCAGGGTCAGTCCATGTATAGTCTTTAGGTAGTGGCTTAGTCCCTGGAAGCTCTGGTTGCTTGGCATTGTTGTTCATAAGGGGTCTCAAGCCCTTTCAAGCTCTTCCAGTTCTTTCTCTGATTCCTTCAACATGGGTCCTATTCTCAGTTCAGTGGTTTGCTGCTGGCATTCGCCTCTGTATTTGCTGTATTCTGGCTGTGTCTCTCAGGAGAGATCTACATCCGGCTCCTGTCAGCCTGCACTTCTTTGCTTCATCCATCTTGTGTAATAGGACGGCTGTATATGTATGGGCCACATGTGGGGCAGGCTCTGAATGGGTGTTCCTTCTGCCTCTGTTCTAAACTTTGCCTCCCTATTCCCTGCCAAGGGTATTCTTGTTCCCCTTTTAAAGAAGGAGTGAAGCATTCACATTTTGATCATCCGTCTTGAGTTTCATGTGTTCTAGGCATCTAGGGTAATTCAAGCATTTGGGCTAATAGCCACTTATCAATGAGTGCATACCATGTGTGTTTTTCTGTGACAATCAAGGAATCTTATGATGCACTTTCATATTTAATATTTGACATCAATAGAAATATAAAAGAAAATTGGGTGAGAATTGTTCATAGCTCTACTGTTAGCTTTTAACTTTGAAATGTCCCATTTTTGACACGCGTTCTCTCACTAGTGATGCTGTTTTCTGAGGCTGTGGAACTTTTAGAACTGGATCCTCACTGGCAGAAGTGGTTCGGTTAGGAGTCAGCTTCTTTAGGTCATACTCACAGTCACTCTGTTTTTCGGTCTATTGTAACATGACTGGTCTCAGTACCATGCCCTGGCCCCATGAGTTGAGCTGTTTTGCCATAGATGGCTTCCTTCCATGGTAGCCTGAAACCCTCTGAAATTGTGAGCCAAAATTGCCCATGTAGAGCAATGCAAAAGTAGCAAAGCGCCTGGTTTTGAGGAGAGGATATCAAGAAATAGGGAAGTTAAGTCCTGGAAAAATTTATAGTTAAACTGGAGAGTTCATGTGGGTCTTCGTCTGCTGACTCTAGGGTTTTCTAGTCGGGCCTCAAGAGGATGCACATTGACACATGCCCACAAGGCTGGTCTGGAAATTTATAGTACTTAACTATTGAAAGCATTTAACAACTGATGGCGTCAGGGTACAGTCAGTCAGAAAGGGTGGCAGCCATGGACCATTCTACTGTGTTTACCGATGGGCGTGCCTCTTCTTGACGAGACTTTCTGAATGGTATTTTATTTCTCTTTCCCTTTGCTAATGGCAGTTTGCATAAGGCTTGGGTATAACCATGAGGAAGGGACCCAGGGAACACACAAATTCTTTCTAGATTCATGTACTTTCAGGTTTCTGGGATCCATTTCTCTTAACCAGAGCAGCTAAGCTCTCACAAAAAACAGTTACACGGAGGCAAAGAGAAATCAACTCTCATGAATCACAAGCTGGGCTTCTAATCTCTATAAGAACTAGTCTCCTATTCTCTTCAGTGAGATATGTGAAATTCATTAAACAATGATATTTGGGGCAGGTAGGATGGCTCAGCAGGTAAAGGTACTTGCCACTAAGCCACATCTACTGAGTTTGGTCCCTAGAACCTTCATGGTTGTAGGGGAGAACAAATTCCCACAAGCTGTCCTCTCATATCCACATGTCATGACACAAAAAACACACACACGCACACACACACACACACACACACACACACACACACACACACTCCCATGTGCACGCACAAAGAAGTGTAAGTGTCATTTTTCTCCTCACAATGGGATCAGATTTGTTTTAATTAATAACTAAAAGATATGTATAGATGGCCGCTGTGTCTCTGGGCAGGACCATTGGCATGGTGTGAGGAAGCCTGGCTTAAAATCTCTCTACAATCCCTTTAAACTTAAAACATGAAGGAGCCAATCGCATTTCTTCTGTGGAACATAATTCGACTCATCAGAATTTGAAATTCTTTTGAAGATTATTCCTCTAAAAGATTAGCAACTCCTTCTTTGAATTTTCAAAAACTGATTATAAAAACTTGGGGGGGGGGTGCAGGTGTCAGCTCTCCCTGTGCTTTTTCCCTGGAGTAGTAGATGTCTCCTTAGTCTAGTGTCACTGTGTTGAACCAAAATGAGGAAGAGACGTTCAGAGCCTTGCTGCAGAAAACTCTGGCTCTACCCTGGTGAGAAATAGCCTGCCAATCTCCTTAGTGGAAATAATTCTGCACACTTAAGTAATTGACTGTATATATTGTAAATACCCTAAAAGTGCTTGCAGATTGCATCAAAAGACCAAATGGATGTTGTTTTACTTAAACACCAGGAACATGACAGGAAAGGAAATGAGAGGAAGTCTCCATCCCTTTTCAGAGCCTCTGTAATTTTCTGTGAAGGTTTGCACATTGATTACACTCAGTAACACCATCTGCTGGGTGGAACACAAGATCAAAGACCCCTGCCACAGACATGGGGCCCACACTGCAGGCAAGATGAAATGTTCCTGTGGGCAGAATGTTAATAGATCTGTGAAGACACTTCCCTGGACTCCCTTCACTCACAACTCAGTTCCAAAATAAAACAGAGCAACCTCAGACATAGATACTCTTACACCTTCTTCTTTGATACACATACTCTGAGGAGTGGGGAAAAATGACCTTATCACTTCAGGATACATAAACTGTTATTTATTTCTTTAGAAATTTTCACACTGTGTAGGCTTGGCTAGCCTTGAACTCAATATGTAGACCAGGCTAGCCTCAGACTCAGAGGTACACTTGCCTTTACCTCCCAAGTTCTGGGATTAAAAGCATGCACCACTATGCCCACAAATTGTTAATTTTTATAGTACATATTGCCTTAGGAATTTGGGGAGAAAGCTTTCTGGCCACAGCATTTCTTTGGTTGAGGAGAGTACAGGTTGCCCCCTCTGTTTCTATCTGCAATAAAAAGTTTACACCAGTTAAAAATCTTCAGTAAAAATATGATGTCATATACATTCTCATGTTCCCCATTGCCCTGACCTGTCCTTCTCAGTTACAAATAGTCCTTCTGGTAAACCTTTTAAAAATCAATCTTGGTAATGGAAATAACCTTGGCTAGTCAGTTTACTGTATATAGAGTAAATATCCCCAAAGCTTTCACAAATGTCATAAAAAGCTAAATGCTTGTCATAAACCATCCATGTGACAAATAGGAGTGATAGGAAGATGACATCCAGTTGCATTACCTCTGCCCTTGAACCACACTCGTGATCCAGGGTTCATTTTATCATCTGTAAAAGGGGACAAATCATACTTGCTCAGTGTTTGGGAAAATATATGTGGAAGTGCCAAGAACACAGAGTTCGGGAAATAGGACCAGTGCCCATGCTTCAATATGAATGTCTTCTCAATAAGAATACAAGGTTTAGACAGAGACCTACCCAGGGTGCTTTGGTGTCCTGTGTAGCAACCAACACAGAGTCTTTATTTAAATTGACATCTAGCAGAGGTTAGGTTGACCCAAAAGCCTTACTTTGACTGTTTGTGCTGCTATAACAAAATGGCGGGGATTGAAGAGTTTATGAGAATCAGAAATTTACTGATTGTAGATGTGGGAGCTAGGAAGCCCAAAATCAAAGTAATCGTGTCTTGCTGTATAGTGAGGGTCTAGTCTGCATTCAAGAGGTAACTTTGAATTTTGGGCCTTCCAGAAGGAAAGGGCAGCTCTGTCCCTGCATAACCCAAACCAGATCTGAATCTTGTGAGAGACCCTAACAAACCACATCAAGGAGGAAGCCATGCCCTGCTTCTTCTGCCTTCCCCTGCAGGGTGGTGTTCTCTTTCATTGGTTGCTTCTTCTCTGGGCTGCCTGAGTCCTAAGCACACACAACCCATATTCTCACTGGAAATCTGATCAGATAGGCCTAACTCCAGGCTTTCTGTGTCTTCCCGAGTTTATACTCCAGATCCTTTGACCACACTGCACATGGGTTCCCCACCTCTGGGGTGATACAGTGGTGGTGGGGTACCAGAGGGTTCTTACTGTCAGTGTGGCCTTTGAGGTATGAAACGATGGTGCAGGGCATGAGGGGACACTGTGGCAGGCTGCTCCTCATTGACCTTTGGGGTCTCACAGAGCACAGTAGCCAATTCAGGCTTTAAGAAATCCTGCAAAGTTTTATCATTGTCCTAGGGTGTCATTTAAGACTGTTGGCCTGGCTTGAGGGACATTGAAGTAAATGTTCTGTATATCAGTGAATTAAACTACTTTGGCTCCCAGTGGGTCCCACGCACATGCTGCATCCACTCTCTGGATTCTCAAATGAAGCAAACACACACACACACACACACATGCACATGCACATGCACACACACATGTGCCAACTAATTTTGCTATGCCTTAACTAGCTCAATGGTTGGGCACTTCTAAACCTCCCCATGGCTAGCAAACACTTCCCTCCAGTATCCCTTTTAAAAATCAGTATTTCATCCATCTCTGCTATCCCAGACCCAACTGTGGAAGTGGCCTACACACTTTCCTGGATTTGTACATGCTGGTAGGCCTTTAATTTTCATCTTTCTGCCTCCCCCTCATGGTGATTCTCTTCTCCCTCTCTCCTCTGTCCCTTGCCTGCCACAATCTGAAAGTCCCATTCCATTTCCTTGCTAAGTCACTGGCTGTATGGAAAGTCTTTATTACCAATTGAAGCCAGCTGGGGGCAGGGACCCCCAGGTCTGGAAGCAAGGCTTTGGGAGCCGAATTAAGACAAAGCATTAGAGCCAATTCCTAACACTTCTGTAATGTCACTTTCTCTTCGGCTGTAAATGTAAGCAATGAGTTGCATTTCTTCACTGAGATGCTGTTCAGTTCACACCCCGTGTTAGGGAAATGTGCTATTTAAAAGCCTGCATGCCATGCGGTGGGCCACAGGTTTTCACATTGTGCTCAACTGGTCTCAGCTCAGGATGTCAGATGGTTTTATATTAATCCACAACAAGAAGGATAGCATATATGGAACCTGTGCCTGTCTCTCACAGTTCCAAAAGCTGTTTGCTTTGCCCTTAAGCTGTCAAACTAACAAATTACTAGACTCTTCCTTCCACAGGATTCAGGTATTAGAACCTCACAGCTGAGAATATTTAATACGCTGAGGATTTGGGCTAAATAACTGTTGACTCTTCAAAGTATCGATTAGCCACCAGACCAGTACTGATGAGGCGTTTCCTGGGAACTCTGCCATTTGGAACAGCATCACAGTAAAACCCTCATGGTATCCTCAAGGATGCTCAGGTGAAAAAGCCCCTTTGGTAATCACTATGTGATTCCCATTATTCCTGGAGGTGATAGCATGTAAGCACCAGCTTAACTAATGTTGCAGAGTCATTTTCCACCCCAAAACAGATGGCTACAAACATCTGTCTGAATAACAAGTATTAATGGCTGGCACCACAGTGTCGATCCTGTGCCAGGAACAGCTCTGAGGCCTCTGGAAGTAATCAATCACTGAATCCCCAACAACCCCTCCAGGAAAGTTCATTGTCTGTCCTACCCTAGATAATGCAGCTGAAGCAAAGAAAGATTCAGTAACCGGTACAAGGTCACCCAGCTAGACAGCCACACGGTTGAGACTTAAATTAACTGATTAAAACAATTTCTCTGTGTGCTTTTCATATGAATCTTTGACCTAAGTGTCCCTGTCATGAATTTTGGAGTCACTTAAAGATTTATTATTTATTTATGTGTTGGGGAGGGGGAGGGGGAGGGTACATAGGATGGGAGTGGGCATAGGCATGTGGAGGGGACAGCCTTGGATGTCAGAAGGATATTGGAATAACAAGTGGTTGTGGGCCATCTAGTCCGGATGCTGGGAACTTAGCCATCCTGCCCATCTTGGTGACCTGGGACATCATGGAGTCTGAACCCAGAGTACAACAAGAATTTCAAGGAGAGAATTCCAGAGCCTGTCCCCTCCTATTTCTACTGTCAGGCACTGGCGGAGCCAGGACCCAGACCGTACTTGAGAGACCTCCAGACTGAGTCTTCTGTCCTTGCCTGCTTGCCCATCAGCCTCAGCATGAATGGGGAAGAGCTTGGAGTCTGAACTCCGGTCCTCTGGGAGAGCAGATAGTGCTATGAGCCACTGAGTCGTTTCTCAGCACCCCCCGCCCCCGTAGCCAGTTTTGGCACTTAATATTTTCCAGAGTAGTTTGCCTGCCCTTCTGATACATTGTTTGAACTACAGTGTTTTGAAGTACAATTCCTACAGCAGAAATGTCAAAGCCGTCAGTGTCTATTGTCACACAGAACTCAACGCTTTTCTTCATTCTTCCCATCCATGGATAGTCATTTGCTTTACAATAGCATCACTGGTTATATTACCTCACACTAGCCTTTTGTTGTGGTGGAAACAGTATATGTGCATTGTAAAAATTCAGAAAAGACACATTAGCAAAAACAATAATATAAAACACCGCACCCTACCATGAGAGGTTGGATAATGGCCCTTCGAAGATGTTTACACTTAGTGTCTGCTCCTCAAACTTAAAGATATGTTACACTCCATCACATGGAGTAAGAGGGTAAAGGTCAGTGTAATCAAGGTTGCTTATCAGTGGACTGTAATAAAGGGAGAGGATCCTAGAGTACCAGGATGAGTCTGGAAAGGGAAGAGGCAGGCAGAAATTTCTGAGAGCTATAATGCCGACTAGCCATTGCTGGCTTTGGTGAGAGACAAGGGCCACGAGCCAGGAATGTAGGAACAGCTAGGATTTGGAATATGAAGGAAAATGCATCATTCTTTGAGCCACTAAAGGACAGCATCTCTGCCCATACTTTGACTCAGATTCAATGAAATTCATGGTCAACTTTTGCCTGGATTGCTGTTGCGATTGCTGTGAATAAATTATCATGACCCAAAGCAACTTGTAGAATATCTTAGTTAGGATTTCCATTGCTGCAAAGAGACACCATAACCAAGGCGACTTTTATAAAGAAAACATTTAACTGGGGCTGGCTTACTGTTTCCGAGGTTTAGTCCATTATCATCATGGCAAGTAACATGATGCTGGAGACAGAGCTGAGAGCTCTACATCTTAATCTGAAAGCAGCAGAAGGGGACTGTGTCACACTGTGTGTAGCTTGAGTGTAGGAGACCTCAAAGCCTGCCTTCACAGTGGCATGCTTGCTTCCTCCAACAAGGCCACACCTACTCTAACAAGGCCACACCTCCTAATAGTGCCACTCCCTATGGACCAAACATTCAAACCCATGAGTCTATGGAGGCCATTGCTATTCAAACCACCACATGGAAGGAAGAGTTTATGTCACTTATGCTTCCACATCACACAGTCCATCATAGAAGGAACTCAGGGCAGGGACTCAACCTGGGCAGGAACCTGGAGCAGATGCAGAAGCCATGGAAGATTCCTGCTTAGTTTCTCATGGCTTGCCCACCTTGCATCCTTATAGCTTGCTTGCATACAGGCCACTCTCGTGCAGTCATTTTCTCAGTTCAACCTCCCTCTTTGCAAATAACTTTGGAATATATAGGGTTGAAACAAAACTAGCCACCACAACTTCTGACCTACATGTAACAAATGCATATTGCTCTATGCCATGAAGACTTTCAGTAGTTTGTTATGACAGCAATTGAAAACTACTACATCTACACTTGATCAAATATAGCCTCACCCAGGCTTGCAGATATAAGTGGGGATGGGGATGGGGAGACAGAGGAGTGGGGTGATTAACCTAAAGTAAAGATGTATGAAAAAGCCTCATGGAAACATACTAGATTGTAAGTTAATTTAAAAATATAATACCCAAATGGGAGTTTTAAGGGAAGTACTTGGCATGTGCAGAATGTACTGCTCCCGGAAGACATGTGTCATTAGTCAAAAATCTGAGTGTCCTGCATAAGATACCTCCCTAGGAGTTCTTGGTCAAGAGGTGCTAGGGTTAATCGAAACAAGTCAGGCTGCTATAATTGCTCATAAGCTCCATAAGTAGATGATAAGACTCTACTGCTGTATATGTCACTCACTTTGGATGGAGAACACAGAGAGATCAACCTTGAGCGGTCAGATCAACTGGCCAACTTACCTGATGCCAGATACCAATGATCCTACCCAGTCTAGAGCCCGCATGCTACAATACCAAACTGCCAGACCAGACGTACTGATCAGTAAATAGCCAAGGACTATCAGTTATGGGGATAACTAACCACTTTCTGAGCAGCTCTGAGTCCTGCAGGAAGGATTGTGAACCTTGTCAAGCGCTTACAGGACTGTAGGGATAATTTACTGTTGGTCTGTTAGTTAGAAAGTCATGCTGTTAAACTGTCTTCTGAATACTTTTGTTTACACCTATAGATTTGATTTGTTCTCAACCCTGATTCAAAAAGTCTATTTTCCCAATGAGTAAAAGGTTTAACCAAGAGAATGGTCATAGGGTCAAGTATCAATAACTGTAAGTGCTCAGGTATGGATGAACCACTATGTCAACCTCCCCCACCCAAGGCTCAGGAAACATTGCAGAGCAGTGCTCAGAAACAATGGAAGAGCTGACAGATGAGACGGGGAGCTGGGAGACATAGAAATTCTTCTGGACTTTATGATGGTGGAGCTGCACCTATTTATCCCCGTGTGCGCACCCACACCTACATTCATCAGGTATGCCCCGGAAATGGGCAAAGACCTGGCAGGAAGGCACTCTTGCACATGCGCACAGTTAACTTCCTGATGCTGGCGCAAAGAAGGCCAGCGCCATCTTGTCTAGCTCGGCCTTCCACGTGGGGCACAGTGGAAGCCAGCGCCATCTAGTGGTGGCGAAAGTTATTGCGGCCCTCTACAACGGGGAGCTGGGAGAATCTGGTTATGATGGAGCTGTTGCACACATTAGCTCACAATAACTATGATTACTTGCACAAGATCTGGACAAGATCAAGCTAGTCAGAATTCCAACATAAGGGGTAGGATGGGGCTTGAGGCCACAGCTTTGTGAGAGGAAGAGAGTCTCGGTTGCTGAAAGGGGAAGATGACTCTCCTTGGGGTCATGGCTGCTAGTAGGCTGTCCATGCCTCAGTCGATGACCTCAAACCCATGTGCACATGGGCAGTACTTAGTTTCTATGAATTATGAAGAAGGAAAGTAGGGAGTTGGAGTTGGGGATTTTAGAGGGAGCTGGAAGGAGGTAATGAAGGAAGAATATGATCAAAATACATTGTATAAATGTATGAAATTCTCACAGAATAGATGACAAAATAATTTAAAGATCTATCACATCAGCTAACTAGAATATATATGTACATATACATTTTAAAAAATGTTAGACACAGGTGACTTTCCTTTTTAAGATTTATTCTTTATCATTTTTAAAATTCTGTATGTGCCCACTCAAATGCGAGTACCCACAGAAGCCAGAGGAATGGGATATCTCTGAAGCTGGAGTTACATATAGGTAGTGTGGTTCTTCCAACATGGGTGCCAAGAACTGAACTTGGGCCCCCTGGAAGAACAGCAAGAATGCTTAACAGCTGCCAAGCTTTCTCTCTAACCCGGCGGCGATCTTTCTTTTTTAGAAATAATGTGAGACCATAATGCTGTAAATTTCCTGCCAGTGTCTGTTTGCCATTGCTGTGAGCTCATAACTAAGGCTACATAATCTGAAAGGAGCTAATTCTGGCCTACAGCTCTGGAGGTACCAGCCCACTGTGCCAGCATCTTCTCGGCTTCTAATGACGAGCATGTGCTGTGCCATGCATGGGGGTCGGGGGAGGAAGAGTTGTGAGCCTGTGTGGAAGAGATTGAAAGTATCCATCCCCATGATAATTAACCCATGGTAACCTGTGAGGTCACAGGTCTAGCGATCTAACCAACTCATAAGGTCCCCGAGCCCCCACACTGCTCCATTGGTAATGACTTGGTGGAATAAGCCACACCCAGATCCCAGCCCTGCCTGATTTCTTTCAGTAATTGTCTTCTCTGGTGATAAATTTTCATCGTGTGTAATACTCAGACCATACTCAGATTACCCTGGATACCCGGAGCCAGGTCAGGAATGTGCATTAAGTATTATATGTTGCTTTAGATGTTTTAATATCTAAAACAGTGTGTTCATTTCCGGCTCAGTATCTGGCTGATTACTTTTCCATATTGTCCACCCTGCTTGTTCTCATCCCCTGTATTTTCTGTAAATTGGAAGTTAGGACTAAGAGCTTGTGTAATGGCCAATTATGTGTATTCCAGAATACATCTTGGGTGCAAAGGTGTGTTTCATTTAGCATTATGAACGAGGGCACATGCCATGTGGTGCCACCATGACTGAAGATCACTTTGCATGACCCACTTTGTATGATACCAGTCCTACAAAGGTTTCTACTCATATCAGGTTACAGAGACTGCAGAAGTGATTAGCCTGGGAACAGTGGGACTTGGCCAGACTGGACTCTGCAAGATTTGCTGTATGATGGCTGTCTTCTGAATCTTTCTGTCTGGGTTATAAAACGCCCTCCCGAGGGTTCTGCTTGGTGAGGTTGTCCCCCCAGTAAACAGAAAGTAGGACACTACTTTAATGTGAGTCAGTCACCATATATCTCTTCATTCCTCCACCTCATGGCCAACCCAGCCTCACAATCCTGCCTTGACTGATACTGATTGCAAACTGTAAAGCTTCAGTCCATTTCCCTTTTCTTTCTAGACTCATTAGGTGCTGCTCCTGGAGGAATGGGGGAGGTGGGAGCTTTCGCCAATTAGCTGGAGTCTTGCTGCCCTGAGAAACAGTTTGTCCTGAGGGAACAGGAAACACCCAACCCTTTAATCAACAATTTTCAAAGATGGAAATTTGGTAATAATTTCAATGATGACAACTGATGTTTCCTCACTTGATCTCCTTATTTGTTTATTTATGGGAGGGGGCACACGCGCATGCAGTAGCAGCAGCGGGAGGTCAGAGGACTTGTGGGAGATGATTCTCTTCTTCCACCATGTGAGTCCCAGGGATCAAACTTGTTTCAGTCAGACTTGGTTGAAAGTGACAATGAGTTAACTCAGCAGCCCTCTGCCGCTCTCTTTCTGAGAATGATGAGCCCACAGATGTACACAAATCTAGAGTGCTTCTGTGTGAGCATATTATCATTCTGATAGATGCATGCTGAATTTGTTTCTCCAGTTCTAGGATATTTTTAGTTGTAATTTTTAATTGAATTGTATCAGTTCAATATCAAAATTAAATGAAACAATATTCACTGAGAACCTGACTCTTGACACCTCTCCCTAATCTGCAGGGCCTCTCCCTACATGCTCACACGTTTCTGATGGGAACATAAAGATACTGGTGTGTAGGTGAGGATGGCCTTGTCTGGAATCAATGGGAGGACAGGCCCTTGGTCCTGTCAAGGCTGGATGCCCAGTGTAGGGGAATGTCAGAGCTGGGAGTGGGAGGGAGTGGGTGTGTGGGTGGGTAAGGGAGCACCCTCATAGAAGTGGGGGATGGGTGTGGGGGGAGGGATGGGATATGGGTTTCTGGTGGGGAAACGGGGAAAGAGGATAACATTTAAAATGTAAACTTAAAAAATCCAATAAAAGAAGAAAAAATAAATAAGGATACAGATGTTTCAGGGAATTGTTTCAGTTTCTTTGTACAGCTAAACCTGTGAGTGTCCCTCATCTGGAAATACCCAATACTACACATTTGCCCAAGAGAAGCAAAGACATGTTTTGTTGTTGTTGTTGTGTTGTTGTTGTTGTTGTTGTTAATTATAAGAAAATAGTCACAGTAGCCTCATGTTAATAGCCTCCAACTGAAGGCTATTAACTATCCACTATCCACTATCATTTAAAAGCACGAGCAAACTGGCATGTGCTGGAATGCCACTCTGTAACAAACAGGGCTCACACATGCTGGCACACATAAGCATGTGGATGACCCCAAATAGCTGAGCAACAGAACTGAACACAAATGTCACACGTCTAAAGCAGAGATAAAACCATGCCTCCCTCGGACCCCTTCATAACAGAGATCGTTCATCTGCTGCAGATTTCTCAGACTCCCCTAATAATAGTTGGTCTGGCCAGGCTGACAAAATGGAATGAAATCCTTGGAGTAGGCTGAGGAGCTTAAAGAGATGAGATTTTGGGGGCGGGGATTTAGCTTAGAGCGCTTGCCTAGGAGTAGGCTGGGAGGCTCTCGAAAAAAAGAACCAAAAAAAAAAAAAAAAAAAAAGAGATGAGATTTTGTAGTTCTAGAAGCAGGAAGATCCATGCCCACCAGGCTATTTAGTACCACCAGGTTCTGGTACAGCTTTCTCTTGGTTGCAGGCATCGCATTCTTATCGTGGGGAGACAGACACAGAGACCCAGAGACGGAGAGATCTGATGCTTCTTTTTATAAGAACACTAGGCACACCACAGGATTCCCTACCTTAGTGACTTCATCAAAGCTAATTAATTCCCAAAAGCCCAATCTCCAAATATCACACCAAGGATTCAACATATAGATTGTATGTGTGTATGTGGGGGTGGTATAGCATTCAGCCTGAAGAACCTGAGAACTTCTAATGGGCACTGGCCAAATCTCATCTCCATGGATTCTGATTCTGCTGGTGTGGGTGGAACTGGTGTCTGTATTACTCTACACTTGATCATCACATGGAGCCAGTACCGCCACTGCATGACTCAAGTTCAGGTTGAAGACTTTGGCCATAGCACTGACGCATATCAGTGTCACGTCAAAATGCAGACTCTATGACACCACTCCACACCTGTCCATCCAACCCCGTCTCTTAGAAAGAAGACCCCAGAATCAAACTCTTGCGCTACCAGTTTAAGAAGGGTGGTCTGCAGTCTCCCGCATAGATGTGGGAAGACTCCACCAATCAATTCTACGTTGGATCTAAATGGTTG
Source organism: Rattus rattus (assembly GCF_011064425.1). Classification (NCBI taxonomy): domain Eukaryota; kingdom Metazoa; phylum Chordata; class Mammalia; order Rodentia; family Muridae; genus Rattus; species Rattus rattus. The sequence goes on along the minus strand of NC_046159.1, from coordinate 87,237,058 downwards.
GGCATTTTGTCATCAAACCAAGTTTCGGCTTTTTTCATCTAAGAAGCCTGTCAGGGTGGGTCGATCTTGCCTTCAAGTAACTGTACTTCAGTGTAAAAACATATACATTCCCTATATATCATCGCCTTTTAATAAACCAGAAAAATCAACCAGTATAGCCAATATTAATGAAAAAGTCAGGGTGGCTCTTGAAAATATATTACCACTCCAGTGGGCCGCTGCAATGATTGATCGGTCCCTGACTGTCAGGGAGACTCAAATCCACGATGAGGTAGAATATGCGTTTGCATTCTACCTGCAAAACAAGAGGCAAACAGCACTTTGCACGGAGCATGAATATGGTGAAACTAATGAATAACTCAGTAAAGTAGGGAAATGAGAATCAGTGGGGCTTAAATAAATAATGCTCCTTAACGGTTAGCATAGTCTCAAGATAGGACACCAGAGGTTGTGATCTCTGAAGAACTCGGGTTGCATACAGACTAGGACTGCAAAGTGGATTACTGCAGTCGAAACACTGCTAGATACATAGCCTTATCTGGTGTTCTAGAAGCAAATTCAAGGCACTGCCACCCATCAAGGTCAGCAGCATGAATGTAGCTTGTGACACTGAACTGCGTTTCCTGCCTGACAGACACACGAGGTGGTAGGTTTCCACTGTTCCATCACAGAAGCCCGGGACAGACACGCGTTTAATTTTTAGGAATGCCTAATTTCCCAAAGTTGGATGTCTATAATACCGCTTAGTTCACTATAGCCATATATTTAAATTCTAGAGTTGGGGACCATTTCTGCTTCTGGGAATTGCTCTTCTCATTTTTCCTCTAATCTCACGTTGGTAACATCTCATCATCTAATATAACATGACTAAACTGTTTGCCAAGACGTATGAAGGGAACTTTCTGGTTTAGTTCATAGTAACACTGTACTCTGTCCAATAAGCTAAAAGTAAAGCAGGAATGTCCAGCTGTGTTAAGCACCTATATGTGTCTACAGAAGTATATAAACTCATCCTCACAACAGGGAACCTCATCAAGGATTCGGATTTACATTCCATTTACCAAACGCTAAAGGCTGGCATTCACGTAATTAGTGATCAGATTCAAAACAAGTTCTCACGGACTCTCTATAATATACCTAAGAGACACATATTTGAAACTAAAAAATTTTGCACTGGGTATATGTAATGAGAATTTCTAGTCCCAGTTATAGGATAAAGACCTTGCCACTTACTGGCTCAGTACAAAAAAAAATTAGAATGATTTATTATGTATCTTTTCCCATTTATCTTCAAAAGCAACACTAGAAGACAGTGAAAATTTCCCCTTAGACATGGTATATAGGAAAATATATTTTACATTAGTAAAATAATGAACACACAGAATTGTTAAGTCTTTCTTGAAATCAAGAGGTTTTCTATTCTTAATGAAAGTAATAAATATGCTTCTTCTTTCCAACATGATACTTTTATTGATTATTTGGGAATTTAGCAACATGTAATTCCCCCATGACACTCACATCCCAGTCCTCCCAGGTCCACTCCCTCTACCCTGTGACCATCACTCCTCACAAAAGCAGAAGAAACTAAGTAAAGCCAGCCCAATTTGTGTTGCCCTTACACTCACTGGAGTATGGTAACACCGCCAGTGGCAAGTCCCCTAAAGAAAAGCGAGCCCTTCCCCACTCCCAGCCTGCCAGAAACCTTCCATTGTCGAAAGCTACACAAAGCAACCTCAACCCACCTTTCAGGGAGTCTTTACTAGGCCTCCCTGTCTAAACTGCTACTTTTGAGAGTGGAGGGTCTCACAGAACAATTCTATGCCCCTTTGTCTCAACTACGAGTCTGCGGTCATTGATATCACTGCAAAAGTAGCTTCCTTGCCTTTTGCGGTCAGCAGGAGCATGGATCACAAACTCCTACATGGGTCTCTGACACCATCAAAAGCCACAGATCTCAGCATGATGTCCTGTGGCAGTACAGACCACAAGCATCAGCACGGCCATTTGCCAAAGCACTGGCCACAGACCCCAACATGACCCTCAGCAGCAGCACAGGCCAAGAACATCAGCATGGTCTCCAGGGCAATATGGGCCATGGATACTAGTATAGCCTCCAGTGGTAGCCAGGCCCACAGGCATCAACATGGTCCTAGGTGGAAGCATAGACCAGGGACATCTACATGGTCTTCAGTGGTAACAAGAATTGTAGACATCAAATGCCTTACTCCAGACATGGTCCTGGTGGCAGCCCAGGCCATGGATATCAACGTGGCTTCAGGTAACACAGACCAGGGACATCTGCATGTTCTTTGGTGATAACATGGGTCACAGACATCAACACAGCCACTGGCTGCTGTAGAACCACAGGTGTCACATGAACCTCCTGGCTGCCGCACACTTCCATGTCCTCAGTGACTGAGACCCTGGGCTCGACTTTTGTGAGCATAGCCTTCCTGCAGTGCAGTTGTCCCCACACCATCTGCCTCCAAACAGGGCAAGCAGCACCAGCCTCAGCAGCTGCATGTTGGGCTCTAGCCTGCCCAAGGGCCTAGGACTGGCCCATCACATACTGAGGATTCCAGTGGGGCTCCAGGCCAGCTTCCTCTTGGCTCAGCAGGTAGAAATGCTGAGCATGCGCTGCCCTTTGAGTTCTCTGTCTCCCAGCAGGGCAAGCAGCACAGGCTGTTCTGCAACCTATCTTTTCTCCAATTTGCTAAGTCCACTTTTAAACAGCATCATCCCATTAAGCCTTGCCTGATTGTTTGTTTCTGTTCAGGAGCTATTTCTTTCCCCCACCGTGTCAGCCATGGAGCCTCTGTGGGTCTCTCATCTTTGCTTTTGTTCACAAAGATGCTTCTTAAAAAAAACAACCAAGACTTGAGACCATGAGAGTGGTGCAAAGTGAATCTCCATTAGATTGCGAAGAAATGTTTTTATGCATGTGTAAAAGCATATTTCATGTATGATTTTACACAGCATCTTGCTCCCACTTTATTCACACAAGAAAATAGAGTCTGAACTCTTTAACTCTTTAATATATTTTACTTCTTAAAGATTATCCCAGATTATCATCTTTAGCACCTTCCCGGCGCTACACAGTATTCCAACCACGGATTTAATCATAATGATACGTCTGCATTTAAGTTTATTCTAGATTTTGTGTCATTAGTTATGTTATAATAAATAGAGTATAGATGATACTGTCTCTTTAGAATAGAATATTAGAAGTAAAACTGATAGGTCAAAGAATAGGTACATCTATAATTTTGATGTATAATTTGATTTTTTTTTAAATCTTAAGCAGCGTACAAATTACATTTCAGAGTGGCTGTTCACCCACTGGTATCTATCTATCAGAAGTAACTCTCTCTCTCCCAAACAGTTGGTTACTCCTCTGGATAATTCTTATTAATACACAAACATACTGTCTTTCTTATCAGTACAAAAATAGTCTTTCACATATCTTGAAGCAAACAAACGAACAAAAAAACCAATCCCTTATGAACAATTGCTGTCTTGACTATTGTCATATTTGTCTGCTCCTTTTTACCTTGAAACTTCTAGAAAACCAGAATGTGTAAACTTGTTGTCTTCTGTCTTTCTTTCTCCAGTGTCTGCAGTCTTCTCTGGCTGTGATTATTAACTCTACACATACATCCCCAGGGCTGCTCTCAGCAGTCACAGTGACCTATGCTCTACGTTGTGATGAGAATTTAGTCTTCATCTACCCTGCTTGCCAGCAGATCTGTCCGTTCTTCAGGAATGACTGCCTTCACTTGGTCTGGATGACATCGTGCCCTATTCTGCCCTTATAGGCTTCCCTGTGTCAACTGATTTTCCCGTTGCCTTCCATCTCGACAATGTCTTGTCTCATCCCCACATTGCCTTCCATCTCTATAACGTCTCGACGCTCCCAGGACTCAAGCCAGAATCCTGCCGGTGCCCTGAAAAATATTATTCCATGGCATTAAGTACTGTCTCCACCCTCTGATTCCTAAGTAGTCTCTGGCCTTGATTGCTTTTTAAACATAAGTCTTGTGTGTCAAATTTGCTTGGCATCTCTGCTCAAAGACCGTGGAGAGTTAAGGAAATCATTTCCAATTTGGTTTTTTCCTCATACTTTCTATCCCTGCACTCTCCTTGGTTCAGGTAACAGACCATGCACCCAACTCTACAAAACACTGTAGAGTCATTCTTAGCTGCATTCTTGTGTTTGCACTTTGTGTCTGACCATTAGGAAATATTGTGTGATCACCCATTAGAATATATCTAAAATCTGACCACTTCTACCTCTAACAGCCATTCTGTAGCCATTATCTCACGTATATTGTTTTCATAACCCACTTTTCCCCTTACCGGTCCAGAACTACAGACCTGCACTTACCAAATTGCACCAGCCCTCTGATCAAACCCTGCAGCAACTCCTCTATCAGCAGACTTTATAAGCCATATGTGAACCCCCAGCCATATGCATGTATAACACACACACACACACACACACACACACACACACACACACACACACATATCTTGTGGCCTTTTGCTATATTCCTGTGCCCCATAAGCAGATAGCTCTAAGGAACAGAGCAGAATCCACAGTCTTATATGTACATTTTGTCTGCATAGCTATTATTATTAAAAGAGAAGAAATTATATAAATATGTTCCAATAAATGATTTGTGAAGTCTGAATTTCCAGGTTCTTTATAGAACATTCATAGAACATAAATAGATACATGGATGTAGATGATATAGATATAGAAATGAATAAAATACATAAAGAGATAGGGAGGACTGGTTTCAATGGCTTACAGGCTGTGGTCTAATTAGTCTAACAATGGCCTTCTATCAACGAATGTCTAAGAATCCAAGAGCTGCCCGGCCCATGAGGCGGCATATCTGAGCTGGTCTTCCGTATACCCAGAATCCTGAGGACGTAGGCTTGAATGCCAGTGAAGAAGTGGACTTGCTATTGAGAGGGAGAAGAAGCAGGCACCGGGAGAGAGAGCAAGCTTTCTTCCTCCATGTCCTTTACATAGGCTGCCAGCAGAAGGTGTGGTTCTAATTAAAGGTGGATCTTTCCACCTCAAAGATCCAGATTAGAAGTGGGTCTTCCCACTTCAAATGATTTAATTAAGAAAAAAATCCTTCCCAGATGTGTTCAGCCATCCGGGGATTTTAGTTAATTCGAGATGTGGCTGAGTTAGCAACTACGAAGAGTCATCACACTACCCTCCAGATGCCAACAGCTCCAGTACTGTCATGGAGCTCCTTCTCTGTTGCCTACACCACAGGGGAAGCCTCCTGAGTCTGTCAGATTTCTCTGAACGGTATACTCTAAAGGAGAATATGTTATCCCGAACATCAAGAGAGATACAGAACTCACAGTTTTGTGTTATTGAGGGACAGTACAAAGCACAGCAACTCCTTGGCTTTTGAAGGAAATGTCATATTCCCCAGGCTACTAGACCCTTTTAATGTCACCAACCAAAGCCTTTGATTTTTCTTCAGTGTTAACTCCTGCCCCCTGGCATGTATGTATGTGACCCATCAGGGTTCCAAGGCCTTTGTTACTTACTGCTGTATGTTGGTAAGGCATTCCATCAGCATGTTGTCTGGCAAAGCCCCACAGAGAGCAGAAGTAACACATCCTGTATTGTCAATCCCCCTGCTAATTAGGAGCAAACTTCCTGGCGAGGTGACCTTTTCCAGTTTAGTACTAAGGGAAAGAGGTGCCCAGAAGACAAACAGCTCTGTCCAAAGTGCCAAGAGCGCCTTGATGTCATTCATCGAGGGCTGCTGTACATGCCCATGACCTGAATGGCCGCTGTCACTGTGAGTTTGAGGAGGGCCTGTAAAGTGAACTTTCAAACAAATTTCCAGCTGTGTCTCTTGCTAATATGTTTGGGACAGAGTTTAAGAGCCAATGGCTTTAGAATTTCTGTCTAGGAACTGACTCTGACCTGGGACTTGGACCAGAGTCTACTACTCTCTACTGAACAACTCAGGTATGTGTTACCTAGACCTTGAGATTTCTCTAGTTCCATAAATTAATGATTTTGTGATTGTTCGATTGTGGATGGGCCCACAGGTTCATATATTTTCATGCTTAGTCCCCAGTTGAACTGTTCGAAAGCATTAGGAGATGTGGCCTTGTTGGAGGAGGATTGTCAAAGGAAGTGGGCTTTGAAGTTTCAAAAATCTAAGTCAGGCCCAGTGTCTGCCTCTTTGCCTGCTCCCAGTGGATCAGAACATAGCTCTTAGCTATTTCTCCAATGCCGTGCCTGCCTACACACCACCACGCTCTCTGACAAGATGATAATGGACTAACCCTCTGAAACTATTAGCAAGCCCCCAACTAAATGCTTTTTTTAATGAGAGTTGCCTGAGTCATGGTGTCTCTTCCCAATAACAGAACCTTAACTAAGACAAGTCTCTAGTAGACTGTCTGTCTATATTGCCTCTAAGTCACGAATAACTTTCTTATAATAAAGACGACTGTGTACTATGATAATTTGTATGTTCTTCCAACCTCTCTGCCCAGGGAAATAACTGTGCCCACTGAGTTTTCAGACGTTAAGTCTGCCACTTGGCTTTGTTTCTAAGAGCACAGAATCAACCAGATAAAGAGGTCTATGTAATGCAGGTGTCTCCTCCTGATGGGGTTCTCATAAAAATCCCCAAACCAGACAACTGGTTTGAGACATCTAGGAAGCATGTAGAAACCTGATCCCAACAACTAATTCTGTACTTCCTACATCCTGGAGGGATCAGAAACTGTAGAATCCCTCAGTTCCACCCACACAATGAAGTGGAAATCTCTCTTGGAATAGATCGGAGAACACACTGCGAAATACAAATAAGATTGTTTTATAATTGAGCAACACATATAATATTGTATTTATATAACACATAAATATGTTGTTTTATATATTTATTTTTATATTTATATATTTGTTTTATTTATATATTTATATACTTATATGTTATATTTATAATTATATATTTTATATTATAATATGGAGATAGGCAGCTTACTAGAAATTTGTCTTCAATACCATAATATATTAAAATAAATGTTATTAAATATTATATAATATGATTATATGCATTATATTACATATAACATTTATAACTTATATGTTTTTATATGTTATATTATGTTACATGTTACACATATGCTACGTGTTATATATTTGTTATATGTGTTATATGTTATGTGGAGATATAAATATATATATATATATATATATATATATATATATATATATATATATATTTCTCAGCTGGTTTTCAGTATACCAAGAATCCTGAGGAAGTAGGTTCAAACGCCAGTGAGGAAATGGACTTACTACTGAGAGGAAGAACAAGTGTTCAAAGGGAGGAAGATAAAGTTTTTCTTTCATGATCTTTATATATACATATGTGGGTGTGCAGGAGTAAAGCCTGGTCCCATGCTCTGGGAATTACGAGTTGCTATAAATCCCATTTTCCCAAGCAGTTGTTATAGAATAGAAGAATAGATACTTGAAGTTTCAAAAACAGCACCAGAAATCTCATGGGTTTCTTTTAGAAAGTGGAGTTGCTTTTACTCATCAACAAACAAGTCTTTCCATGTGAGGATACTCAGACATGGGACAAAGGGATGAGTATGGGAGTGGCTTCCCTGTCATGCCCTGGATGCCAAAGGTTATTTGCCTTCCCTGAACTGAGTCAACACTCAAGGAAACACTGTTCTGGCTGGAGTGTCTAAACAGGATCTCCAAGAAGTAACTATGTGGGTTGTACATTGTGGCCCAGAGGCCTGTATTCAGAGCCCAGTAAACAACAACCAGCGAATATCCAGACATCTCCATCCACACGACATGCTCAGTGTGCATCCCTGGGAGAACTTCTGTACCTCATTCATGATTTGAGGTGTGTTGTATAAGCAGCTCACATAGAGCAGACGCTTCCCAATTAGAAGGATCACTTTGTAAACCAGGTCCAAATCTGTTCTTCCTTTGCTATCCCAAGAAGTTTCAGATGTGAACCGAGGAAGAAAATATCAACAAAGCTAGGTGCTAGATGAGTCAAACTTGACACTTACTTGTAACTTTAACTTTTCTCAAATCTTATTTTTAATGATAGTTCTTAAACAAACACTTTAACTTACCTTGTAGCCCACCACCTATCATAGGAGGTGGAAAAGAAAGAATATGGAAAAGTGGACCTGTTTAGAAAGGTTCTTTGAAGCAACTCCCATCTGTGTGTTTGGAAATCACGAGTTAGCAGGCGGCAGCAGCTCAGTCCACTTACAATCACTTCACAGATACACCAGCAATCCAATTCGGTAGACAACAGTGGTGACACGACCTAGCAGAGACAGCCAGGCCTCAACCTCAGCTCAAGTCAGCAGGAGGGACCCTTAGGGACATCAGTAAAAGTTCTCAGTTGTGCCTCTCTCAGAGAAGTGAATATCAGCCAACACTTAAGACCCACAAGTGTTGCACAACTAACTGTACCAGCAAGCCAAGCTCTGTCTCTGTCACTCCATGGAGTCCTATTTATACCTTCCAAACATCCACGTGTCCTCCACGTGCCTTGCCTTAGCACTGGTCTTGCCTCTGCCTGTGCATCCAATCAGCCTGCGTCCAAGGAGTCCCAACAAACAGAGATCAACTATGCAATGCAAGGCACACTAATACATGTCTGTTGTTAGCAAATAATCCTTCATTGTTGTCCTTTCACATGTTTGCTTTAGCAGAACATCTTCTCTCCTGTGTCTGTGTCAGTGAAACGTTCCTTCGCGAGTCTGCCTTAGTCTTTCACCTGAGTCCACTTCAGGACAACACTCCTTCATGTGTTTGCCTCAGCGAAAAACCATCCAACACAACTGACTCCAAAGAACCCCGAAGTTTCCACTTCACTTACTTGTGCCTTAAGGACCCATTCAAACACAGTCTGTGATATATTATCTTCTAGGTGCTTCTGAAATTTGTGGGTCCAAGAGTAGAAGTCACAGGAATAGGAGACCAAGGTGGAAGACCTTTAAACTCCACCATCTCAGAGACATAGGTTAAAATAATAAAGTAAGGAGACACAAGCAACCGAGCTGCAGCCTGAAACAAAGAAATCGTGAAGCAAAGAGAGCTCATTACCAAGTGCTATTCACAGATGAGCCTCATCCATCTGCTGAGTTCTTAGTTATCAGAACAAGAACTGAAGCAGTTCATGTGTTTTCTCCTTGTCCTCTGTCTCTGTTTGCTTTCTATTGCTCGCATAAAAACCAGGACCAAAACAACCAGGGAAGAAAGGGCTTTATAGCTTACAGTTGTCCATCATGCAGGGAAGCCAGGGCAGGGAACTGATGAGATTGTGGAAGAGTGATGCTTGCTGGCTTGCTCTTCGTGGATTGCTCAGTTGCTTTCTTAGTCAACCTAGGAGCATTTGCACAGGGGTGGCTCCTTCCACAGTGTACTGGGCCCTCCCACATTAATCATTAATCAAGAAACTGACCCACAGACTTGCCAACAGGCCAGTCTGGTGAAGGCATTTTCCATCTGGGAAGTTTCTTCTTCCAGACAATTCTACTCTAACTTGTGTCAAGTTGACAGAAAACAACAAATTTGAACAAAAACAAAACAAAATAAATACAACAACAACACAAACAAACAACCCAACAGAACAGCTTCTGACTGCCCTGAATGTGGTTAATGGTCCTACTCGACCTTTAGCTAAGAGAATTGCAAGCCGACATGAGGTCTAGAAAAGAAGACTGGACGTAACGTTTAAGGGTGTAGAGTGGCTGATGCTTCCTCCTCCAGGGACCCTGCTTTATGATTTCCTCTTTTGAATAGAGAGCACACCTAATTCCATCTATGTGAAAACTGCAGATACGTTAAGTTTGAAAGATAGTATTGCTGTCCCATAGGTACAATGGAATATGTGTAGCTAAGTAGCCTAACATGGCAGTGCTGGATTGTTTCTTAACTCCACATCTCTGCTTCCAGACCTCCCCTGTTCCCTTTCATCCAGCCAAGTTCATGTTAGATTACCACAAGGGGAAGCCCATAAGGCAGACTCCCATGTCAGAGAAGAGGCTGACTGTTTTCTTCCCTTGACAATGGAGCGGAAGACATGTAACAGGGCTGGATTGTGTGTGCTCCAAGCTGTGACAGCCTGGGTGTGGTTTTAGCAAGACACCATTGAGAGCCTGCATGCATCTGCCAAGGGACAGTGGTAGCATCCCAGACTTTGGTAAGAGGTCGCTGCTTTATTTGCTCCTCAGTTCTTTCAGCTGTTTGCAAACCCATGCTTCATGTTCTGTTCTCCGCTGCTTAAAACCTGTAAAGTGGGTTCTGCTTCCTGCTTGGATACTGAATGATAGAGATCTCACCATGTCACGGCACAAGCTTCCTTGTTCTAGTGCTTTTCGGTTTCTTTTTTGCTTTTGTTTTTAAAGAATAAATTGTATTTTCATGAGACCCGTCCCCTCCCCCAGTGAGTGGTTAGTTGATATCTTTCAATCAGTAGGATCAATAAAGACATTCCCTTTTTAGGAAAGAATGGTCCAGAAGTTTACCAGGCAGTATTGGCTGTGTCTTCCTGATTGGAATCACACATGCTAACACTTTTATGCAGGAAGCCAAATGGCTGGATTGGGAAATAGGATTAAACTCCATGGGAATCCAGAGCGTGCCCATCTGTGGCTCATTATTTATTGCTTTTTTTTTTAAAGTATTTTAAAGTATGGTCTGTGCACACCCTGGCTCTAGATCTTCAAACGGATTAGGCACCTTGAGGCTTGCTTTTCCTCCAATCTATGAAATAATGTAAACAATGTTGGGAGATCATAGCTTTCTCCTCTGTGGGTAACGTCAGCTGAATAGGTCATTCACCTGGCCATGTAAGAAGAACCTCGCCTCCTCCCTGCCTTCACGTGACTGGAGCTGGGGAAGGCTTTAGTCATGGAGTTAGCAGTCAGTTTGTGTCAGCTCGCTCAGCATCCCTTTCCTGGGAGGAATGGCTACAATTTTTTAAATGATTTGTAGGCAGTGCTGCCTATTCAGTTACACGCATATTGGAGGACTGCCCAGACCGTCCCATTATTCTCCATCCTTTGAGGCCCCACCAGTCTCTTCTCCAATGAGCAGTCGTCTGCCTCCGCTTGTTGGAGACAGTAGACCTCAGCTATGAAGGTCAGCTCTACCCTGATGGTGCTCAGAGCTCTGCTTTCTTGAGTTATTTGTCTCAGTCATCTGGCTTTCTCGACTTTCAGGTGTTCAGATGACGTCCCTATCCTCTTTCCTGTTTCCTCAATTGTTTTTGTGTTCTAAAGTGGGGATGGCATTTGGGTGCCAGGCCAACTTTTTTTTTTTTTTTTTTTTCTTTTTTTGCTTTATTATTTTTTATTATTTTTATTATTAACTTGAGTATTTCTTATATACATTTTGAGTGTTATTCCCTTTCCCGGTTTCCGGGCAAACATCCCCCTCCCCCTCCCCTTCCGTATGGGTGTTCCCTCCCAACCCTCCCCCATTGCTGCCCTCTCCCCAACAGTCTAGTTCACTGGGGGTTCAGTCTTAGCAGGACCCAGGGCTTCCCCTTCCACTGGTGCTCTTACTAGGATATTCATTGCTACCTATGAGGTCAGAGTCCAGGGTCAGTCCATGTATAGTCTTTGGGTAGTGGCTTAGTCCCTGGAAGCTCTGGTTGGTTGGCATTGCTGTACATATGGGGTCTCGAGCTCCTTCAAGCTCTTCCAGTTCTTTCTCTGATTCCTTCAACAGGGGTCCTGTTCTCAGTTCAGTGGTTTCCTGCTGGCATACGCCTCTGTATTTGCTGTATTCTGGCTGTGTCTCTCAGGAGCGATCTGCATTCACATTTTGATCATCCGTCTTGAGTTTCATTTGTTCTAGGCATCTAGGGTAATTCAAGCATTTGGGCTAATAGCCACTTATCAATGAGTACATACCATGTATGTCTTTCTGTGATTGGGTTAGCTCACTCAGGATGATATTTTCCAGTTCCAACCATTTGCCACGAATTTCATAAAGTCATTGTTTTTGATAGCTGAGTAATATTCCATTGTGTAGATGTACCACATTTTCTGTATCCATTCCTCTGTTGAAGGGCATCTGGGTTCTTTCCAGCTTCTGGCTATTATAAATAAGGCTGCGATGAACATAGTGGAGCACGTGTCTTTTTTATATGTTGGGGCATCTTTTGGGTATATGCCCAGGAGAGGTATAGCTGGATCCTCAGGCAGTTCAATGTCCAATTTTCTGAGGAACCTCCAGACTGATTTCCAGAATGGTTGTACCAGTCTGCAATCCCACCAACAATGGAGGAGTGTTCCCCTTTCTCCACATGCCAGGCCAACTTTCAATGGCTTCCCCTAGCAGGATTTCTCTTCAGCAGGTCCACACTCTCATAGCAACTTGATGTGTGGCAGGAATCCCCAAACATCTGCAAACCTTGTGCCCAATAGGCCCACGGCACCGAATCCTAGGATGAGCCTCCGGTCTCCCCCAGGCTCCCCCAGAACACACGCTCCATCTTCCTGAGCACAATCCCATGAGGCGGAGATCCTTGCCAAATCCATTGGCCCTGAAAGGGAAATTCTATTTAATATTTAAAACCAAAGCTGCTTTGAAGAGGAATGCCATTATATGGTCAAGTTCACTGTCAGCCTCATTAGCAAAATGTCTTACTACTAGTAATCAGCTAATCCTGGTAAGACCAACAGCCAAACCCACTTCTGATTCCAAAAGCTTAAAGATGGCTGAATCGCATCACTTGTTTGTGGGGCTGAATTCTGGAAGATTCACGTGGGTTATATTTCTAAATACTCGGCTAAAATGTCAGGAGGCTTGGAAGGAACATTAGTTTACTTTTTGGATTTCGTCCCTGGTGACACTTAGCGTTTCCATTCATTTCTAATACTCTGTCCAGAATGGTGAAGGCTGAGTATTTGATACGTGTCATAATTACCTAAGATAGGATGGCCCTGCTTGGCTAATTTTCTAGGTATCTCCATCTACATATGAGTTTAGAACTGGGTCACTGGCACATGTAACACCTTCTCATTACTGCGGATTAAACTCAGCACTGCACGTAGACCAGGCCATTCTATTCCTAAGCCTGTTTTTATTTTTCATTTAGAGACAGGATCATTCTAAATTGGCCAGACTGGTCTTGAACTTGTGAAGTTCTTGTCACAACCTACCTAGAGGCAAGGATTATAGGCCTAGACAACATCACCAAGCCAATTGGAAATAGGTTTTAAACGGTCAAAACAGAAGGAACGAAAGTTCATCCTCAACCCATGGTGGCACATTGGAGATCGCTTAGTGCTTTCATTTTTCTTACTAGAATTTCACACACAAGTTATAACATGCAAGAGAATCTCTCAAGAGCTCTGGGTTTGACATGATCACTGTATTAGTTTTGCCCTTATGATACAGACCCACTAGGTCAGGGGCGAAGAAACCCCTAGACCCTGGGTCTCCATCAGTTTTGCTCAGCAGACTCTGTCTGTCTGTCTCTCCCATCCTCATCCCATTTTACTGCTTGAGTACCAGGGGCTCTTTGCTCATCTATGAGCACATTTGGGACAGATTCGTCCCTCTGGGGGAAATTCACACAGCAATCTGGACTTTATTAGTTCATTATAAGTGAGACAGACTTTAAAAGTCACTCAAGAAGGGCTGCCCTGCTTCATCTGGCGTGGGGCCTGTCATTCTTGGAGGCCTAACTCTGGCACCAGCTGTCCTTGCAAGGCGAGCTCAGTGGCTGAAACTGTACCGCGCTGCTCTCTAACCATTGGCTGGGGTAGCTGGTGAAGAACAAAGGAAAGAGGAGTTGGTTTTTAAACTGGGTGTTTTCTCTGTACCCAAAGAGGAGGGGAATTGAGGAAATACCTTCTTGGCATATCTAATTTGAATTATGTTCTACTCAAATCCAGAATTCTCTCTTCAGCCACTGAGAGAAAGGGAAGCGTGCACCATTACCAGCAAGACTGAACCCACAAGTGCTGAGAAGTCCTCCTGGCCTTCGGTTTTGACACTACACCAATGTTCCATTGCATGGAAAGGGGGCTGGCTTCCTAATTTGGAGGAGACGTTTATATATTCTAAGTCAGCTAGACCTTCGAACATTCTATTTTAAGGACCTCCTTGTCTTCTAAGAGAGGAACTAGTCCAGATTTTCCTTAATTCAAGGTGGATAGACAACTCTGTTTTCACACGACACACCGTGGCACGACCCAAAAGATGCCTAAACACAGTTTCCTGTCAGAAAAAAATACCTCAGTTCATTCAATAACAAATAATCACAAACAGGTGCCAAGTACCAGGCCCTCTGTTAGGAGCTCTGAATCCAGGGCTCAGCAGGAGCAAAGCTAGGTCCTCCTAGTACTTGTGTTGCTCTTCTGAATGGCTTCTGGATTGAATTAGAACATGACCAAATTGTCCTTCCCTAAATAGGCGTGGTCACCAATGTGTTAAAAGAGAAATAAAATAATAATAATAATAATAATAATAATAATAATAATAATAATAAAGAATCTTATGCAAAGAATTCCTGCAACTCCCCCTCGGCACCACTGCCTTGAATGGTTTTTATACTGTGGTGCTGACTGCAGTGAGTGAGCTTTAAATTCATGTTTTCCCCATGGAAATTGTTGTCCTCTGGAAACCATTTTGCCAAAGAAAAGAAATGATCTTTTCTGGGGAGATTCAGACCCAGAGCTGGGAGTGATTCTGGCAGGATGAGCGCGGGAGGGAAAGGATATTAGCAATTGGAAAATGGGTTCTTGCCAGAGGCTCTGTGTGATGACATTAGAAACGACATGATGGAATTAGACTGGGGGTTCTCTGCGGGTCTGGTTAGGCTCAGAGCGTCCAATAACCCACTGACGTGGCTGCGAGACAGCTATGGCGGTCCTTTATTATCTCGGGGCTGGAAATGTTATTTGGAAATCCATGGCTTCGGGAGATTGACAAGATTAGCTCTTGATTCTAAGGGACAGCAACTCTGTTGTCACACCTGTTCCAGCCCCTCCGAACAGTGCCTTGCTTCTCTTCTAAAAAGGACCCTAGAAAAGCCTCCTTGCTCTCGGGAAAGAGGGCAGAAGAAAAGCAGAAAGGGAGAAAAGGAAGGAGAGACAGAGGGAGGGAAAGAATAAGAAACTCCCTCTGTTTTGCCAGGGAAGAGACTGTTTTGCTGTTTGTCGTTGGACTTCCTGCCCACCTAGGCACCCGGGATCCATCTTTCATCTGGCCTTAATCATCTTGGCCAAGGTGACTGTGCATCAGTCTCAGGGGATGGAGTTCTCTTTCAATTTCCCATTAATTTTGCCTGCTTTGGGTTTGTTTTCCTTAAAATAATGCAAGTCCTGAATAAATTTGTTTGTTGCTCATGGGCAAAAGCTGTTGCACCAGAGCCAAAATACATCGTCAGACCGTTGAATGTTGGCTCACCTGTGCAATTTGCACTTGCTCCAAAAGTCATTTAACAGTGCCTTCCCTCTGTCCACTAGAGCCTGCTGCCTAATTCTCCTAGGGTGGAGGACCCTTCAACGCAGACCCCACACCAAAGCACACAGGACAAGAGGCTTTCACTAGCAGCTTGATTTATGCTAAAGGCATGTTTTTATTTCCAAACTTGAAGATTTATTATCTACACACTGAAAGTAAACATATTTTCTGTTTTTTCTTTTTTTTATGGAGGGAATCATAGGTGATACAAATTGGGAGTGATCTGTTCCATTTTGTTAAAAATGATATTGCCTGGCTCCTTTAAGAAGTCACAAGTTGCAGATGATGAAGCAAGCTGAGTCATTCTGTGGCAGAATTAGGAACAGCTGGGGGCAGACACTAGCCGTGAAATACAAGGGCTTGAGGAACAGAATGGCTCTCTAGGACATAGTCCAAGGTTCAAGCCAAACCTGGAAGGGGATCTTCACAGTTTTGGTCTCTCTAATGATGACAAACCCTGTGTGTTCTGAAGCAAGGATTTTCCTAGGGTAGTGACCAGTCTTTGGCACTGTCACTCTATCTTGGGCTACGGTTTGGTGGCCACAGACATGCTCCTCCTCCCATTCAGTGGTACTGAATATCCTGTAGCCCAGAGACAATCAGTGGCCTCAGAAGAACTCAGGCCAAACTGCTGAAGCCAAGATTTCTGTGAATAAAGGATGTAATTAAAATGAACAACTGTCTCTATGTTCTCTCTCTCTCTCTCTCTCTCTCTCTCTCTCTCTTTCTCTCTCTGTGTGTGTGTGTGTGTGTGTTTGTGTGTGTGTGTGCGTGTGGTGTGTATTCTGACATGCATTTTTTGTAATTTTTCTTTTGTTTTTGAGAGAAAACATGACGTTGGATGGATATAGAGGTGAGGGAGTACCTGAGAGGAAATGGGTGATAGGCAAGAATTTTGTCCAAATATGTATGAAAAACATTTTAATACAAGTTTAAAAACTGTACATGTTAAAATGGGGAAGATAGAACACAATCTTTTCAATGTGGAAAAAGAAAACTACAAATTAAGACTAGAAGAAGCATATTGAATGTTTAAACGTGGGTCTGTTTATGCTGTGGGCTTATGGGTAAAATTTCAAGTTCCACATACTTACATTTTAATGCTGTGTACTATTTTCAATGAGGCTTAAGTAGCCACATGCAGTCCATCTTCTACTTAATAATTATTTCCCAAGAACATACTGTGTATTTGGTACTCTAAGGATAAGCAGGGATTTTAAGTTCCAAGCCTTCACCATGATCAGTCACCTCCCTTGACCCTGCCATCTCAACCCGTCTACTCTCTTCCAAGAGTCTGGGACCCCTTCTCTTGTTGGTCCCACAGCTCATTTTATAAGCAGAACCTGTGTCTATGTCAGCTGTCAGGAAGGACTGCACAATTATTGTGTTCCACTGACCCTGATAAGATTATATTTTCTTTATAATTATTTTTCTCATCATTGTGACAGGAAAAAAAATAAGGGAGCGGAGGGTATGGCATTGGGACCAGAAGTAAGGCAGCTTGGGATACCACTGCAGGGATTAGGAAGTAGAGAAAGCTGCAGCTGGTAGACTTTACTTCCTCTGGCTAGGCCCCACCCCCTAATAGCTCCACCTATCAGGGTCAAGAGTTTCCACTGTGGTGGGACAATTGTCATTCAAACATAACAGCTCTCATCAGTGTATCTGGTACACACAGCATGGTCTAGGTGGATTGAAGAGGGCTGGGGAATGGCTAGCAGCAAGGCACCCTCTAGGAGCTGTGTGGCGCTGCATAGAACACAGACTATGCCTGGCACCTGCTGGACACAAGAGGAGGGTGGCAGCTATGCAAAGAGGGTTGTTCTCAGCAGGAGCCAGGAAGCTGCTGGTCTGGAGGAAGACAGAAGTCAACAATTCTGCTTATGTTGGATTTGGTTCCATACAGACATTAGGAGCTGTAGACAGTGAACTCAGGTCAGGCCACTCCCTTTGACCTTCTCAGTCAAGAGACGATCATTGAGGATCATCCCAAGGTCATTGTTGAGAGGATAGGACACCCGCAGGGTCATCTGGGAACCTGAGAGTGAGCATGGTTTCAAACAATCGCTCGACTGAATGTAAAAAAATGGCCACTTGTTGAGGAACAGAGCCTGGTCGTTCCTCAGGTCTAATCTCAAGTCTCTTCACCAATAGACAAGGTCTCATGGTGTCCCGGTATGAAACCTATCCAGATAGAAACCTTTAAGATGGGAATGTAATTTGAGGCTTTAAGTCCCACACACTATCTCTGCTAGAAAATATCCACTCCTTCCTTAGCTCTCAAGTACCAGGACGGGATGCTTGAACACAGAGGCAAGTTTTGAAACTGCAGATCGCAAATAGGACTTACCAGCTCCCAGAAAATCCATAAGAGTGCATAGCTCCCTTTGCCAGTGAGCAGCCTGGCTGAGCCTTGCCAGCCCCCTGCTGAGCGGCTGGCCTCCCATTTAAAGGAGCCTCCTAAATTTGGTTTCATTTCTTGTTTCCACGCCACTGAACCCTACCACCTAACATCACCTCCAGATTCTGATCCGACTTATCCAGCGTCACTGGCTGTTGGGAGTATGGGGACTTGTTCAGAGCCAGAATTAGGAGAGAACAACACTAACCTCCCTGTGTCCTTACTGTCGCCGGCATCCTCTTTACTAGAAGACTCTGCTTTGGCAGCTGTTGCCACTAGTAACTTTAAACTAACTGTCTTAGGGTTAGTCACGGTAACCGGAACTGCCTAGTAACACAGGATTACTGAATTCTTTTTTTTTAACCTAGTGATAAATTTTTGTTTTATTTTATTATATATATAATATATAAATATATATACATTATTATGTGTGTGTTTTGTCTGCATTTTTGAAATATTTTATTTTATTTTTATGTATTTAATTATTTTGCTTGCGTGTGTTTATGTGCACCATGTGTGTGCAGGGTCCAGGCAGAGGTCAGGAGAGTGCATAAGGTCGCCTAGAACTGGAGTTATGGATGTTTGCGTGCTGTTTCCCGGGTGCTGGGAACCCAGTTCTTCTCCAAGAACAACAAGTACTCTTAGCCACTGAGCCATTGCTCCAGCTCCAAGGTTACTAGATTTCTTTTCTCTCTCTTATAATGCTTCTGACTTGACTCTGTAACCATCAACTCTTTACAAAGCGGCATAAGAGGGAGAGAAAGAGGGCAAAAGAGGCAGGAGAAGGAGGAGCCTTTGACAAGTCACAGTAACAGAGATGTTGGAACTTGCCTCCTTCTCATGTCTGAGCTTTTGTGCAGAAAGGCAAAGCTCAGTGGAGTTTGCTACACGTGTGAGACCAAAGGAGGGCATGTATCTCATTGGCTATGAAACTAGACCTCTGAGGAGCTGTTCTGTGACTCAGGCCTAACTAACATGAAGGTTTTTTGGGGACACTAGAGCTCATTTGAGCAAGCAATGATGTATTAGAGATCTTATTTCTTCTGCAATCCACTGCAGCTGCTGAAATGCGGCTGAGAAGATCTTGCTGTCTGAGTAACGAAGTCCCTGCCCTTGCCCCTACCCCCCTGTCCAAAGTCAACTTCAGTTTCAAATGCAGAGGCACGTCAAGCTTTTGTCATAAAAGCCACATACTTTTCTTTCTGAACTTCTGTTTATTTTGGCCCCCCAAGCCTCTGTCACTTCCCTCCAGTGAATCACAGGATAGGGCCATTTCAAAATGTCCTCCTTAAAGAATAGCTCTCTTCCCTGGGGAGACTGGACTTGGCAAATGACAGCCTGTTCTAGCTGCTGCTGCTGTCCCACCTACCCATACAGAAACATCGCTTCACACTCCACCAGTACCATTTGTAGGTGGACTTCCAGATCTTTTCCTGGGTGTATAGACCCAGAAGGGGAAAAATAAGCTGAGTTACTTGGGAGTTAGTCCAGTCAGCTTATTGTGGACTGGAGGCTTCTCCTCTCTCGATTAAAGGAGTTTAGGGAAGTTTTTTGAGAATTCAGATTTTTAGAAAAAAATTATTGGGAAGAGGAGGAGAAAAATAAGAGCAGATGGAGGGAAGTTCAGCGCCTCGCACAGCAATGGCGAGCGCCCACTTTTCTTCAATGGGGAGTAACTGGACACTCCCTACTCTACTCTCTAGCCATACTGGAGCTTCCTTTGTTAGATGACGGCTCTGGAGTTATTCATGAAGTAGCATCTTCTCATCGAAAGCACTTTCTTCCCGTTTGAAGGCTTCGAGGGCAGGGCATGAGGTCAGATTTGCCCCGGGTCCTTGTCACAGAGAATGAGTTTCGTCTCTTGGTTTCGCGTGGCTGCTCATGGTGTGAGTGACAGGAGGACCCGGCTGGAGGAAGCTCTGTGAGCATGGTGTCACTCTCTCCCTCCATCCTGGAGTACCTCCTGTTCCGCCCTCTCTTTTTCCATGTGTATTCCAGCGATTTTAAGACATTGGTAGATGTACACATGGTTTCTGATTGAAAATATGCACTGGGAAATTCTCCAGTATTTCCAGTGCAGATCAACAATAGGCAGACTCTATCCTTCATCTTCCCACTAAGATTCGGCACTGGTATGTAGCAGGCAGATTTTGATTGCTGGTTGACAAACATCTAACCCGTCTGTGCCCCCTTTGTTCCTACTCACAGCATCTTTGTGGGGGTCCTCTTTTCTGGTTTTTTTTGGTAGTGGCCCCCTGTATCTCCCACAGATGCCAGTCTTTGAAGCATAGGTACAAGTTCCCAGTCGTCAGTCAGTTGTGTGTGCTGTGAAATTGTTTATTTACTTTTCAGTGAGCCTCTCTTACTTTCGAAATTTGAAAAGTAAACATTTAAGAAAAAGATTAGTATCCATCCCCAAAGATTTGGCTAGACCAACAACAGTTCCTGTAAGATCCATTGAGGCTTCAGCTTCAGCCCTGCCTTCCTCACAGAGCCAGAGCCCAGGGGAATGCATTCGGTCCTGCATCACACAACAGGGCTTGCCAAAAGTCCTGCTAAAATGACTGAGCAGATGTCTTCTCTTGGTCTCCAGCAGATATAAATCACTACAGTCCTTGCTTAATTCCTAGGCTCAGTATGCTAAGGACAACAACATTAATCACTTTCAGGGTTTCTTTTTTTCCTGAATGCTTTTTAAATCTCCAACACCGTACTAGCAATAACCATGATACTATATGATAAAAGTTAACACACTTGTGCAGGAAGCTCCATGTCATCCCCTAGATACAAGCTCCCTCAGTAACAGTGGAGCTGAAGAGTCCCCAGCCAGCCGTTACCCCTCAAGCACCTTGCATGAAGAACAGGACAGTTCTTAAACAGCGCAAGGTTGACACAACATGGCCTATGTATCTGCAGATGCAGGGAGGGGTGAAGGGGCGGTACTGGACTTTCTGCTCGGCAGGTGTTCTAGTCACATGACTTGCGACAAGATCCAGACTCTGTTTTATGGCTGTATATATCATATTTCTGGTGGCACGACAAAAGATAATTCAGCAGTATTCATTAAATGGCAAGTCTTCAAACGTTGCAGGGACTCATAATTCGAAGGCGCTTACATAGATAGCATTGCCCTCTGTAGCTTCTCAGGAGCCCAGTGGAGACAACTTTCAAAGTAAACAGTGTGACCACTGCTTCTTCCTCTCTCCCTCTCTCCTTCCCTCCCTATTCCTTCCCATCCCTTGCCTCCCTCATTCCCTCTCCTCCCTTTTCCTCTCTTTCTGCTCCCCCTCCCCACTTCTCTCCTCCCTTGCTTTTTCTCTCCCCACTTTCTCCATTTCTCCTTGTCCTCTTTTAACTTCAGAAAATCAGCACTAAATTTAAAGCTACTCTGAAATTGGACCTTTTATTGGTCCTCCAAAACAGCAGTGTCCAAACATCGCTGCTCTCAAACTTTTTCATTAAAAGTATGAGGGCTTGAGTGTGCAGTTTCTGGTGGAAACTTGGTTAACATGTACGAGGCTCTGGGTTTCACTTGGCTCTGCAAAAACAAAAATACTAATAGTGTATTCAAATATATAATTATGTTCTTAACATATGGGTAATACAAACATAGGACAGTTGATTAAAATAGAGACTACAAAAGATGAAATAAATATCAAATTTAAAATATCTAAGTTCTTACTGGGTATGATAGCACGTGTCTATAATTCCAGAGCTTGGGAAGCACAGGCAGAAGAATTATCACAGCTTTAAGGCCATGAAAGGCTAGACAGTAAGATTCTTTCTCAATACAATAAAACAATCAAATTAAATTAAAATCTATATCACAAAAATAAACTTAAAAGGTAAAATGAAAGGCCAGCCAAAGCCTCAGCAGTAAAACTCTTGCAGATAAACCTGATGGCCTGAATCTGGCCAATGGAACCCACAGTGAAAGAGAACTGTGCACCACAAGTGCCCTCCACATGTGCAGCATGAGCAGTTGTGTGCTCAGGCTCCCCCCATATACATACACACATGCATGCAGACATTCATATATTTGTATATATGAAATATCTAGTTTCTTTAAAATGTGCTTGACTTTTTTTAATTTTATTTTTCTTGGATATTTTATGTATTTACATTCCAAATGTTATCCCCTTTCCCCCCTCTCTCATACCCTTCCTCCTCCCCCTGCTTCTATGAGGATGCTCCCGCCCACCCACTCCAATCTCAACGCCCTGGCATTCCCCCACATTGGGGAAACGAGCCTTTACAGGACTAAGGCTTCTCCTCCTATTGATGCTGGACAATGCCATCCTCTGATGTGTACAAAGTGTTTGCATTCTGGAATGTCACTATCAACACCGTTAACAGGATCAGTGTGTGGCAATGCTATGCTTTGTCATTGGGGAACCTTTGAGTTAGCCTAGCAATCTTGAGTTAACATGGCAGTCTTGTCTAGTTGTGTGTTCAGTCTATTGTGTTGCTTGGTTTCAAAGTCCATAGCAACTGAGAAGGCCACTTTACAAAGCTGCATGGTTACATGTAGAGGATGGTCCTCATTAGCAGAACCACACTAACCAGGCAAAGACCTTCTCTATCCTGTCTATCTCATGCAAAAGTTTCATTGGAATTGTTCTAGCTTTTAAGGATTTGCTTTTGTTTTGGTAATGTCCTTAGAGCAGAATGGAAATATTTCCAAACATCTGCGTTTAAATTCTCTTGTTACAGATTCAAGTCTTGGAAAAAAGCACCATCTCCCTAATTGTGGCCTGTCACTCTTCCTTGCAAGGTAAATCTGTGCCTCCTTTGAGAAGAATACATGTGAGGCGGCGCACTGCCATTGGCCATTGGCCAACATAGATGCTGTCACAAAGTAATGGGGTCACACAGCGACCCACTTGCCCTTCCCTATCAAGAGTTGAGTACTACAATTTGCAAAAAGTGTTTCTGTTGAACTGATTTGTGGCAGAACTATGGTAGTCTTCCACTGTGACTATGGATTGACATTCTTGTGACTGTCCCTTTTCAATTTTATTCTAAAGCTATAACTAGGTGCAAACAGGATTAGATGTATATTATTAGTGTGTTCTCATTTATATAGGGGCAGCCTATTCATAACAAAATACTCTAATCATTGATAATTAATGTCCAAACACCAAGGAAGGAGCAAAGTGTTACAAAGATCGTGAAGCTTCTATGAAGTTAACTTGATGTTTTGAAGAAATTAATCACTAGTGATGCGTTTGCTATAAAATACAGTTCCTGGCAGCATGCTGGACCCTGAGACACCAACAAAAAGACTTCTAAGGGCCCCTCTCGGTGACAGCCATCCTCTCTGTAGATGTCACAGGTTTATAGACTGGAAGGACACAGTGGACATCAGCTTTCAATATGAGTGAGCTTATCTATGCTCTCATTTCAAAATGAAACAAAGATACACACATTCTAGAACTTTTCCCCCAGACACCCTAAGTGGGGTGTAACGTATCTACTAAAGATACCTTCCAGTTAACCCTAATAACCAGGTTTTCTTTGGCCTCTAAGCTAATCTTCCCCCTTTATTTTCAGTTTTAATTTTCAGTTAGCCTAAAAAGAAGCAGGATTCTTTATGGAATTTTCATATTTAATTTTGGCTGATTCCCCTCCTTCCTTAAAGTTAATGAACGCTCTACAGATTCGCCTCCACAGAACTTGCCTGCTGGTGATGAGGTACAGGTGTGGGGGAGACGCCCTCCTCCCTTCCTTTGTCCCTTGCCGTCTACGGCAGATGGAAGTGCTGTGCTGGGGTCATGAGAGTGGGAGAACTGACCATGGCCCGCTGCAGCACCTAGGAGACAGGGCTCTGTATCTCCTCTGGGCAGCACAGTGGTGCTGGTCCTGGTTGCTTAGGGGTGGGGAGTTGCTAGTGTGAGGGTGTAAGAACAGGAGAGCTGGGTGCTGACCAGCTCAGATATCTCTCGGACCCAGATCCAGGGTTTTGAATTGGCCCATCCCAACATCTACTCCATCAATGAACTGCTGGAGTGCAGGAAGGGGCCAGTCTGGTTCTACAGATCCAAACTACAGGATCTCCATGACACAGGGCAACAGTGGGATATCTGAGAGGAGTCCCAGTGAGGATCCAGTAATGATGGACTAGCAGAAGGCAGAGGCTTCGTACCAGAGCAAGGAGTCATTGCAATGAACATTTGTAAACAAAGAAGTATGGACAAAAGGGTTTACCTCGACACACTAGAGCTTCCACAATGAGAATTTTTTTCTCTGTTGTTTGTGTGTGGGGAGATTGCAGGAGTGGAGGGTGGATAGGAAAGCAGGGGGAGATGAGTGGGATTGGGGGGCATGATGTGAAATTCATAAAGAACCAATGAGGGCAGGCACCAGAAGGATGATCATCTCAGGTTAGCTCCCTGTTCAGACCACCTGGCACCAGACTGAGGTCATCTAAAGCTTGCCTTTTTCAGGGAATGTTAGGCTGCTAATCATTCAGCTGTTCATAGATCAGAACACTCAACACAGATGTAGCCCCTGTCCTCTCTGCCCCCTACTGCTGTACATGTGACACAGCAGCCACACCTACAATGTTTCTGGGGGGGTCTATTTTCAAAAAGGGGGGATTGATTCTCCAGTGAGCCAGATCATACCTGAGTGATACATGCCCTGAAACTAAGTATGCCGTAGAATTTCAAAGATGTGTGTGCCAAAGAGAATTAAGCCTGGATATGACAGTTTAGCCAGAAGAACGTCAATGAGTGTATATTCCCAAACACCCATATTGTGGTGCCAGGTTAGCTCAAGTTTTAATTCTAACAATGACATAAAATTAGGTTGCTCTTTATTTAATTACAGAAAGCAGAGAATTTAAAACTCAGATTTAAAAAGACTCAATCTAATGTCCCCTGTTTACTGAATGTATACAACTCAACTAAGCCAACAAACTCCAAAACAGAGAAGACAGACTGAGTTCACTCTGGGCGTCAGACTCCCTGCTGACCGAGATCTAGAGACACCGTTCTTCTCCAAGGACGGTGTCTGTCTCTGAGAATTACAAGGTAACCTCTATGTGGAGACGTCTTGTGTTCAAATCCCCCTCTCGAGACTGTTAGACCTCCATCCTGTGTTTGGGATGAATCTCTTAGCTGTTTTTCCAGTAATTTCCAGCAGCAGCAGCAGAGGCTGTTACAGTTCGAATCTGAATTGTCTCCACAGGCCGATGTTGTAAACAATTATTTCCAAGGTGGTTGACCTGATTCTGGAGACTATGGAACCCAGGATGTGGGGCTCAGCTCTGAGGACCCATGGGTGAACTCTAAGGTACAACCCAGCCCAGCTTTAAGCTAATGCTAAGCTTCCTGGCCCACTACTATGTGAACAGCCTCTCTGCACCCTCCTGCTGCCACAGCTTTTCCTGCCGAGATGGGTTGAAACCTCCAGCCAAAGTTAATCTTCCTTTCCTTGGTTGTTTCTGGCCGCCAAGAGCAATAACACAGAGTCACTAGGACGGATGTGTCATGAGATAAACTGTCTTAGTATTTACAGAACCAGATGATGTTATGAGTCTATTAATTTATTGCACTTTCTGCCCTGAAAGGGCTTAGATATTCCATTAGTGCCTCAGAACCCATTTGTTTCCCTCCCATAAATCAAGATATATGACTCTCACTTAAGTGTGCTCATGAACCCAAACTGTCACTCAAAAGGTCACGTGTTTCAGGGAAACTTTTATTGATAACAAATGCCTTGAAAATATAAAAAAGATAACATTTTTAAATTTACATGATATCTTTAGTCTTTTAAAACAGTATTCTTTGGTGATTAAGATTCCTGTTTCAGGAAAGTAGCTTATGATTTATAAGGTTCCCATCCTCTGTCATAGATGAAGCGATTGATCATATCGAAAGACCTCAGTGGCTGGTCATAGGGCAAAATGTGTCCTCCACCTCGGACGATTACCTTGGAGAACAGAGACAAAGGAACACAGGGAAATAAATAAACACTATTTAAAATATATGTGAGATTCAGAATGGTGTTGCTATGTTGCTCAGTGGTAATGCCCTTGCCGAGCAGATGCAGGTTTCTGAGTTCTGTCCCCAGACAGAAAACAGAAATAAGTATAAAACACTTCCTTCCACAAGCCTTGGAGTTGTATGCTCTCCTAGTGATAAGTTACCTTGGAGTCCAGAGTCCAGAAGCTTTTCAGCTCCAGTTCTTAGATTTTATACCAATTTACATCAATTTCAAAATGACTTCTCTTGCCCACTTTCTGCTCCAGAGCTCCTAACTGAGAGTGAGTGCTGCATTCTTAAGTTGTACCTAGATGGACCTGGAGGTAGGAAAGTTTCTCCATCTAAGTCAGGTTGTAACCGAACAGAACCGACTCTGTCTTTTAATTAGCCAGCTAAGTCTCACCACTCACAAATCAAGGCTGCAAGCCACTCAGCAGCTCTCAGAGGTGAGCGACCAAATGTGGTAGGCTTGTGATTACATATGTAAATGTGACAAGAGTAATCTCAAGGCTCCCCAGATGGAAATAGCCTCATCTCAGAAATGATATATTTTGGGAGCCTCTAAGCTCATGTGTTCCAGATGTTCTGGGGGGGGGGACATGTCATAGTGTGCCATGAATTTTAAAAGGGTTATGCAAACACTTAAACCATCACTTTAAGGTTGATTTTAGTAAATGATTTCAATTCTCCCTGGACCTAGAGATATGGACCTAGCAGGAGAGGCTTCCCAGTTGCGGCTTTTTCACCATCTAGAACGCAGAGGTAGTCACAGTGGGCTTGTGATGCAGACATGTCAGGTCATACTTCTCCAGAGTCTCCTGGACTTACAACAGTGGGCAGGTAGGGATGCAGGGATGCAGGGATGCAGGGGTGTAGGGATGCAGGGGGTGCAGGGATGCAGGGATGCAGGGGTGCAGGGATATAGGGATGCAGGGATGCAGGGGTGCAGGGATGCAGGGGTGCAGGGGTGCAGGGATACAGGGATGCAGGGATGCAGGGGTGCAGGGATATAGGGATGCAGGGATGCAGGGATGCAGGGATGCAGGGATGCAGGGATGCAGGGATGCAGGGATGCAGGGATGAGGGATGCAGGGATGCAGGGATGCAGGGATGCAGGGATGCAGGGATGCAGGGGATGCAGGGATGCAGGGATGCAGGGATGAGGGATGCAGGGATGCAGGGATGAGGGATGCAGGGGTGCAGGGATGCAGGGATGCAGGGATGCAGGGATGCAGGGATGCAGGGATGCAGGGATATAGGGATGCAGGGATGCAGGGATATAGGGATGCAGGGATGCAGGGATGAGGGATGCAGGGATGAGGGATGCAGGGGTGCAGGGATGAAGAAATGTAGGGGTGCAGGGATGTAGGGATGCATTTCCAATAGAGGAATCAGTTCCTGCATACACAGGAAACAACAGGCACGCACACCTACATGCAGCCTCACTCATTAGGAATGGGATGAGACAGAGGAGAGCTGAACTAGCAAACAACCACAGGATACAGGCCTACTGGGATGTGCTTTGATGAACAGATTAGATGTGTGGGGAGTTATTTTTAGTTTCAGTAAAATATACTTAACATGAAATTACATCTTTAATCACTTTAAGGTGTAAAATCCAGTCCCATTTAGCGCATCCTCTATCACTAGTAGGGAATTGTGGATTATTTTCATTGTCCCAAAGGAAACAGCAGCTAAAACTCTGACTGCCGAGTCCTCATCCCTCCCGTCTCTGGCCACCAAACCAACTCCAGTTGTCTGTGGATCTGCCTATTCTAGGCAGAGCCTGGATGGCTGTATAGAGGGAATGCCGGGCTCAGATTTCCACTGTAAACATTACTTAATATCTAATAAGGAGGCTTTGAAGGGACTGATCCCTGAGTAAGCGGTGGAGGACATCAGCTTGGATGAGGGACAGTGTAGGCTCAGAGGAAAGAGTAGAAACGAGAGTGAGGGGGTGCCTGCGAGGAACCAATGAAAGTAAAGATTAATCAGATGTAAAGGCCCAGTGACAGCCGTCCTCCTCCACTGCCCCACTTCAAGCTTCTGAGCCGAACAGATTTGCAGAGGATGGTACTGCGGTTCAGGACAATGAAAAAGGACCCGTGGAAGCTGTAAGAGGTAGGATGGGTTGGAGGAGCCCAGTGTCCACCACAAACTGATGCACGAGAGATAACCTGCTTGTTGGGTTTTCCGATTTAAACTTAAGCTGTCTTCATCACACACCCTCTTGTGAAATCTTGGCCTCTAGCTATCAGACGGGAGGTAGCTACTGGTCAAACTAAGACAAGAACACACTCAGGAAAAGTCACATTGACAAGATAAAGTAACTGAAGACGAGCGTCAGAAACAAGCCATGGACCGTCCGCAGACCCCTCTGACTATGAGTGAGGCAAGAACTATCTGGTTATCCAAGATAACCAGAGCACAGGTCAAGGCAGGGTTGCTTCAGCAACACCCAGCAGGAGCCATCTCCGGGGTTTCCCACCATACCCTTGCAGACTAGCAATGACTGTTGAACAGGAGGTGAAATGTCACTTCTAGATTCCTCAGTGGATCCGAATGTAGCTGTCACCATACTGCGTGATCCTAGAGAAATGCAGACGGAGCTTTGGTGTGGGTTGCACCAGTCATGGGTATAAGAGAAAGGACCTTACGGTTTGACGGGTGTGAGGAGAAAGACCGAAGAAAAGAAAAATGCAGTCTTGGCACTGGGAAACAGCAGAGGGAGGAACAGCCAGAGACGGAAAAGCCTCGGTATCCCAGATGCCAGAGGAAACCCTCTCACCACTGAACTGAGTAGTGACACCTTCTTCTGACCTTCGTAGGTGACATGCTCACACAAGATTCATAAACATGCAGGCAAACATAGCCTGTAACACATAAAAACATACAATGCATACATACATGCATATACAATAAAAATAAATTCTAATAAACCTGAAGCTGAGAACTTAACAGAGGTATTAGAGTAGAAGGAAACACACTAGAAATAGAAGCTCATGTTAATAGGTCAGCAACAGCCAGGCTGGAGCACTGGGAATAGCAGCATCGCATATACAGAGCAGAGAAGAAAGGCCAGAGACTTCAGCGAATCTGGTTATCCTTGGCTGGACTTCACGGATAAAAACATATGGCACAGGGCAAAGGAAATAATTGTCCTGATTGGAAATAACTGTTCAGACCTTATAAAAGCTACCTGTTCTCGGTCTGGGAAGCTCAGCAACCCTAAATCGGATAAATACAGAGAAAACGGCACCTAAGCACGGGATGGTGCTGAAGCTGAAGGCAGGATCGGGTGGAGAGCCGACCCAGCAACCAAAAATGCCAAGTGCTCCTGCAGAACAGCGAGGTTTGCTTCCCCTGGGAAACCTCTTTCCTACAGAGCAGCACAAAGCCACTTGCAACTCCAGTTCCCGGGAAGCTGATTCCCTCTGCTGACAACCTCAGGCATACACCGTGTGTATATATACACTGAGGCATACACACACGCACACAAAACACACACGGAATCAAATAAAACATTGTTTTTTTTTTTTTAAAAAAAGAAAACCATATTCCCAGGAAAAGAAGGAGGGTTAATTATAGAAATGATGAAAATTGGAGAGTGAAAAAGTGTCCCCAGAAAGATTTGCCGGCCTAGCAGCACCTCTTACACATGGAGGCTCACGGAGACCTTTTCAAGGAAATGAGAAGCAGGGCAGGGGTGGGGGGCACATTTTGCCAACCAAAAAGATTAAAGGTTGTTCATCCAACAGAAGAAAAGATGGTCCCTAAATGAGGGACAAAAATAATGGATATTAATAATAATGGGGGGAAAGCGCCACTTACACAAAAGTGGTGTAAACTGAGTGAAAACAGTTAAGGTCTCCTTTTGTGTTTGAAATGTGGCAAATATACCAAACTGGTTCTATTTCATAAATGAGGCTTTCTGTGGCATATGTCTTAGGCAAATACTAAGTGTGGGTACAGGTAAAAGCACATGTTACTAGCAAATTATAATGGGGGAGGGTGATGTCTCAGAACCACTGGATGGGATAAAAGGAGGCAAGAGAACATGGCAGGGGCATCACATGTGAGGGGAAGAACAAAGTTCACAATCAGGCGTTAAGATAGCCGAAACCTCACCATCAAGAACAGACTCCTTTTCAGACAACCCATGGTCAGCGCAGAGGCAAAGGCTGGTAGATCAGGTCGCCCAGCCTCACCCCGCCAGATCAGCAGCGTGTGAACGTACTTAACATTCACTTCAGTTTTTACTTCCTACATTATCATACAAGCCTCTCGCTCACCCTCACTCTGTGGTCCCGATGGGGACTAACGTCAGCTTTGACACTGTGTCAGCTCAAACTGAAGGGGACAGTGCAGTGCGGAAGTGCAGAGCGACTCAGAGCCCGCACAGCTGGGTTCAAGCCCAGCTTGGGAAATCTACGGTGTCTTGCTGACCTCTATTTTCTTACTTGTAAAATGGAGATAAGATTTAAGGTCACCAGGTGTCCCATTTTGCTCAGGATTGAGGGATCTGGGGGAAATAGGACTTTAGTTTTAAATGTAAAAATAGTGTCAGACTATCTGGGATGGGTGGTCACTCAAAGGGGAGAAGAGACCCAATGCTACCTTTCCTGTCTCACAATATCATGTCAGGCCTTTTTGTTTGTTTGTTTGTTTTTCTTAAATTTGATCTTTATTTTTATTTTTTCTTTATTTTATTTATATATTGTTTTTCTTCTCTCTTTTTTACTCTACAGCTCCTTTTTGTATATGTCATGGCTTCCAGTTTAGTGGTTTTATGGGATTCCTGAGTGTGCAAACGAGCAGGTCTCTGTTGCCTGTGCCTCCTCTTGAGCTCTTTTCCTTCTGTTTTTTTGCCTTGTCCAGTTCCTATGTGCTGGTCTTTGTTTTGTCTTATCTTTTATTACATTATATTTTATTTGGTTATTATCCCTTAGAATCCTGTTGATTTTGTAATAAGAGACAGAGAGGGGCAGATCTAGATGGGTGGGTGGGGTGGGCAGGAACTGGAAGGAATAAAGAAAAGTAAACTGTAATCAGGATGTAGCATGTGGGGGGCATCTATTTTCAAAACAGAAAAAATGTTTAAAAAAAATCAAAGAGAGCCTGCACTAGAAAGAATACGCTGTGCTCTGTCTACAACAATTACTCCAACTCCATTTGCTGCTAAGAAACGTCATAAGCACTCAACTGGCCACGAGCTATTATCTAAGTTTTTATGGTCAAAGAAATATTTTCCCTTTTAATTACCAGAGTAAGAGAAGGATTTGCAGCAGTTTAAAAAAAACATATTAACATACGTATTTAGAATGAAAGAATTACAATTCACTCATCGGGGGTGGAAATATTAATCTTCAGATGTGTTTTGATTCCCACATTCGAGATCCCTCCTGCCCTTAGGAGCAGGAGAGCAGCTTGGTCATGAGGTCAAATCTCCATCAGCGGCTTGCTTAACTCCCTCGGGAGCGGGAGCTTACCCCTTTCTCTGGCCACATCCATCATCCATCCCATTCCTTCCCCGTCCCCTCCCCCACTCCCAGCAGGTAGTGCCAACCCCCTTTTATTGTACAACAGACAAATGACAAGCAGGGAAGGAGGCAAGACCTTACTTGTCTTAGCAGAGAAACTGTTCTGCCTTTACCCTTTTTCAGAACTCATTTTATAACACAGTTGTTTGATGCAATTAAAAAGTAATTGAAAAGTCCCTCCCTCGTGCGGCCGTTCTGAATCCGGTTTTTGTACTTGCTATCCACAGGAGGCTGGAAAGCACGACTCAGCTCATTATGTTTCCCTACCCATTCATGGTCTTACTTCACGATCTACATTTCTTTCTTTTGTGTGACGGTTGGGGGTGGAGGCGGCGGGCTAAGACATCGGTGCCCTCTACCAGTGGGGAGGGCTCACAGTATACTGGATGCCACACGCCAGGAGGCTGCCACCCCACCGGCCTTTACTTCCTGCCGAAAGCAAGGTGGGCGGTTCTCACAGGGCTGTGTTGAGCCTTTCCTATGGAATCAGATAGATGGACCACTCGGACACTTCATTGCTCAGCTCCAGACTTAGCGGCATAAAATCAGTACATAAAATTAGCTGAGGTAAAGGTAACAGCCAGCACGGAGCCTGACAAACAGTGCGAACGAAGGCCTCTGATAAACCCCTGGACAATAGTTCTCTGACACTTTTGTCCTTCCTAGACAAACAGAGTACATTCTGGCATGTTTCCTCTTTTTCAAAGTAAACTCAAGTGTCATCGTTTGGATATAAAGTATTCCCCAAACACTCATGTGTTGAAGGGTTGGTCCCTCAGCACCCCTGGAAGAGAGATGGTAGCGCCTTTAAGACAGTGGTTCTCAACCTGTGGGGAGAGTTTAGCAGCCCCTTTTGCAAATCTCTATCTCCAAAATTATTTATATTACGATTCATAGCAGTAGCAAAATTGCAGTTATTTAAGTGGTAGCAACATTAAAAATAACTTAATGTTTGGAGGTCATCACAACATGAAGAACTGTATTAAAGGGTCGCAGCTAGGAAGGTTGAGGACCACTGGTTTAAGAGGTCTCAGTGGAAGGAAAGATCACTGGAGCTGTTGCCTTCTAAAGAATGTTGGACTCTGGCCTCTTCCTGGTTTGTTTTTTCTTGGGGGGGAGGGGTGTTTGTTTGTTGTTTTCCTTTGCTTCCTGGTCACCATGAAGTAAGCAGCTTTGCTTCCCCGTGCAGTCTCACCAGGATGATCCTGTCCTGTCCCTTGGAGAGTGGGATCAGAGTGACCTCTGCTCCTTTCAGTCAGTTCTCTCATTGTGATAGAAAGCTACCACCACACAAAGAAATGTTCGCTGAAACATAAGTTACAAGGCCCCAAACTTCACTGAAACTTTGCCTCTGGAAATCAGATGGGCTAGATTTCAAATATTTGCAGAAAGATGAAAAGACCTGTTACCTGCTTGCCTGCCTGCCCATACCTGCCCCATGTATTCTGGTGTAACTGGCAATAAGGAGTGTCAAGGCTGCCCACCAGGTCCTGGGCATCTATAGCAGAGTACTGAGCATGCTCCAAAGCTGGGCTGTTTAGGGTAACATCAGACCAGACAGGTTATTGAATTTAACTGTAGTATTGACCCACTGTCTACATGGATCCCAGAACCCACAACTGTTCCTGGGTCCCAGGGGTTTGAGGTAAAGAACTTGCTAAAGGTTAGAATGTTTCTGATGACATTTCCTGAAGTAAAACATTGGAATGCAGAGCCCAAAACTGTGAGGAGAGGCAGTTCCTTGGTCCAGCTAACAGTGTGGCAGTCACCCTGCTCGACTCTCCACCATTTTTTTAAATTTCTGATTCTGTTTAGCATTCCCACGAGTGATTTTGTGACTGTTGGTTACGCTTTGAATCCAGACAACAGAAAGTTACTGTTTAAAAAGCAAACTCAATTCTTCGCTGGTTCCCGAAAATGCCATTAATTTTTAAAAACCCATTCTCCATGGGAAGATAATTCTTTAAATGTTGGACTTCACAGTATTTACTCACTTCCCATTTAATGAAATGGTTCTCTTTCGGATTTCAATGGATTATTAAAAACCACTCAGCAGATAAGAGGAAATTATGCATTGTTGCCTAGCTATAATAATACATCAATAAATAATCCACTAGCCAGTGTATTTAAATCATAGAATAAATTAGTTCCCAGAGTATTAACTAAGCGCGATTCAGACAGCTTAATTTAGAAGCATTCTTGTTATACTAAGCAGTGCTCGCTAATGAAGAAGAACCATGTGAGCTAAGGAGGCTGCTGGCAAACACTTAGAGTCAAATTGGGAGTGGCCATTGTTTACGGTTTCCTTTGTTTTCAGGATGCAAGCTGTGTGTGTGTGTGTGTGTGGGTGTGTGTGTGTGTGTGTGTGTGTGATTTTTTTAAAAAAGCTAAGGAAACCAAACAAAAATCTTTTCAAAAGTCTTTGAAAGCAGAGGATGCCGTCCTCAGCGGCAGGATAACAAAGCCCGAGAGTTCTTTCATAACTCCGAGTTCCAGAATAGGGAACACAGAGGGGAAATGGTCTGTGGCTGAAATAAACCACGCAGCCTGGAATATTCCAAATATTCATTATCTCCCCATGTCTAACCTGTCGCCTAGAAGACACCCTGCCCTATCTAAGTGTGGAGAAGACATCAGTTTCACTGGGAGATGTATTAAAACTGGGAGATGTATTAAAATGCACCCACGTGTAGGAGAGGGGGAATGAGAGAGGGAGAAGGGGAGGAGAGGGAAGACAGGTCTAAGGATGGATGAAACTGAGGCAGTTTGGTTTGAATGTGCCGAGTATGCACTCAGTGCTGGGGACTGTGGTGAGCAGTGTGCAGACAACCACCACGCATTAATTCAGTCTCAAGGGCCTTCATGTCCATCAGAAGCCGGCTCTCCTGCTGCCCAATGCTGTGTATGCAATAGGGGATGTATCTAATCAGAGCCATAGAGAAGGAGCTGTGACTGAGGATTGGAATCAGGGAGGGCTTCCTGGAAGGAGCCTGGGAGTTGAGTTTGATAGGCAAAGGGAGGTATTACAGTAGCTGAAGCAGCAGGCACTTTATCAGGCAGGTGTGGAAGGAACCCGGTGGGACTTACTGGCACAGCACTTGTGGGGAGTGACACAGTTCAGGGTTCTAATTGGGAAGCAGGGAGAACAGGATTGAGGTCCTCACTAAGCCAAGTAGAGTTTAGACTTCAGCCAAGGAAGTCGGTGAGAGGCTCGAAGCAAGGAAGAGGCAGAACCAGACTCGCAGTTTGGAAAAGTACTGAGGCAAGGGTCAACAGATGAGTTTAGATTCAGCTAAGAGCTCCTGGGAAAGGAAGGGATTAAACAATGGCAGTTTGAAATACAAAGTCAGCGAGCTCCGAGCTCTTGAGCGGCATCCTTCAGAACACTGCCGAGAGGCAACTGAGTTTCATTTGGGAATTTTCAGTGTGGGAAAGCCTTTGTGCTTTTTCAATGCTCCCCCAAACGCCGCTCTATTTTTACTGCTCTGTGTGAATGCAGCGTTACGCTTTTTACGTAGTTCTCTGCGGTTTCTATGATGAGCGTTAGGGAATGAAGCGAACCAGGCCAAGGAGCAGGAGACTACAAAGCAGATGTGAGAGATACCAGCTGAGGGCTGGGTGTGGGGAGACAGTGCTGGCTCTCCCTCATTTTCTTGTAGGGCTAATGGCAAAGCAGGATCTCAGCAGAGCAAACCAGCTGAAGCCTGTCTCCTCCTTGTCTGGATGGACAGGTGCTGGAAATGAGAAGGATTCTGAAAGAAAGAGTCCAGTTCTCTTTCCCATTGTTTAAGCCTGGGCTGTAGCTGCAAGGAACCGCCGAACCTGATGATTTGACTAGTTGTTTTGTGCTGCTGACTAGTTGTTTCTGATTGCCAAGCCACTGGCTGGTGGAGTTGAGTTGAAAGGGCACTGAAGGAAGCCATTTCTGATTTTGTTTTTCCTTGAATCCAGCTTCAGTGGGGGGATATGTAGAAAGAAACACTATTACAGCTAAAGCACCGGGAGACATGGGCATACCACAGTTGATGGGGACCAGAAAAGTAAGCCGCAGAAGGCAAGAGGGAGAGAGAACTTCAAGCATTAAGACACAGAAAAGATGCAAAGCCCCCCCCAAAAAAAGCCCAGGTAAGTAAAGGATAAGAAGGAAGGAGACCGCATGTTCGACAACCCGACCTCTTAGACAACAAGGACACAGTCATTGTGGAAGACACATGCTATCTAGTCATGTCAACACTGGCACACCATGTTGGGAACAAGAATGTTCACAGTGAGACCATTCATAGGCACAAGGTCTCAGGAGTAGCCTAAGGGTCCACAGCAGTAGATGGGTAAATAACACAATCATGGCACATACTGACAAAGAACAGCAATGCTGAACCCGCCAACATGGGCGAACCCCACCAGTGTAGGCCGGCACGAGGGACATTACCACAAGACACACACTGACTGGGCCCTTTATGTGGGCCTTGAGCATAGAAAGAAAAAAAATACATACTTATAGAAAAATATTTTACATGTAGAGGACTGTTAATACAAATAAACAAAGGAAGAAAACGATAAACTCAAAACACAAGACATTTCCTTCCAGGGGTGGTAGGGACGGGTGGGAGAGGGAGGCCAGGGTTACAGGAACGATGGATCCCTTAATCTGGTGGACAGAGATAATGGGGCTTCACCTCTGCCTTGTCTCGCCTTTCCACAGCATTTGTGCTACCAAGCATGCGTTCAATATTTAATTCTAAACTAGAAAAACAAAACAAAACAAAACAAAAAGCAAAACCTGCCTATTGATGCGGTCACGCTCACAACCAGGAATCTGTGGGAGACAACGCTGTTTCTCTTCTCCCATCAGAGAGCTGAGGCTAGACCCTGTCTTAGCCCAGTAGGTGGGGAGGACACAGCAAAGCAACAGAGCTGAGACAAAGACCAACGCTGGACGTCCCCCGTGCACAGCAGCTCCAGGAAGGCAGAGCTGCCAGAATCTAAACCTTGGGACTCGGGCCGCTGTGTAAAAAAATAAATAGTAGGAACGAAAATAAATACTGAGATCCCGCCCTGGACAGCGCAGGCCCAGGAAGGTTGCCTTCTTGTTTTGAAGCTTGCCTGCTGCTTGCTACATTTTCCTTCTTTTTTCCCCATATGTTAGAAATTTGGAACAAATGAAAAGAAAATGAAAGGCTGTGTGCTCGTCCCTTATTGTCAACAGGTGTGTTTCAGATCACTGTTGAACCAGGAGAGACTGAGGGCTTGGGAATAATTCAATACTGGATGCAGGCATGGCGATACACATCTGTGTTCCCAGCACTGGCAGGGCCAGAGGAATGTAAGGTTGAGAGCAGTGTGGGCTATGTGGTGAGCCCCTGTCTACAAACAGACAACTAAAAGAAGCTAGGAAAGAAATAACTTCTTGCTTAATTTAGACACTTGTACCAGTAGAATACTTTATAGAAAAGTGAGTGGCAAACTCCACCTCAGCTCTCTCATCTCTAATTTAAGTAGAGATGGTTTTCCCACCACAGTGAACCAGTAACCGGACAGAGCTCCGGGTCAATCTGATAAGCATTACTGAAGTAATTTAACCGCTTGAACTTTTAACACATAATATCAGTGACTGACCCCGTGAACACAGAGGGGAGCTTCCTGCCCATTGAAAACAGACTAATGCAGGAGGCGTCCACACAAAGAGAGGCAAATACCACATGTTCACTGGGTGTCCAGCAGAGTGCAAAGTAATCAGTGTACGTTATCTCAGCCATCACAACGCCAAATCTTCCTGTGCACTTCCCTTTTTCTCTTCAAGACTAAATATTTGACTGTGCACTCAGCAATAATGATGCTTGTGTAAGAGAAAGTAGGTCAGAGATGAACACCCTTATCCTGGCCAGCCAGTGTAAGAAATCTAATGTGTCATGGGTGAGGAACCACGTGGACAGGCTAAATAGCTTGCCTGATGTCACCCTGCTAGGGAATAGAGCAGGGACCTACCCAGGCATAGCACGGTTTAGATAGGAAGTGTCCCTCAAAGGGTTCAAGTATCGATGGCTTTGTCCCTGGTTGATGGATCAGATCACTGGAGAAGTAATGGGCCATCCAGGTTCAGGTCTAAACAAAGAAACAGACAAAGAAACTCCACTGAGGAGTTTGAAATCTGAGGGCACTATTGAGAGGTGGGGTTAAGTTGGAGGAAGCTGGCCACTAGGAGCATGTCATTGAAGGACATGTCTCAGCCACTGTCCCAGGCATTCTGAGTCTATGCTTCCCAGTGTCTGTGATCTAAACAGCTCTGCTCTACAATGTGTGTCCTCTCTTACCATGCTCTGCCTACCCATAGGCCCACAGTGCCTGGGTCAATGCCCACGGCCTAAAAGCTCAGAAACAGAGAATGTAAGTACTACCCCTCTCCAAAGTTTCCCTCAGATATTTATTTGTTTTGAGGAACATGAGCACACTGCATCTGTCTTCTCATCCCCTACTCTACAGTGTTACCGGAAGATGCTAGGTAACAGCAGAAGTAGATAGGCTCCCCAGGGTGATAATTTACCTCTCAGCTTCTCAGCATCCCATCGCCAAAGCTAGGCTGGCATTTTGATTTGGGAGAGCCTGTACATTACTTTGAATAATTCAAAACAGTCTAATACATGGATACCTAATCTTTTATGTGTGGGTGCTGCAGGCCCTCTGTCTATCTGATATGACTGTGATGTTAGAATGGGGATGAGTCAGGCTTTCCACAGGGGATTGATTGATTCCAGGACTTCCTAGAGACAGCAAAAATCCATGGGTGCTCAACTCCCTTGACATAAAATCGTGTGGTAATTGCAAATATCATTTATGCACACAGTTCTGAACACTCTAAATCACTTGTGAATCAGGTAAAATACTGACCTTCTTTTTTTTTTTTTTAAATCACTTCTGTGACCAAACACTTGATAAGAAGAAACCCAAGGGAAGAAAGCTTTATCTCAGTTCACAGGTTCATGCTGGGCTAAGGCATGGCAGTAGTACCTGCTTCCTCCCCTGGTAGCCTGGACTTGTCCTCAGAGCAGGAAGCAGGGGGTGGATCAACCAAATATATTTATAGATCACAAATGAAGCTATTATAATGAAATAATAAAGTAAAACACCAACTTGCAATACAATGTGTATGAATATATACATATGCTATTAATGTAATCTGAAACCATTGGCTCTAGTAAGGCTGTGACTTTAAACTAATGGTGAGCATAAAAGTCATTTCCAGATGTCAAAAACAGTACCTGTGACAGGGACTCTGATATGAAAATAGCTCTTCTTTCTGGTGAGATACTCAAAGATACTGCCAGCACTACTGGGATTTATTGCCTACATTCAAAAATAAAAGGAAACGCCAAATTTCATAATTCATAATGGAAGGAAATACTATTTCAGCAAAGGGTTAGTAAAAATAAAGATACAATTTTTTCCCCTTCTAAGTTCAGCAACCTCTTGAATCCAAGCCATAGAAGACCCTTGTCCTAGGCTAAGAAGCTTTATGGAATAACTAGGAAAGACATTAAGTTTACTCATTAAAAGACTACACAGACTGAAACAATAGACTTTCTCCCCTTTGGCATAGAAATCTACCAGCCTCTTGTGGTAGTTGGGCAACAGTGAATAGAAAGGAATTCTGTGTCCAGTGGCCAATGGCCAGGGCTTTGGTTGAGAACCAGCACTCTGGATGGCATTTAAAGCAGACACTGCCTGACACAAGTCCTTGTCTGTCAG
Organism: Rattus rattus; assembly: GCF_011064425.1. Classification (NCBI taxonomy): domain Eukaryota; kingdom Metazoa; phylum Chordata; class Mammalia; order Rodentia; family Muridae; genus Rattus; species Rattus rattus. The sequence goes on along the minus strand of NC_046159.1, from coordinate 87,197,866 downwards.
AGAGGGACACAATTGCATTACTCTCTACAATCACTGCACACCAAACCTCCCATAATTGCAGTGCAGAACAAAACTGCTAGCTTTTGAGAAAGGAAGCTGACGCTTTGAATAAATAAGAGTGTTTTTCTATGAGTCTAAATCAACAGCCTCCCAGTGGTTAGAGAACAAGGCCCACTTGTAAACCGAAAATGAATGGCAAGAACAGAAGGTGAGATTTTAGCTTAAGTGTTTGGCGGAAGGTTTTTGTGAGCCAAGTGTGGACTCTGCTGAGGGGTAGAGAGGCATCTAATATTGTGACGCTTGTGACCACCTGCTGGTGTTTCAGCAGCAGAGCCCTGCTCTTTGATTCCTAGCTGGAACGCTAGCCAGTAAATTAGGGTAGGATTTCTCAATGTCCTTGTGGATCAGAAGAAGTTTGTCCACACACAAGCCACCTGAGACTCCTGCAAGACGGAGGCCAAAGTAGAGTCAACAGGAACCAAAGACAATATAGGTTCTATTATCAGATTATTTGCTATTCTTTTCCCCCAAGAAGAATCTGGCCTCTCTATGGGATTTTCTTGACGAAGACAACACAGTAGAAAAAGGGTAGTTTGTGACTTTTGACTGCAGACCTTAAAAAGACAGTCAACTCGTTAGTCTCAATTTGACAGACCTGCTGCCATGTAAAGAGTTCCAGGCTAGCATACCACCTAGGAGGCCCCAGAGGGAAAGAGCTCTAGAGAGGGACCCGCACTGGCTATCTCAGCTTTCACCAGGATCTAGATGGATACAGATGTGTGTGTGTGTGTGTGTGTGTGTGTGTGTGTGTGTGTGTGTGTGTGACCTCAACCAACCCTGTCTGAATAAAACACCCAGCCAAGTCCAACCTCTCCAGTTTATTATTGTGAGAAATAATAAACTGTGGCCTTATGCCACTGAGTTCTGGAAGCAATTGTTATAACACACACACACACACACACACACACACACACACACAGAGAGAGAGAGAGAGAGACAGAGAGAGAGAGAGAGAGAGAGAGAGAGAGAGAGAGAGAGAGAGAGACTAGAAAATATTCATGGCTAAGATCAAAAACTCAGGTGACAGCAAATGCTGGCGAGGATGTGGAGAAAGAGGAACACTCCTCCATTGGTAGTGGGACTGCAGACTGGTACAACCATTCTGGAAATCAGTCTGGAGGTTCCTCAGAAAATTGGACATTGAACTACCCGAGGACCCAGCTATACCTCTCTTGGGCATATACCCAAAAGATGCCCCAACATATAAAAAAGACACATGTTCCACTATGTTCATAGCAGCCTTATTTATAATAGCCAGAAGCTGGAAAGAACCCAGATGCCCTTCAACAGAGGAATGGACACAGAAAATGTGGTACATCTACACAATGGAATATTACTCAGCTATCAAAAACAATGACTTTATAAAATTCATAGGCAAATGGATGGAACTGGAAAATATCATCCTGAGTGAGGTAACCCAATCACAGAAAAACACACATGGTATGCACTCATTGATAAGTGGGTATTAGCCCAAATGCTTGAATTACCCTAGATGCACAAAACACATGAACTCAAAAAGGATGACCAAAATGCGAATTCTTCACTCATTCTTTAAAAGGGGAACAAGAATACCCTTGGCAGGGAATAGGGAGGCAAAGTTTAGAACAGAGGCAGAAGGAACACCCATTCAAAGCCTGCCCCACATGTGGCCCATACATATACAGCCACCAAACTAGATAAGATGGGTGAAGCAAAGAAGTGCAGGCCGACAGGAACCGGATGTAGATCTCTCCTGAGAGACACACCCAGATTACAGCAAATATATAGGCGAATGCCAGCAGCAAACCACTGAACTGAGAACGGGGACCCCCGTTGAAGGAATCAGAGAAAGGACTGGAAGAGCTTGAAGGGGCTCAAGGCCCCATATGAACAACAATGCCAACCAACCAGAGCTTCCAGGGACTAAGCCACTACCCAAAGACTATACATGGACTGACCCTGGGCTCCAACCTCATAGGTAGCAATGAATAGCCTAGTAAGAACCAGTGGAAAGGGGAAGCCCTTGGTCCTGCCAAGACTGAACACCTAGTGAATGTGATTGTTGGGGAGAGGGCGGTAATGGGGGGATGATGGGGAGGGGAAGCCCATATAGAAGGGGAGGGGGAGGGGTTAGGGGGATGTTGGCCCATAAACCGAGAAGGGGAATAACAATCAAAATGTAAATAAGAAATACTCAAGTTAATAAAGATAAAAAAATAAATAAATAAAGCTAGCAGACAAAAAGAAAGAAAGAAAGAAAGAAAGAAAGAAAGAAAGAAAGAAAGAAAGAAATTCACTGATAAGTCTTAGCCAATTCTTTTTCCCTAAGAGACTAGAGTTCCTAACTGATAACCATCTTTCTTTGCTCTTGAGTTAATTTTTTATTAGACTCACAAGAGGGTTCATTATCATGACTTTGATACATTCATAAGTATTGTACCTTGCTCTTGTGAATTCCCTGCCCTACTATCTCTCTATGGCAGAGAGAAAACAAAATGTGTACCAAGAGCTTGGATAGTTTGTAGACCACACAGAACAAGAAAGACAGTTTCCCGTGTGGTCTTACCCAAACCACCAGCTCCCACTGTCTTAGCCTCCAGGCCAGAGAAAGCCATGGGCATTATATGGAAGCAGCCAGGCTAACTATAGTCAGACTCTTCTCAAGGGTGCATGTTTTCATCTGGCAGTGTCCCACCCCTGACCTTTTCTCAAGATGATGGTCACTATGGCCTACCCCCATCTCATGGCTGAGTGACTGGGATATTTTGACCTATGAGAAGCATCCCAATGAAAGTCCTCTCCCAGAGCTCCCTTTTGGCCTGTCTTGACTACATTTTATTTCATCTTCCATCTTTCCAACCCTACTTTCCTGCTCCTATACATAATTCCTAAAGTCCTTAACATCTGCTTTTGGAGACTCCAATTGTAGCTTCCATAAAATCTTATTCTCTGCCAAAGCTTTCAAAAACAAAAGTTCCCAGGTGTGATGGTTTGAATATGCTTGTCCCAGGGAGTAGCACTATTAGAAGATGTGGCCCTGTTAGAATAGGTGTGTCACTATGGGTGTGGCCTTTAAGACCCTCATCCTAGCTGCCTGGAAGTTAGTATTCTGCTAGCTGCCTTTAGATAAAGATGTTGAACTCCCAGTTCCTCCTGCACCATGCCTGCCTGGATGCTGCCATGTTCCTGCCTTGATGATAACAGACTGAACCTCTAAACCTGTAAGCCAGCCCCAATTAAGTGATGGCCTTGTAAGAGTAGCCTTGGTCATGGTATCTGTTCACAGCAGTAAAACCCTAACTCAGACACCAGGTCTGGAGACGCAGAATTAGGATATACCTCTCTACAGAAGGCAACAGAGTTGGGGGATGGGTAAGGATGAAGGACTTTTTAAACAAATGCTGTAACAAAGCCAGGGCACATTATGAGTATTAATCTATAGCTGGTAATATAGATATAGGTATATATGTTCTGAATATTTGTATTTACTCTGTTTTTAAAGAACTTCTCATCTTCTCTCATTTAGTCGAATGCCAAGGTTGCATGCATCACTCTGTCTCCTTTCATAATGTCAATACCGCCAGTGGCTTGCTAAAGACCTTTCTGGAGTCAACTGTCCATAACAATCTCCCAAAATATTTTAAATTGTAAAAACAAAACAAAATGCAGTAAATTGTCACCAGGGAAGTACAGGTATGGGTTTTGGCATTTTCTGGGTGACTTTCCTTAGAAGCATCCAAATCCTTAGCTGACTTTCCTTGCCATTTAGAGGCCTTTAGTGGCCATCCCCACTTATTATTTTTTGAATTGTGTGTGGTCACACACACACAAATCTAAAGTTAAAGTTAGTTTCAAAACAGAGTAGCTAGATGGCTGAGGTAGTTTTACTTTCTGTCTGCATATTCATCCCTCTCCCTTCTTTCTTCTCCTCCTAAGACGTACTCTTGGCTTTTAGGTTGCAAAGTTTTGTATGTGGTCTAGATGTACTGCCCAGTACTATGGACATCACCATTGTATGTGCACCCCATGGGCAAGCATGCAGCCTTGGGTCTGCTCACCCAAGTATTCCATTCTTCTCTGCTTCACTGTCCTCTCAGCATCTAAGCACTCTCTGTGGTGTAGTGGAAAGACCTAGATGTACTATCTAACGTTATATACAATGACAGGTCTTTAAAGCATTGAACAAGTTTCTCAGGTGAAGTTTCCAGTTCCTCATTTATATATTAGAAAAAATATCACCATAGATTATAGAGTAGCACCAGGGATTCCATAAATCCAAGGATTAAGATGTACCTGGTGGGCCACAGCACAAGGTCTTGCTAATGCAGGAGTATTGTCAACCATTCTTAGCGTCTCCCCTGGATCCCATCACATCCCTACTGAGTAACTCTTCTTACTCTTGAGTTTGCAGAACAGGTAACCAGACCATAGCTAGTAAGTGGCGAGACTAAATTCAAACCAGGCTTACCTAAACCAATAGTCTGCCTCTTACTCACCAACCAATGACCTCCATCCAACAAGACCACTCTCTGGAAGAGTCAAGCTCTGAGTCACTGTGTTCCTTCCTTTCCTGCCAAATGTCAAGGTATTTTGGAGAAGTTCCAGAGACAAGTCTGAGAGTACTGCGGGGTAGACCTCCCTCAGGGTCGGGCATAAGCTTGCCCGGGGATGTGCTGCAGGGGCTGGACGCTTAGGACTGCTGGGAAGACAGAGGACACAAGCACACTTCCTCTGATCATCACTAGGTTTTTAGTGACATGAACACAGAGAGGGCAACATACCTCCACCAGGAAGCCCATCGTTATGGCCTGGACATTCCAAAGCTTATTTTGTCCATGTCTATGTAGAGCTGAGAATCAAGCAACCTCATGAATAAGCCACATTCTCACAGCAAAGCTCCTAACGGGACAACCTATTTCCAGGGCTTCCCTGGCCTAAACTTATCCTATGGCTGCTGTGTGAAAGTTCTCTTACAGCTGCAAATATGTTTGTAAAATCTCTCAATGTTTTCCAATTGCCCAAATAGAACATACACCCTTGAGCCCAACACTAGTCCCCATGACTCCCTTCTAGTTCTTTCCTTCAAGCTCCAGACCAGGAACCAATATGCTCTCTCCATCTCAGATCTCTTATCCAAGTTCCCATCCACGTTCTCTCTGCTTACTTAACCATCCGACATTTGTTAGTTTATTAATATCACAGGTGCCAGTTATACCTCTTCTTACTAGTGGATGAAGCTGTTCTAACTCCCAACCCAGCTCTACAGCTTTGTTAAAATCCAGTGTCCTATGTCTACTGGACACTGTCACCACCTGGTGCAGGATTAGTGGGGTTTCGAGTCTGCTCCATCACAGGGTTCGGGCCACTTGGGAAGGCAGGACACAGGAAGGTAACCTCACTTACCCCATGCTGCCGCTGGGCAGGCGTCGGGCTGTGGGAAGCCACGTGAGGGACACTGCTAGGGGGGTGGGGAAGCACCGTCTGTGGCATGGGACACAGCTGGAGCTGACTGGGGTCCCTGGGCCTGCAAGAAGGCCAGGGTGGTGGGGTTCTCAGGCTCTTGGGCATCCAGGTGCCACTTCTGGTACTTGGTGTCCTCACCTGGACAGTGAGATCTATGTTCTAGTCGTAAGATGCTACCTAGTTGAAATAACTCATCCCATGAGTCCTAAATAAATGTAGATTGATCCTGATACTGAAAATGTATATAATATAGTACTTATGACTAGCTGAAATCAAGTAAATTAGATGTATTAATTATGCAAAATTTATGTTAACAGAATTCTCACTCAGTAAAATCTACCGAAGAATGAAAATAGACAGGTAATTCAAGCTTTTAGTTCGAGGTTCACAGGGAGAATAGTGTCAATAAATATTTTCAGTAAACATTCAAAAATGGATATGATTAAATTGTTTTCTTCAAAACATTTAGCTTAGTGAAGTTTACAATAGAAACATGTTCCTCAAGTAGTTCAGCAGTGTGCCTAGAAACCTGATACAATTTTAATATATTCCTCACTGAGTCAAATAACGTTGGGGAAAAAAAATCATTGGGGCCTAGAACAGACCTGTAATCCAGGAAACCGAGGCAGGAGGATCATAAGTTTAAGGGCATCCTCAGCAGTGTAGTGAGATCTTGTCTCAAAATAAAAGTAGCAAGGAGTGGAGGACATAGGTCAGAGGTAGAGCACTTGCCCGGCCTAGGGAAGACCCCAGGTCTGAAGCAAACAAAAACCAATGAATCATCCATGAGCTGGCATGATGACCTCTTTTCCTACCTCCAGTCCTTCATCCCCAACCATCACCAAGCAGCTCCAAGGCACTGAGCGGGAGTTGGGGAGAAGGGGTGGTCATCCCAACACGCTTAAATTATGATGCAGAATGCAGGTTCCCTGTGTGAGGCATCTGCTCCCTAGAGCTAGGATATGTGGGCCTCCTGCTTCTTTTGTTCATCCTTTAGAAACCAGCTCAGCACCGGTTTACCTTTCAGTGTGTCGTGCTTTCTTGGGAGGAGTCAGATGGCTTACTGTGATAGCAGCCATGGTTTTCTGGCTGGTGAGTGGCCAATTCCTCTGTGACACACAATGCCCTGAGCATCAGTCTGGCTTTCTAAATGGGTAGACTTGTGCAAGATGTAAAAAGGACATGTGTGAGTCTCAGATAATATAGCAATTAGCAAGATGGATTGGGGGTGAGCTTGCCTGAGCAGGTGGCTGAGGAGATCTCCGTGTGCTTCTGAGATTTACATCTCTAAGATGAGCATGGTGTGTCAGGGAGGTACCATCTATCTGCCCTTCATAGCTCAGAGTACATATCTGCCCCCACAGCCCAAATATGAATATCTAGCTTCCCCTTGTGAGCTGGCTTTGAATAAAAAGTACGTTCTTAGATCATAAATTTCACCCTTTATAATTTTCTTTTTGCTATATGCATCCTTGTAAGCAACCCACGGAAGGACAATAAAAGTAGAAAGAAGAACACTCTCTGTGAATCATGTCAAAGGTTCCTGGCAGGAAGACAGAAGGGACATCTGGGATGTTCATGATCGAGGCACCGACTAATTTAGCCTCTGGAGATGACACTTTCCCACCTTGCAGATAGCGGCCATCTCCCTGTGCCATGGATCATGTTTCTCTTGTGTCCCCCCTTCTAAGGGCAGGAATGACATTAAATAAAGGCCCTACCTTTGTGCATTCATTGACCTCAGGTGCTATCCCTGCCATGTATTTACATGGGGTAGAGTTATAGCAATGGGGTATGCGTGCTTGTACATGTGTGTACACAAAACATGGTCCACAGCAAGCAGGCTACATGAAATCTTAAAAACATGAACAGCTGGGTTAACCAACATGTTTAAAATAGGAGTTTAAAAAAAAAGAAGTATAGCAAGCCAGAAGAAATGCCAGTAGAAAAGAAACTTGAAGCATGAAGAAGAATGTGGCATGGTTTCTGGTTTTGTTTTGTTTTTGTTGTTACTTGTTTCATTTTGGTTTTTTTTTTTTTTTTTTGCATGTGTGTGTTGTACGGGGGGTGATTTTAGGAGATCTTTGGGTAATTAGTTTTCTTTCTTTCCAGTCTAGGCATCAAACCCAGGGCCTTAGCTGGGTGAACACACCTAACACCTAAATACAATCTTGGGGGGGGGGTGAGAGAATAGAGCAAGACCGGCCCGTGAAGGAGTAGAATCTGAGAATTATATGAATATGACAAAAAAAATATACACCAACTCAAACCCTTACTTTCCAAAAGCTAAAGAAAGCCATGAAGCATGCACTGCCGTTGTCCTAGTTTCTGCTGCCGAGACAGGAACATGATCAGAAGCAGCAGGGGAGGGAGGGTTTGCTTCAGCTGACACATCCTGCTAACAGTGGATCACGGAAGGAAGTCGGCACAGGATCTCTAGACAGGAGCCTGGAGGCAGGTAGTGACACAGGAGCCACAAGGAGTGCTGCTTGCTTCCACTGGCTTCCTCCTTTGCTTTCTTATGCACCCTAGGACCACATGCCCAGAAGTGGCACCACCCACAGTGGGCTGGACCCTCTCACATGAATCCTTAACCAAATAAATATAAATAAAAAATACATACATACATACATACATACATACATACATACATACATACTATGACTTACAGACTTGCCTACAGCCACATTTAATGAGAGCATTTTCTCAATTGCCATTGCCTTTTCCCAGATGTTTCTAGCTTGTATCAAGTCAGAATAAAACAAGACGAGACCCACTCAATGAGGACAGGAACAGGGATACTCATCTTCGTACCTTCTAAGTCAGAATAGTAGAACTGCTGGGAAACAGCATGCAGAAGACCTTGAAAGGCCAAAAGCAGAACAAAATGAAACACAAGTCACCTTCAAAGGAAGATCAGAAACGCTAATGTCTGACGTGGCATCACAAGGGTACGGGGAAGACAGAAGCCACAGCCTTCAGGAGCTCGCAGTAAACAATTAGATCCCATTGCACTAGCATGGCCTTCCCAATCGAAGGAGGCAGAAAGGCACATACAGGCAGAGATGCATGAGCGAGCGTGTAGTCGATGTACTTTTAAAAGTAAATACTAAAGATGTGTTTGAAGGGACAAGATATGTACAAAAGACTGGTTTGCCGACAGGTTGAATGTGTAGTGAATTTTCAGTGAGTATTGGTTGGACCAAATGCTATTAGTAATGTCTCTTTAAAACAGACATAGAAGTGTTTTGTTTTTAATAGCAAAAAACTGGGAAACAGGTAAAGATGTGACTATTCTGAGGTTCTCACATTTATCTGAAAAATAGTAAAATTCTAATTTATATTAGCACTAAGTAAGCCTACATTCATAGTGGGCTAGTACTGTTACAAAACAATTTCAAAAGATTGATAACTCACACATGTATTGATAGAAATAATAAAATGACATAAAGCTCCAGGGAGTTTTAAAGCTAAAGGAAACAGAAATATAGAGCCAAAGGAACAAATAGAAAATATATAATAAGACAGTAGATTTAAAAAAACAGTGATTATATTAAATGCAAATGTACAACTCTAAATTTAAAATACTGTCAGGATCCACAAAAAATAAAACCCACTATACTGCATTAAGAAGTATATCTTAAATATGGGTGCCATAAAATGACAAGAAGGGAAACACTGATTTTTTTTAAAAAATGTATCCCATGTGTACACTTTCAGAAGAAAGTTTGTATAGTTACACTACCATCAATCAAGTCACCTTAAAATGAGAAGCATTGCTACACACAAACAGGATGGTTCATAAGAAAGGAAGATTTAGTGCCAGGAATGTGTAACAAGGAGTCTATGGCTCTAGGCAGCAAGCAGCACAAAGTAAAAGGAAAAACAGAACAAGCTTCACATATAGCAGCAGATGCTAAGGGATCTCTCTTGTTAACTGTGGGCAAAGAGAGGTAGAGGATGGGAGGAAGGGAGGCAGGGAGGGAGGGACAGAGAGCGAAACAAAGAGAAGAAAGAAAAGGGAGAGAGACAGAGAGGAGAGAGACAAACAGAGATAGAGAGGAGAGATACCAGAGAGAGACAGAGACAGGGAGAGGGAGAGGGGGGGGGGAGGGAGGGGAGGAGAGAGAGAGAGAGAGAGAGAGAGAGAGAGAGAGAGAGAGGAGAGAGGAGAGATGGGGTGGAGAGAATTGTTATACCCAGCTATGAAGCCCATGAACCACAGTGACTGTAGGGGTAAGATACAGCTGAGGGTGTAAGAGTAGATTTTCTTTGGTCAACAAGCAGCCCTCCAATTGAACTGAAAGCCCACTCAACAGGAGAATCATTCCTGGTTTTATCAACCTAGCCATCCAAGCACCATGGCTGGTGAGGTCATAGAGCTTAGAGAAGAACATTCTTTGCCAATTCTCTAAACTAGTAAGTGCATTCTCAATAGTTTATGCCCTATCCACAGATACGTGTGTCTTTGACCACTCATCAAAGAGGCTTCTTTGGTAGCAGATGGAGACATCACCAAAATCGATCAAATGTGGAGAACAACAAACTGGGGCTTTCCCGCTGACAGCACAACTCCTACTTCTAGAGTTTAGTGAACATTGTAATAGAGGTTATAGAAAGAGAGTAAAAGCCAGAAGACAGGACATCTGCTTCTGGATAATGTGTTCTATATAAGGCAAAGAGTTACATCCATGACATTAACAATATGACTGCTTAAAGAAGATTCACACAACGACAGCACCAGTTGACATTTCAGCATAGATGGAGGAAATCTCACAAGGTCCTAATCCCAATGAAGAGCTATAGCCAATTAGTGGCTAATAAGAAAGACTGAGTCAATCTCCTCCAGAGATGAGCTGTCCATTAGGCTACACAGTCTCACATCAGTCTTAAATATATATGCATATGAGCAACACAAATGGACTCAGCAAGTTATATTCGTATATTTATATGTGCATATATAACAATAATTTGAAGAAGAGGAGGTCATGAACTTGAGAGGGAGTAGGGGGCACAGGAAGTATGGGGGAAGGCTTCATGGAAGTGATTTTGAATTCTCAAAATATTTAATGTAAAAAATGTTTTTAAAAGACCTTGATTGGCATAGAAAACATTACAACCAACAACTGAAGAGTGTGATTGCTTTAAAAGTATAGAGAAAATTTTTGCCAAAACAACCACTTTGAGAGCTGGAAAGTAAATTTTAAATGGTTGAAACCATAAAGAATATGTAGGGTTTTTTAAACCACAAAGCTACAATAGAGTACATTCCCTTCTGCTGATAGTAAATGCAAGAAAGGAAAAGTCAAAATGTTTGAAAATTAAACAGTACACTCTAAAACAGCCTACTGGCCAAAGGAGATAAAACACAGTGGAAACTGTAAATACTTTAAATCAATGAAACTATAATGAATCTTTGTGTAGGCTTAATACCAAGCTAACATACATATAACATACATTGATAAGTACAGGCTAAAGCTTCATCTTCTAAGCCTCTGTCTTAAAGAATTTTAAACGATGGCAAATAACTCACAATAAAGACAATAATATGATAAAAGCATACATAATGAAACAGGACACAAAACTCTAACAGAGAAATCAGCAAAGACAATGTCATTTGTCACTTGAAACCAGTAATAACTTCATTTTGCCTCAGGCAAGAGAGAAATAAATTGCTGATATCACTACAGATCTTTAAGAGGAATTTAATGAAAGTTTTGGGAGCTCATAAATTCTAAATTTTTAGGTGAAATTGAGTAGTTTGTGGGGGAAAAAAATCCCCTAAAGCCTATAATAATGTTTTCTTAGAAACAGGAAAAAGTCATTAATCCTCTGTTCAATTGCATGCATGATTTGAAGTCTTTTCTTAAGGAAACCTTCATGTCCAGATGGCCTTACCTGTACAGTTTACTAACACTGACAGCTATTACTGGACACCGGAATGGGAGAGGCTGACCAAGGCGTGTTACAAAATTCACAGAAGTCTGTTTTCAAAACTCAAAGAGAAAGGAAAATTCCAGGAGTAATACTTAAGCCCTAAGTGGAAGTCACTCTGCAGGGTCAGCTAGCGAGAGAGCTTTTTCTAGTTATCTCTCCATATGGCTTATAAAAACATGTTCACATATGGCGGGAGGAGGTCACACTGAATTTCCTTCAAATAACCGGTTTGAAATAATCAACTTCCCTTTGATTCCCAAATAGACTTGGATTTTCTCATTAATGCTTCTCCACTTTGAACTTTTCCAGCATCTCATTATGTCTTCGGCAATGCCTAGACGCCATGTCTGTGATGACATCAGTGATCTTAACTTTGATATTGGTGCCGTATCTTCTCTGTTGAAGAGGGGGGCTATAGAACATGCATATTTACACCTTGGCTGTTTTATGACTTTGCTTACAGACAGCCATAGCTTACTGGTCTCTGTGCTTCGTGTTTATGTTTACCAACCCACTCCCATGACCCGTGTGGCCCAACCGCTTGCCTACCTGATGGAATTTACCCACGCGCCGCACATAACCTGCCACTTCATCATCAGATTCGAAGATCTTCCAGACCTTTTTATGTGCCCTTCTGTATGCGTATGATCCCTTCCAGTCCATGCTCATCAAGGAGCGTTCTGTCAGGGCAGCGGCCACAATGATGTCCAGCTGGCCATTGTAGATGAGAACCTGAAATGAAATCCCACCCTCAGCAGAGGTGGAATTCGGAAGGAAAATCAAGGGGCAGATTCAGGGATGGAGGGTGCAGCTGAATCAGACATAGGTCCCTAGAGGCTACCCTAACAGACCTGAAGCTCGCTTGCTCCCAGACCACCACACGAAACAACAACCTGAAAGAAACTCCAGTCATGCCTCAGCTAGTACGTCCTTCCAAAGTTAACTCATCATAGTCAACAAACACTTGGGTCCCCAAAGATAAGCAAAGAGGTTTTCCTGGACTCCTTACAACATTGATCTCTTTGGTCTTCAATTTGGTCTGAATGCAGACTTCTGGTTGAGCTCTCAAATTGGATTTCACTGTGTATAGTATCCCCGCCTTCATGATGCAGCCTTCTTAAAGGGTGTAAGCAGAAGTTAAAGGTTGTGTGTGTGTGTGTGTGTGTGTGTGTGTGTGTGTGTGTGTGGTGTTCATGTGTGCATAAACCACTCACTTGACTCTCTAGAAAGAGGCTACATTTTAATGGAACCAAGAGATACTACACCTTGAATTCCATATTCCTCAGTCCTCCTGGGTCAGGTTTGAAGCAATTACAGCTTCTTGAAACAGGAAGATAGATACAAACTCTCAAATCCATTGGCTCCGTGCACTTAAGGCTTCTTTGCTTTGCTATGATATCCATGCAAATCTTTTCCTCCCACATAAACATAGCAGAGAGAATGCCGGGACAGCTTGCTTTCTCCCACACAACTCAAAATTGACATAGAAAGGATTTAGAAATATGGATACTTTCTGTTCCCAGTGACCCCATTTTGCACTCTCCAAAAAGAAAGAAAATTAAAAGTCATACGACTATGCTTGCTGAGTCTTATTATATCCACCAATGTAACAAAAGCCAACAGCCTGGAACTGATGAGTCACCCAAGGGTCAGTGCCTTTGGAGCTCTCTGGGATGCTGTAAAGTCACTTAAGTGAGGTGGCTATGCTCACCATAGATTTGAAATGCGAATGCTGAAGGACAGACATAAGCCATATTACAATTACCTAAGCTGTCTATACACAAACACACATATGTGAAACAACACATTTGGAAAATAACATGGTTCCTGAATTCACACAGTAGAGACCTGAGCCACTTCCTCCTTTACTTCCTGTACTCTGCCATTGTTTTCATGGATCTAACCTGATCTCAATAAAGCATCGCGAACGGAGAGGTTTTCCCAGATTCTGTGCAACCTTGGGTATAGTCTCAGGCTCTGTTTTGGCCTGAGTGGAGAGACCTTTGCTTCGGTCTTCAAATTGGTCATCAAGGGTTCTGCCGCATGTGTTTCCACCTCTGCATGGCACGGACTTCCTGGAAGGCTTTAATCTAATTAAAACCCCAGGGCTTTGACACACGCCCAAGCCTCAGAGAGAGGTGGGCTAGGATCAGGCTAAGATGAAAGTCCTGGGCCTCCTCCACAGCAGCACCCAGCCTTTCATGCTGCTCAGACACCGTCGCCACCCCCTCTCCTACATGGGAACCCAAAGGGGAAAGTCCTTGATAGATTTAAGGCCATTTGTAAAGATTTGACCCAACTGAGCAATAAAATACTTGCCATTGTTTATACAAAACACCGCCTCAAAGGCTCCTAGTACTTATGGCCTGTGTGCAAAGCCTCCAAAAGTATGGAAACAATTACACGTGATGGGGACCAGTGAACAAAGCTCAAATTCCTCACCATTCTCAGAAGGCCTCATTATGGCTGATTAACAAAGATAATCATGTTCAAACTAAGTCCTTCCAGAGGTTCAGTGAGAAGATGCGGATTAATTAGCAACTTGCCAGGTTGTTCGTTCATCTGGGCTGTTCATGGCCACACTGCATACCAGCATCTTTTCTCAGAAGTCACTAGGAGCTATTTTTTAAAATATCATCACTGCATCTTTACCATATATTATTCTGTAGCTGTTGTCAGATACACCAGAAGAAAGCTTTCAATCCCATTAAGATGGTTGTGAGCCACCATGTGGTTGCTGGGACTTGAACTCAGGACCTCTGGAAGAGCAGCTGGTGCTCTTAACCACTGAGCCATCTCTCCAGCCCTCACTACTGTATCTTTAAAACCAATGTAAGATGTTTTGTTGTTGTTGGCTTGTTTCTTTCTTCATTCTTAAGGGACAATAACAAAAGTCATAGCCTTCAGGCTCCTCTGCTCAGTATTGCAGGATCTTGGTGTTTGCTGATCTAAACAGAGACACAGCCTCTCCCTGAGCTGCTTTCCTTATTATTTCAAACTCCAAACAAACCAGAAGACCAACATTCTGCAACAAGGCAGTGAGCATCCAAGATGCATAATCGTGTGTTTGGGGAGTGATGTAGTCCGTTCACTTTGGAGAGCAGGCAATGAATATCCCCTTTTCAAAGCAGGGCAGACACTTTTAATTTCTAAAAGGCACACAAATCAAATGTAGCAAAAGAGAAATCAAAGAAATGGTTGTGAATATCTTGATTACCAACTTGGCTAGCTGTCTAATGTAAGAGAAGTCTAGACATTTTTGCTAAAGCATGATTCTGCATGTGTCTATGAGGTGTTTCCTCAGAGACAACTGGGGTGTAGGTTAGTGAACTTAATGCATGTCTTAGAACCCTATGTGTTACTGCTATGAACAGACACCATGACCAAAGCAACTCTTACAAGAACAACATTTAATTGGGGCTGGCTTACAGGTTCAGAGGTTCAGTCCATTATCATCAAGGCAGGAGCATGGCAGCATCCAGGCAGGCATGGTGCAGGAGGAGCTGAGAGTTCCACATCTTCATCTGAAGGCTGCTAGCAGTATACTAGCCTCCAGGCAACTAGGATGAGGGTCTTAAAGGCCATACCTACAGTGACACACCTACTCCAACAGGGCCACAACTTCTAATAGTGCCATTCCCTGGACTGAGCATATACAAACCATCACAATGGGGAAATGCCTTCCCTAAACATTGAATGGTACCCTCCACCATGTTGGGGGTCCAGATAGAACAAAATGTCAGGAATAGGGGAAGCCTGTGAGCTGCATGCTCCGTCCTCAACAGATGCAGGGTGTCATTGCCTAGGGTGTAGTGACCCTAGACACCAGACTCAGATCCTCCAGGTTTTCAATGCACATTCATACCTGTCACTCCCTGGGGTTGGGGTACGTGACTTCTTGGTCTTTATCAGGCAACCTCTGGACTGAATGAGTAGGTCAGAGAGCTCAGGACCTGGCAGTGGTGAGTGGAGAAGCCCAGATCCATGTAGTCTGGAAGCCATGAGCACAGGCCATCTATTTGCATCCAAAGACACACAGCAGAGGGCTGTGGCAGGTACCATATGCCTGCAGTGAAAGACACGTGCTTGCCCTGGATGCTCAAACACTAGTCAGTAGTGATTTAACTCTATCTGTACTAGACTGAGGAGTTTCCCAGGATCAGCCTTTCAGTGGGGAGAGCATGGAGTCACACATTCTTTCCCACTGGGTGTGCGAGTAATTAAAGCAAGAAACTCTAGAGACAAGGAGAAGAGAAAGACGTGAGATTTTAGCTACACGCCCTTGTCCCATAGTACATCAAATTAAGCAAGGAGCAAGGAAAGACAGTTGGAGCTGTTTTTCAGAGATGATCACAGGCAACACCCTGAACACCTCAGCTCTCCACACTCCTGCCTGTCAGCTGTGAGGCCAACAAAGGGCGAAGTCATTCCTGCCGCATTTCCCTTGCTCCCTGGAGGGCTGGCTGGTTAGCTCAGTAGAACTGGTTGTTTATGTACTAACATGGACAAATGCTTATTGTATGAAAAATGTCAATCAAAAACTGCAGTCTACTTGTTTCTACTCTACAATTGCCATGTTGTTAAAGCACAGGCATGTGTTCCACCTGAGAGAGAACAAGGAAACGTCAAGGCAGCTGCAAGGAGGCAAAAGATGTTTGACTTGTTTGGGCTTGATCAGTGGTCCGAGTCTTTTTGGTCACATGGTTATAGCACTATCCTAATGAAAAAGTTCATAAAGGCAGGGAGACTCAGAGCAAACCAGGCACTGCAGTTTGACAAAGGATATGACTGGGGGAAGAACCAGCAAACTTCCAATACCACCAGTCCCCAGTTTTTCATAGAGACTAGATAGAACAGCGTCATTTTGGTTCGTAGATAATCAGGAAGAAAACCTCATCTCATAACTGAAGCACTCTTGATCAAGGGATTAAGTGATAAGGGTGGCAATTGTCTCTTCATCTTTGATAAAAGGTGGAGGGTGGGATGGTGGATGACTCAGCTGGTAAAGTGGATTGCTACCAAGCTTGACTGACTGACTCTCCCCCACCCCAAGATTCTACACATGGAAGGAGAGAAATTACTTCATTTTATCCTCTCTTATTACATCCATGTGTCCTGTGGCACAATCATCCACGTGTACACAGATACACACATACATAAGTACATTTAAAAAGTGCAAACACGGCACAGCAAAAGTGTTTTCATCTGTATTCTGTGCATCCCTCTAACCATGGCGTTATTCTTACCCACATTACTGAGGCAGGAGCTGTAGGCAATAAAGACACTGTGCTGTTATAGAAGCCACGAGTGTATGAGGTACTGGGTAACCGCTGGATCCCAGACCTTCAAATTCTTACCTACAGCTCCTTCAGAAAGCAACTGCGTCCCTCTAAACAAGAAAGCACTGATTCCCATGGCTAAGTGACTGGTGTCACCAAAAGTCCCTGGAAACTGCAGGTGGGTGAGTGTGAAGCCCAGTTCTTGCCTCTATCAGCAACCTTTGGCAGTTTATCCATCTCTCCTGAGGGTGGCTTTCCTTGATTTTTATTAGAATTTTGTTTTTAGTATGTATTCATTATAAAAACCGTAGGTTACACTATGACATTTCTGTACAAGTATATGTTCTGTTCATCTTTACCTCCATATCACTCTCTAATCCACCCCTTTCCTTCCTACTTCTTCGCTTTACACACACACACACACACACACACACACACACACACCTATAATATATATATGAAAGGAAACATCTGATATTTATTTTCTGAGCATAGTTTCTTATACCATGATCTTTCATTCAATCCACCTCCCTGCAAATGCAAAATTTTATTCTCCTTTCTGGCTCAATAAAACTCCACTGTGTACATATCTACTCAACATTTGCGATATCTGCACCTGTTGGCGGACATCTAGGCAGAGTCTGTAACTTCACTGTTGTGGACAGTGCCTCAATAAACATGGATGTACAAGTGCCTCTGTGGAATGCTCACTTTGGATTCCTCTGGTTATGGACCAGGTGTGATACAGCTGTGCCACATGGCACTTCTATTTTTAGTTGTCTTGGGAACCTCCATAATGACTTCCATAATGGATGTGCCAGCTTGCACTCCCCCAAAACAGCACAGAAAGTTCCATCACCAAGACGACCCCATTCTTGCTTGCCAGCATTTGTTCTCAATTTTATTTTTTATGAAGACCTTTCTCATTTGGGGAAAATGGAATCTCCACTTAGGTTTTTATCAGTGCTGGCCGTGTGTGTGTGTGTGTGTGTGTGTGTGTGTGAGAGAGAGAGAGAGAGAGAGAGAGAGAGAGAGAGACAGAGAGAGAGACAGAGAGACAGAGACAGAGAGAGAGAGAGAGACAGAAAGAGACAGACAGACAGACAGACAGACAGAATGTGTATGTAGGTGCACACATGCATAGGAGTGAAGAGAAAAAACCTGAGAATCATTCTTCAGGGACTGTCTACTTTTGTTTGTTGTTTTCTGTTTCTTTTTTTTTTGTTTGTTTTGGTTTTTTTATTAAGATAAGGCCTCTCACTGCCCAAGTAGGGAGGTTAGCTGGCCAGAAAGTCCCAGAAATCTTTCTCTCTCTACATCCCCAGTGCTGGGATTGCAAATGTCTACTTTTCTATATAGTTTTGGTTTATGTTGCCCTGAGGATTATGAATGCTGAAGATTTTTAATAGATTTCTTGGACATGTGTACTATTGTCGGGTATTATCTGTTTCATTCTTTTGACTGGATGATGATTGGATTAATATTTTAGTGTTTAATTTTTGAGTTCTTTATGTAGCATAGATATTAGCCCACGGTCGGATGTATGGCTGACAATGATTGCCCCATATTCTGTAGGGTGTCCCTTTATTGTAATGATTTCCTTGGATGTGCAGAAGCTTTTCAATTTTATGGGTCCACTGGCCATTTCTTGCTATTATTTCACGTGCTAATGGAGTCTGTTTGAAAGTCTTTGCCTCTGTCTACATCCTGAAACATTGTCCAGTGTTTTCACATAAATACTTTCAAAGCCCATGTCT
This sequence comes from Rattus rattus, assembly GCF_011064425.1. Classification (NCBI taxonomy): domain Eukaryota; kingdom Metazoa; phylum Chordata; class Mammalia; order Rodentia; family Muridae; genus Rattus; species Rattus rattus. The sequence continues at coordinate 87,179,391 of NC_046159.1, read as the reverse complement.
GTGGTATTCCCAGGGTTGCTGAGGAATTCCAAGAACTGCTTGAGGAGAGGACTTTCCATGCTGTGCCTGCCCCATTCCCTCCTCTCATGAAATCGATGGATGCTTCCAGGGTGGAGAGTCCACTCTTCAAAGCTTCTATGCCTTGTTATGTGGGATCATCTGCTGTTTTGTCTAGTCAGGTCCACTCTGTTTTCTCTTGGTAACTACTGTTGGTGCCCTGTACACACTGGACACTCACTCAAAAACTACACTCACAGTCTCCTCTGCAGGAAGCACTGATATGTGAATTAGGATGAGAGGCTCAAAGCTCTTTACTTACAACTTGGCTGGTGGGCAAAGGGACACAGGGGACCCTGAACAGTGTACAAACTCTCTATCCTCTTTGTTTCCTTTCTTTTCTCAATCCTTCATGTACTCTGAGAACTTTGTAACCCATTAACATCTTTCAACCAATAGTCCCTTGTTTCCGCTGCTAAAAACTACAAAATCTAGATGCAGCCAGCACTGGACCAGTGTCATTCACACCTGGATGAGAGGCCAGGAGCACCAAGATTTGAATGTAACATATCTCACAGAGATTCTGCATGCTTCTCTGTGCACAGATCTGGTGACATCCACACAACAGATGTGAGAATCAATGTGATTATTCACTCAGAGCTCCCAGCAGGAAACCCAGCCTGCAGTAGTTCAGAGAGCTTTGTCTCCCTCTCATCCAGTGTGCTGATTTCCTTACAATGACTTGAAAGGACATGAAGCACTTTTAAAGTAATCCTTCATGATCCATGATGGGTTTTAGACAAAAATTCATTTAAGATGAAATTCACACACAGCTCCTCAGCAGGAGTCTAAATGGCCAGGATAAATCTGCGAGTGCACATGAGCACACACACACACACACACACACACACACACACACACACACACACGTACACACACATGTATACACACACACATTCCAACTCTCAAGAGAACAGCCTTCCAATATTTATTTTATGCACGTTGTTCATAACACCTCAGTTTTCCTTGAAAAGTTGTAGCCATAAATTATTAAATTATTATTACTTTAAAAGCACTTAAAAGTCTGGAATTCAACATCACAAGGAATTTCCCCACACTGAATACTATGCAACTGTGGTCAATGTCACAGAAGGAAGAAAAGAAATCTGCCTTGGATAACATGAGAACCCAGTTTTGTTCTGTCTTGGGAAGTGTGCTAAGCATCTTACAGAACTCCCAGAAAGCCAGGGTTATTGGTCCCATTTTAGATGCAAGGAGGCTAAAGTTCAGGTCTGCTGAAGCCCAGAGCATCTAACAACCTTCTTTTCACAGTGCGCCTCTGCCAAAGGCCCCTATTTACAGATACAAAGCTAAACTCACGGCAATACAAACCTTCTGAATGAGGCGCGTCTGCTTGTAGCGAAGACCACAGGCTCTGCCTGCATTTGTACACGAGCTCTGCACTAAGTAGCAGATAAACCTCAACTAAGCTACCAGGCCTAGCCACCAACATTCCCTCAACATATCAGTAATAATCCCATCGTAGCCACCTTTGAAGCAAAATATACAGCAGCTTAGTATTTTCCGAACGAGATGTGTAACTAAGGCCATAGAATTAGAATCTGACATGGTGGTGCCAGATAGAGCACAGTATGACAGCCAGCAGGGGAGGCTTGTCAAGGCCACATGAAATGTGCAGACGGAAGACTTGAACTCCAGCTCTGACCTTAGCAACCAGGCCTGTGCTCACTGAGTGAGCTTTGTTATGTCACTAACTCATTCTCAGCCCTAGATTCTCCTGGGAAAGTAGAAGTATCTAGAGCTCAGAGTTGGGGGGAGGGGAGATCATGTCATCCTTAAAAGCTTCCTGTAATCTGAAAGGCAGGGTTCTCCCAATGCCATCGTCACTCCTTATCAACAAAGGCAAACTTTTCAGTATGGACTTCCACTACAGGACAAAGGTCTGTATTGGGTGCCTGAGACCTGCATTCATCATCAGGAGCAAGAACGTGGGGTAGATGTCCAACCAGGAGGCAGAGAGCGAGGCCAGAATAGTACATTATCTTCAAAGACCCATCCTACTGACTTATTTCTGTCAGAGAGGCCCCACTTCCTAAAGGTTCCACAACCTCCAAATTTAGTGCCCCCAGTGACAGAGGGGGAGCATGAACTTGCGAGGGACATTTCAGATTCAAGGCCCTGACAAATTCTAAGCCACAACATCATACACTTAAGAAGAGCCTTTGGATGTGACAAGTCATGAAGTTGGTTCCCTTAACAAGGGAAGGTCCCCAGGAGAGTTCTTTTTAAACAACAACAACAACAACAACAACAACTGTGATGATACCAGAAAGGAGCAGCTTGAATTCCCAAGAGGACCCTGGCTGCAGCCAGCCACACTGACGAAGTCCTATCGTTTCCCAATCTACCAAATATGCAATAGGAGCCCAAAGGACAGCAGGGAAACCTGAGCAACCTGCACTCTTCCTACCCCTTAGCCACAGCGAGCTTCCCCACAGACATGCCTCTATCCTCCTGTAACATCCTCACACACAGACCACAGAGCGGTGGTCTCTTACAGTCAGCATTAGTGCTGGTACTGTCTTGTTATTTTTAAGAAAAGAAAAAATATATTTGTCTGTATCCATGTCTCTGTCTGTGAAAGAAAAAAAATCAATAGGTCTCAATCCAACCCAGCTCATTTATTTCCTCCCTTTACTGGACCTGCAGGCAGCTGGGTGTCTCTTCCAGCTGGATGGAAGGAAGTGGCCTTTTGTCTGAGATGGAGCTGAGAGCGTTCTCACTTAGATATGTGACATGGTGTTTGTTTGACTGTTCAATCAGTACATGTTTGTCCAACAGGCAAATATTTATACAGGCAGCTGAGGGGCCAAGCACCTGGGAACAGATGTAAGAAAGGGGTGACCCCTGTCCTGATGAAGCCGACTTTCCTAAACTTTGCAAGACAAGGGACAATTAGAAGAGGAGAGACAAGCTCGCTTTCATGCTTGATGTTTTCCTCAGAAGAGTGGCCAGCACCAGTCAGTTTCACTCTGGCCTTTCTGAAAGGCTAGTCATTTTAATAACTGACTCCATAAACATTACAGATTCTCAAAGCACATAAATCATCAATTCACTCAGGGAGTAACTCAGCAAGGAAGCTGCTTTCTCCTCTAAGGGGTAGAATCAGATGACAATGGTTTCCTTGGGTCTGTCTTAAGGTCATAGCCAGATACCCTGCAGAAGCACCCCAATCCCCAGAGGAGCACCCCACAACCCCAGAAGAGCACCCCACAGAGCCATTCAGAGAGGCTCCATGCTCTCTCAGCCTAGACTTTGCCTCAAATTAAGGATGCATCAAGGCAACCAAGATAGAAGGAGAGATGTGTGCTCATAACATATCCTCTATAACCGAGAAAGGGTTGAGTCAGATCTGTACAAAGGTTCATTTTGGTATGTTTTCATTGTCACAAATATAGAAGAGTAAGAGAAAATAAGATGAATCCCACTTACGGACCTAAACTTTACCAAAAGACAACTCAAAGTTCTCTCCTTCTGTTCTGACTGCCTGTCCCCTCAGTAGGAAAATTACAGAAATGTTGCCGGAGGCTGCTTGGGCCCCTTGGTACAATGGAAAAAGCAAATTAGGCTTTCGTGCGAAGGGTGGGATTTTGCTGTTGCATTTTTCGATGAGAGATTTATGCTTCCATTTTGGCCCATTCACAATACATCATAATGCTTTGCAGACAAACTTATGCTCTTTTTCCCAATGATCTAGTGACCTTAATCTCTAACATTTTGTGGTTTCCTGTTTGGGGAAATGATTGAACAGAAGCCTAAGCTATTCCAGGCTGCACAGCATTCCCAGTGGGCCTCTATCTGTCTTCCTTTTGAATGTCCTCCTGTTCACTAATCAAAAAAAAATCTCTTTTAAAAGAAACTTGCTCTGCAGATGCTAAATCATCGAAACCCCTACAATGCCGTTCTTCAGGATTCCTTTTTTGGCTGCTTTTCTTATCATCCTTCTATTGCAGTCTCCAAGGTGGCTGGCAATTTGCTCTGCTTGAAGCAATTAGCAGGACCCACTGGTGCCTTGCCTCTGAACGGAGAGAATTAATCGCACTAATATCCAGCTCAACAAAAGATGATTCCCGAAGGTTCCTTCAAAGGATGATTCCCGAAGGTTTCTCAAACACCAAGAAGCAAAAGAAAAACTTGAGTATAACATTTAAGAACTGTTCTGACTCAAGGCACAGCTAGTATACTTTCTTCAACAAAGACTTGGCTCCAGCAGTCAAGGTTCACAGTCTTGGCCCTTCTCCTTCCCCGGTTTTGCGGGGATTCGGGATGTATTGCACAGAAAGTCTGAGTCCCCAAGGTTACCAGGAAAGGACTCAGGCAGAACAGTAATGCAATTGTGGAACGAAACAGTAGTAATATCTGCCACCAGGCCATTCTTAAGATGAGAGATTTTGCTTCTGAGTTTAGGCAAAGGGGAAGACAAAAAGTTAGGGAAAGAGAGCTGAAAATACCTGGGAGTAAAGCTGAGAATAACTACTCTCTGGCCCGCCATTCTGCCACTGGCTGGTTTTGCCAAGAAAAGTGAAGATGAACAGGCTGGAGTGGTGTCCAGTTCCCCCTTACAAACAGTTCCCCCTCAGCCAAAAAGTGATCGCCGCTGCTCACTAGCTCATGCTAAACCACTGAGCTGCTAGTAGAGCGAGAAGCAAAGCCAACTTGAAACGCGTTCAGAAAGCCAGCATCCAACACAGGGGTCTCACCAACTGAATGGAACAGCACAATGCAAACGATGTTCAATGATGACCTGGTGTTATGTTGTTCTCCTAAATCTGAATATGAAAATCCTGGTGGTTCATTCTAGGGGACATTTTCTCTCCTTGTAGACCACCTATCTCTCAAGAATATCCACTGACCATTATCAATAAAGGCATTCAAATGAGCAGGACCTTCTCCTAGGAGTAAGCCTCTCCACTCTCACACAGATCTTTCCCCCAGAAGGAGTGTCTTCCTTATTACCATATATATGTATGTATATATTAGGATTTTATAATTATACAGTTAGTCAGTATATTATCAAAATTGATTTCATTGCTACTCACATTTTTAATGAACCTCCTAGAAAATGTAAATGATATGTGTATCTTGCACTCAATTTCAGTTACGAGGCACTAGTGAGCCTTGTGTTAAGTCTATGCTGTCAGGAACTGATTCCTTCTCCACAGTTGCCAAATGACAAAAGTAGCTCTCAAGGTTAGCCACTCTTGGCTGCAATCTGCAGTATCATCAAGCTAGAATAAGGCATCTGGAGACATGGCAGTGTAGGGGCACAGCAGATACTCCAAACTATGTCTGTCAACATGGAGGGCATGAGCTGCACATTTGAACACACACACACACACACACACACACACACACACACACACACACACACACACAATGCATCCTATTGACTCCTCCTGATCCTCTGCCATTACCACTATTCAAATTCAAAAGTAATAGTATTGCTTGCTAGACATGGCGAGGCTTTCCCGGGATGGTTCGAGTGTTTTGGGAAGCGAGGCCCATTTCCCAGCGAGAGTTACCCCAGGTGCAGGACAGCAGGGTGACTTTGCTAAGGGAGAAATCCTAAGCATCCTGCAAAGGACACCAACTGGAACACTGAGGGCCCCGAGAGTAGTAGGGAGAGTGGAAGGGGCTTCCTTCAGTGTTCCGTGAGCAGAGCGTATATGGGCTGCAGACCACCATGGATGCTGGCAGCCCACTGGAACTCTTCTTCCCTGACGCTCTTGCCTTTCAGTTTGAGGGGATGCAGCTCCCTGTGAGTGGAGATCACTTTGTCCTCCTTTACAAGGGGACAGAGCATGAGAGCAAGTAGGCATCCCTTCAGAGAGCCAGCAGCCACTTCCAGGAGTCCAACTCCCATCTGGAGAGATCAGTCCCTAGAGCCCACCTCAGAGGGCAGCAAAGTCAAGGAAACCATGCCAACTTCACAAAAGAAAGCAAAAGCAAGTACCTGGCTTTTCCTTATCGAAGAGACAGTTTTTATCTCCACCGGAAAAGCCGGTGTCAGTCAGGTACAAGAGCCTCCCCCTACACCCTCAAAGGCACCATTCATCAAAGTTACCCCATTAGTTTGCAATTAGGTTAGGGTGGCCCACTTTCTTCTAAAACTACAGCTCCCTCATTTGGAGAATAAAGCATCGCTTTCCCCATTCTTTCTAGAAAATGTCAAACAGGCTAAAAAGATGGCACGAATCGCAGTAACAAATACAGAGACTGTCTGGAGGCTGCAGAGACAATTGAGCAGCAGACTGATAAGAGGCCATTGGGGGATAGAGCAGGAAAACGAGGCCAGGAAGGCCAGGGCCACATCCCTAGGGTTCAGCTTTCATTCAGTCACATGTCACACAGGAATCCTGCCCTCGGTTGCCCTGAGTGTTCTCCTGTAACAAGTCTTGTTTGCAATAACAATAGCACCAACAGTTAATAACAGATCGACCCACAGCAAGGGCGAGGTGGGAAAACTCCCACAGTATAGGTTGGGAAAATCCTTCAATAAAGTCCTCCCAGGTTGCTGTTCTGGCTTCTTCCTTGGGCAGTGGGAAACATGGGAAGCCTGTTTTCTCTCCCCATCTATAGACCAGAGCCAGCTACCACTGAATTAAGTTATGGGTTCTCAGAAGGAGGAGTACGGGGCTGAGTCAGACTGAATGAAAAATAGTTTGCATAATCATGCAGGTGATGATGATGGTGGAGGTGGTGGTGGTGATGATGGTGGTGGTGGTGATGATGATGGTGGAGGTGGTGGTGGTGATGATGATGGTGGTGGTAGAGGAGGTGATAGTGATGGTGGTGAGAAATAGGGGTGATGATGGAAGTGGTAGTGGAGGAGGAGGGGGTGCTCAGTGTAGTGGAGGACTGGAAGAGGAAGAAAGGGATGAGGAGATGGTGGTGGTGGTCGTGGTAGAAGAGGAGGAGGGGATGGTGATGAAGGAGGTGTGGTAAATGGAGAATGCAAACAAAACACAGGTATTAGCTTTGCATCCTGACTCTAGACTGACAAGTGACTCTTTAACATACAGGCCCTATTAGTACCCCAATTTAAGCATTAAATATGAGTAAAGATTATTTTGTTTTTTGAAAACTTTTAATGGCATTTTACTGTCTTCTTCCCCACCCCAGGGGGTGGTGTTAGACATTTCTGTGAGATCCACTGAATTCCATGGAGTGGCCCAGTCATTTTGAGCATTTGCATCATTGGTCGTACAATCTCCGACCCACACCATCTTTGTGAACTCATCCGGCAGAGTTGTCTATTTGTAGCAGTTGGCTTTCACAGCCACTGGGTTTAGACAAGACACTCTCCGTGAACAGCCATCAGCTCTTTGGCTCCACAAAACAAATCCTGTCATTTATTATCTTTCTTTTCGAGCTACCCTCACACTGCCACACTCGGGTGATTCCAGTGTTGCCCTAATCAGCAGCATATTTGTTACAAAAACTTTCTAGTTTTCTTGTTACCCTAACCAACAATATACTTTTAAATTTTTTCTTAGCATGAAACATGTTCAAATAACAAAGTAAATCCCTGGCAAAATGGCTGTGCTCACCAAGCAGAGCAACTTAGCCAAACCATTCCGGGGTAAATCTATCACTGGATGGCTGGACGCAGGAAGAGAGTAAAATTGCACACTGGCTTGCATCTTGAGCATTTTATGGTACTTAAATTTGGAGACTGACCATGAAGAGATGCTATTCAGGTGAAAAATCATACTATTTCATAACTATGGCTATGGGCATTCTTTTCCCTTTGTTTGCTTACATGCTTAATGATTTTAAAAAAGTTGCAAGGCCTGAAGATTCACCTCACACAACCAATTCATTCAATTCAGTACAGTCTTTGCTGGGATTGTGGGCAGCACAGGTAAACTGACTTCACCAGGAGCCAGCAGGAGGAAGTGGCTTCCGTGACTCTACTATTTTTATATGACTCTAAAGGGACAGTTGCTTGTCTGAGGAAGGCTAGGCTGCAGATATAAGGGAAGACTGTCCCAGGATGAGTATCTTTCTCCTTCATGACAGTTCACTGGAAGTTACTTTCTCTTTCCTGAAACTTCTCAGGGAACAGTATTAACATTGCCTTCACTGTCTTCAGAGGGCACGGAAGAAGGGGAGTCCAGCACCAGTTTAAGGTCAATAAAGTCTGCTCCCCTTCCTGCTATCCCTCGGTGACTGAAGAGATGCCTGGATCCAACCAACAGTTGAAGACCTGGGCTCATTTAAATGTGAATGTTGTTCTTATGTTCTATCATTCATCAGACCCAGACTCCTGGCCTCTAGTACCATTAACATGTGTCACTAGGAGATGTTCTTAAGGAAATATAAACAATTAAAATGAGTGCTAAAACAAGCTAAACTAGAAAAATGTAGCCTTTCAACTTCTAAGTCATGTTCATTAATCAGGGACTACTCGGCCCTAAGAGAAGCTCTTTTGATAGCCTCGGTAAATAAATAAAACACCAGTGGTTTGGGTGTTAAGGTTTCAGTCTGCTAGTGAAGCTGGGAAATGTTAGGACCCTGAACTCTGAAGATGCAATTAAGGGGCATTTAATGAGCTGTAGAATGATACTTGACAGGGAAATGTAACTTTATATTTACAATTTCCTGACTAGATGAACTTTTAAACACAGCACATTAAGCCCTATCCTGAGGCCACTTAGCTTTTAAAAGCACGAGTGTGTGTTGGTGAGAATGGCCATTTAGCTAAGATACCTTTCTCCAACGCAGCCACTGCTGGCTGACTTGCGAGAGAGGCAGGTTCCCATTCAAAGGCAGTGTATAAGTTTGGGCCGCACTGGCTTGGTTGTAGCAATGTGTAGCTCTTGTTTGCTGACATGCTGATTTCACAGAGAAAGGCTAACATGATCCGGGCTGCCTTCGGACATTCAGCCCACGCACTTTGTAGGGAGATGAGAACGACCATCAGATGAAGGGAAATTGAAAACTTTTCTAGACAATGAGCACAAGGAAACGTCTTTCCTATAAAGAGCCAGGGAAACTTTTTAAGGAGCTGAAGTTTCAAGCCAGCAGCTCTATGGGAGGAATATAGGCCATGTTTCTAAGATTCTAGAGTTGTGCTATTTGATGGCCACCAATTCTACTATTTTACAATTAGCATACAACCTGTAATCTATACTTACAGGAATATTTACATTTGACTTGTTTGCAAATGCTGTTAAAATAAGAATGGAGAATCACATCTGCAATATAATCAATGGTAATTAAGGTGGCAAATGTCATGTACTTGCCATTTACTGTACACATGAACAGTCCGCCTTTCTGCTCTCTGTCACTCCACCCTTTATTTCCTCCCTTCATTCTTTCCAGAATGACTGCATGCCACTACATACTTCTTGCTAGGACAGACAACTAAGGACACCAGCACCTTTACTGGGGCAGGCCATGGCTGGGTGATGGCACTGGCTGAGCTCCTCCTGTGCTCCAAACGTAAAGGGAGTCATGAGAATCACAGCTGCAGTGGAAGTGGAGCTTTGGGACAACAGGAAAGGGAAGATTAAAGGAAGCGAAGTGTATTAGTGACATCTGCGATCCATCAAGACTTTTATCGCTTCCTTTGTTCCCGTGACAATTCTTTTTCCATTTATTAAGGGTTATTGAGTTGTCTGCCATGCACCTGGCCCTGGACCAAACTATGGATCTAGAGTAGTGAACCAGGAGGTGCCCAGCTGCCCCGAGAATGCGTGTTTTCTATGAGACAAAATACATTTTTTACAGGTCTGAAGTAAATGGGAAGGGGGATTTCGAATTCCGAGAACTGTGACTTCTGACCCTGAATAATCTTTAACACCACCACCAAAACGATGTAATAGCATATAATTTACAGGGCTAATCACAGGCCCCGCACTTGGCTGGCAGAAGCAGGCACAAAAGATCGTGCTAGTAATGCTATTTGGAATTATGGGATCATTTTGTGTTAGTTAGGGAAGATGACAGAATGTGCTCTGGTGGTAGATCAGAGTCTTTTCTCCACCACACTGCCTCACAGTTCTTTGCATCAGGTTGAGAGGATTTCAGGACGTTTTCCAACAAAGCAGCCCAAATGTTTACAATGGTGTAAGTTAAATCTTTGCATAACAGTATCAAATGTGCCTTCATTAAAATTCATGCACACACAGACCCATGTGCATGTGTATTTGTGTGATACATGCTGAAGAATACGTAGTATCATAGCTTATCTATAAGTTTAGAAGCATGATATAAATCATACATGTGCAATCCCCTGGGTACATTGAACCATACAGGGGGATGCAGCCCTGCCCACTGGACTCATGAGCATGGCCTGACGGGAGACTCGATCTCCACCCATCATTCTGGCAAGGACTACACAAGAGAGGCTCCAGGCTTGGCTACACTTTCTTATAGTTAAAAACATCGGGAGGTGGGGCAGGGGAGACGGCTCTGTGATTAAGAGCACTGGCTGCTTGCTCTCTCACAGGTCCTGAGTTCAATTCCCACTGGTGGCTCCTAACTATCTGTGATGGGATGTGATGCCCTCTTTTGGTATGTCTGAAGACAGCAACAGTGTACTCACATACATAAAACAAATAAATCTTTTAAAAAAAATTCTGTGCAGCTTCAGCCCTGCTTCTCAATACGGTGGGGTCAGTGTATCAGGGAAGCTTCAGCCCCACCCATTCATTGCCCTGTGAGGTCAGCATGCCAATGAGGCTTCAACTCCACCACTCATCCTAGTAAGGATTCTACACCAGCAAGGCTTCCATGCTATCATTGCCCCAGGGAACAAGGTGCCAGTGCACCAGGGAGTCTCTAGTTCTACCTGTTGTCCAAGTGAGGAGTGTGTGACCAGGCTCCAACTGTCCATCATACCTGTGCAACCAGTGTGCTCCTCTCATTGCCCCAGTGATCTCAGCATACCCATAAGGCTTTGGTCCCCATGTTCATGGGGTTGCTAGAAGGTAACTGTTACCCCAAGAGGATTATAAGTCCATATGGCTTCAATGCCACCCATTGCCCTAAGGAAGACTAGGCATCTAGCCCTGGGTGGGATCAGGGTGCCCAGAAGACTCCTCAGGAGAGTTATATGATAACAATAAATAATGTAGAAATACTAAAGAAAACCAAAAGTGGGGTACTAGAACTGAAAAGTGCAGGAAGTCAAATAACTCTGCAGAAAGGTCTCACTAACAGATGGGAGGATGGTCAGAAAATAGAAGGTTGAAGACAAGATGGAAATATTGGAGCATTCTAACAAGAAGGAAGATAAATTAATAAGAAATTTTATGATATTTGGGAAACTATGAAAATTCCAAATCTAAGAACTGTGGACATAAAAGGATGTAAAGTACTCTATCCCAAATGCAAGGAGAATATTTCATGGAAATGGTTGCAAAAATACTGCCAAACTAGGGAAAAGAGGCCCGTCAGGATACAGGAGGCATTCAAGATACAAGATAGACAATATCAGAAAAGGGCTGCCCCTCGTTGCCTTAGAACTAAACTATTTATGTAGGAGAGAATGCAGGCATGACACAGCTTGGCACACTGTAGTTCTAAATAAGAGCAAAGCACACCATGCTCCTAAAGTCTGAACACTGACTTCTGCAGTAGTGAGTAGCTGGTCATTGGCCTGCAGAGGAGTCTGCCCTCTTGGATCTCCTATAATGTGCTTTGTCTGCATAGATGTCCTGGTGGTCTGAGTACTCCCTATCTAATCCGAGGTATTGTGCTTACCAACCACAGTTAGAGGCTTCCATTATGCAAGTGGTTCCTCGTGTTCGATAAGGATATTCTGTTCCTTGAAACCTTCTCTGGAGTGCTTTATGTTTACTGACCCGTAGGCATTGCTGTCTTGTCAGGGAACAGCCCTTTAACAGTGACACATTTAGAACAACAGAAATCTTGAAAGTGACAAGAGAAATACTAACTCACATGTAAAGGGAGATCTACCAGAATAACAGCTCATCTGTCAACTGAAACTATCAGCTGTCAAGAGAGCTGGAAATGATGTCTTGCAGGTTTTGAAAGACAACAGCAAGGGCTACCCTAAACCTAGCAAAGACACCTGTGTTTGGAAGAAGAAACCGTCTATTATAAAAATGGGATTAAGAAATTCATGACCACTAAGCCTACAGAAGATCCTTGAAGACCGAAGAGAAAGATAAACACATCCGTAGGCCTACAAGGAAGAACAAACCACTCTTCTATAACAGTTAAGCAAGAAAGAAATAGGAAGACTAGCAAATACTACTATCCACTCCATGATAGGAAGTAATACGCAGCTTTCAGTACTAACTCTGAATATTAATGGTCTCAGTTCCCCCATCAGAAGATGGAGACTAACAAATTGTTTTAAGAAATAGTAGATTGGATAGAAATGCCAGTGTCCCTATAGAAAGACAGTTAAATATATAAAGGCACTTGCTGGTACCCTGGCAACCTTGAGTTCAACCCACAGAACCCACATGGTGGAAGGGAAGAACCTTCTCTCTCAAGTTGTCCTCTTACCCATCCACATAAGCTTGGCATTCCTGTCCAGCAAAATTAATTAATTTAAGAAATCAACAATATGATTCATCTATTTGTTGTTGCCAAGAAACAGATCACATCACAAAGGGCAGATGCTTCCTTAGGGTGAGAGAGGATGTAAAAACAAAAAAACTATCCCAAGCAAATGGATCCAGGAAGCAAGCCAGTCTTGCTAACCTGATATCTGACAAAATAGACTTAAAACAAAAACTAGACAGAAGAGAGAAATAAGGTCACTTCTTCATACGGCTAAAGGGGAAAACTCATCAAGAGAATGCTACAATTCCAAGCACAAATACTGAGCACAGGTGCACCTAATTGCACAGAGCAATTGTTACTAACAGCACAGATCAACTTCAACACAGGAATCATGGTAACTCTGGTGCCCTATGCTCACCAGTAGATAGGACATTAACCTGTCATGAGAAAAACAGAAAGTTGGGTGTGGTAGGTGTTCTAATCCCTGTACCATGGAAGCAGAAACATGCAGCTCTCTGCGCGTTCAACACCAGCCTAGTCAACTTAAAAAGAGCCAGGCTGGGGCTAGAGAGATGGCTCAGCAGTTAAGAGCACCAACTGCTCTTCCCGAGGTACTGAGTTCAATTCCTAGCAACCATGTGGTGGCTCACAACCATCTGGAATGGGATCTGTTGCCTTCTCCTGGTGTGTCTGAAGAGAGTGACAGTGTACTCACATATGTAAAATAAATAAATTTTAAAAAGATCCAGACCACTCAGGATAATATATTGAGACCCTGTCTTATAAAAAACAGCCAAATAAAATAAATATATTAAAATAAACAGAGAAACGGCTAAATTAAATAACATCATGGATCAAATGGACTTAACAGGCCTCTACAAATATTCCGAGCAGTGTAGAGTACACAATCTCTCAGCAGCCCATGAATCGTTCTCTAATTAGATTGTATCTTAAAATGCAAAGGAAATCTTCACAAACACAAGAAAATTGAAATAACTTCTTGTATTCTATTTGCAATGCAACAAATTTCCAGATCATCAGCAGGAGCAACTACAAAGCATGCACAAAATCTCAGAGATGAGATAACACTGTTGAATGGGTGCTTGAAGAAATCAAGGAGAAAGTCAATACATTCCTAGAAACTGAAAATAACAACACCGCAAACAAAAAAAAAATACAGATTCTTAAGAAGGAAGCTTATCGCTGTAAGTGCCCATGTTGAGAAATCAGAGAAATAGCGAATAAGTAACTTATTTATATATCCTAGGAAATTGGGAAAACAAGAACAAGCCAGGCCTTGAATCAGTAGAAGAAAATTAACAATAAGATCAGGACAGACATTAACAATGTGGAAATGAAAAAAAAAATCAATGAAACAGAGACTCAATTCTTTGAAAAGAATAAGTAAGATTGACAAAGCCTTAGCCAAGCTAAACAAAGGGGAGAGAAGCTTTAAGTTGACAAAATTAGAGATGAAAGGGAAGGGGTTGGGAAAGATGCTGATGAAACTCGGAACTCACTAGGGTACATCTTAAAAGCATATATTTTATAATTTGGAAAATCTAAAACACATGGATGATGAACTTCTAGATAAAATGATGTCTCCAAACCAAACCTAGACAACTTAAAGAGATCTACACCAAGCAGTGAGACCAATATCGAAAACAACTCTACTGCCTACAAGTAAGTCACAACCTAGACAGATTCATGGCTGAACCCATCAAACATCCAAAAACCTAATACTAATGCTTCCCAAGAATTCCATAATGTAGAAAAAGAAGGGACTCTACCAAATTCCTCTGACAAGGCCAGCATTATCCTGACACAAAAACTGCATAAAGAGACAGCAAAAACAAAACGAAACAAAACAACAACAAAACCCTGAAGATTAATCTCCCCAGTGAACATGGATGGAAAAAAGTCAACAAAATACATGCAAAACATTTTCAAGAAAATTGTTCATCATGATCAAGTGCGTTCGATTGTTGACATTCCTTATGTTTCAACATATACAAACAAATGCAGCATATCAGCAAATGGACTCAAAGACAGGTAGTACGAGGTCATATTGATAGATCTGCACCGATCAGAAAAGGTTTCTTTTTTAAAGATGTATTTATTTATTATATATAAGTACACTGTAGTTGCCTTCAGAAGAGGGCAGCAGATCCCATTATGGATGGTTGTGAGCCACCATGTGGGTGCTGGGAATTGAACTCAGGACCTCTGGAAGAGCAGTCAGTGCTGTTAACCACTGAGCCATCTCTCCAGCCCCAGAAAAGGTTTTGAACAAAGTCCAACATCCTTCCATGACACATCTATACTACTACTGGGATAGCCCAAGGATTCTGTATCTTACAACAGAGATATCTTTTCATTCATGTTTATTGCTTTTTCCATTCATAATGGCAAGAAAATAAGATCTATCAGGAGATGAATCAATAATTATACATAGTGAGATTTCACTCAGCCATAAACAAAAACTAAGTTATAAAATGCCCAGGAAAGTGGGTAGAACTGTAATTTTTCTGTTAAGTGAGTTAACACAGGCTTAGAAAGGTAAACACAGAATGTTCTTTCTCGTATGTGGATCTTAGCCTCCAGTGTGTCTAAATTCAGGTTTGTCTGAACAATCATTTTTACCTCCTGAGTCGTCTGACTGGCCTGACTTCAAGATATTTGATAGTTTCTTACATATTCTGTGATTTCATTTTACATATTCAAGTATACTATATGTAGTTATTTTATAGTCCATGCATCATATTCCCTGCATATCAACCTGTGTGAGTCTCCACATCTGTCCTTTCTGTATGGCAGCCTGTTTGTGTGTTAAGTGACTATTTTTAAGTTATAGACTGTGACGCTTACTGTTTATTGCCAGTTTGACTGCGTTTAGAATCACCTAGGAGACTCATCTGAATAAAAGCAAAAGCAGGAGAAAGCCACATGAGCGTCAACGTTCCCCTCTGTTTTCTGATGCATGCAGATATGAGCAAGGTCCAGCTATTCTGGGGACAAGCCACTTCCGACACCCGGCTGTTCTTGACATGATGGACACACGCTGAGTCTAAAGAACACACCCTTCCTCAGGGGACTTACTTTTTGTCAGTTATGTGGTCACAGAGAAAAGGAGACCTACAAATTGCATGGAGGTAAGTTTGGCTAGGAAAAATTCCAAGAGACGAATGTCCCTCTAGGTTTTAGGTTGTTTCCGCTGGTTGAGTGGAGACTACCAACATGGGGACAGAGAGGATGCTTTATACCTCCCAGACCTGGTGTTGGGCCCAAGGTTAGTAACTACACTTTGTTTGGACCCAACAGCATGGTCCCCAGCTGCAGACCCTAGAATGCTGAATCCTCAGGATTCAGGCTTCCGGTTTTCTGGTGTTGTCTTTGCTCTAGATCTGCACGTGTTATGACAGCACTTGTAGTGTCCCTGGGAGTTTGCAGTCTTCCGAGTGCTTGAATTAAAGGTGTGCCCACTCTGCCCTTCTCCCTTTCCTTTCTTAGGGCTGAATTTTCCACAGAATGTTTTGATTTCTTCCTCTTTAAAAACCTTATTAAAAGTCTCTTGCAACGCAGATCGACTGACAACCAATTCCTTCCCTTTCTGTTGTCTAAGAACGCCTTGCATATTAGATATCTCCTCTGTTTATTTGTTGTGCGTGTATCCTGTCTGATGTACTCTGAGTGGTTTACATACAGCATTGATTTGCATAAATTTCCTGTCATTAACTGTTTACAATGTTGCTTCTGTCGCTTTTTAAACATTCTCCCTGTGGTAATAGCGTTGCATGAAAATCACTCTTTTCTCTCTCTTGTCACTTGGAAGCTGTGCTACGGGGCAGAAGCTGTTTTGTTCTGTTGCGTGTGTTGGTTTTTGCAGTTTCTAGTGCCATATCTATAACTTAGTGATTCTATTCTTCCTCGAAGGGTCCAGTCCACTAATGAACCTGCCAAAATCATTGTCCGTTACAGCATCCTGATCACAAACTGCTTTTACTCTTATAATTTCCACATCTCCACATCTAGTATCTTCCTGTTCGCACATTTTGTTTTCTAGGAAAGTGCTAATCAAGTATCTTTTTTTGTTTGTTTTAAAATTCCTCATCTGGTATGTTGCCATTCTTTATGTGTTTTGTTCTGGGTCTAAGGAGTATTCAGTGTCTTCAAACCATACTTGCAAGGTTTTGTTGAAAGGTTGGCACTGTGCACTTGGGAGTGAGATGAGAGGAAGAACTACAAGAAACAGGTCAAGATAAGCAGCTGAAAGACTTGAAATGGAAGCACTTTGTGGTCTCTATCCCATGGGAGCCTGTGCTTACAGATTGCAAACTTCACAGAACTGTGGGCCCCTGCCACTCGCTGGTGGAACAACATGCCTAGAGGGGGCTGCAGATGAATAAAGAGAGCTCCAGACTTAGGATGGTTCAGTTTAGTCTTTTTCAACTTTCTGATGGTGGTAGAACTCTTCGTTCATATTTGGAGGTTGATCTTTTCCCAGGTCTGTCTCTGTAGGGACAGCAAGCTACAGCATGTATCATCCATGCAGATCATGAGGCGACAGCCACCTACAGTGTGCCGCAGGACTGGTGGTTTGGATTATTGCATTTTGTGGTTTCAGATGCATTGAAAAATAAAGTGCACAACTAGTTAACATCTAGCTAGAGGAGTACCATGTAAGGTGGCTTCCCAGCTGAAGACTAATGAGAGTAGATTGAGAATGTTGAAGGTAGCCTGGACTCGAACACTAAAATCTGTTAGGTTGTATTAAATGCATGTTCAACTAGCACTAACCTAGCATGTCTAACCTACCATGCTTTAGGGTGGGGGTGGGAGGTTGCATGCAAGCCCTCACCTTATGTAAAGTAGAAGTACCAGCAGGCTATGATCAAACTCCAGTAGGTTTGGTGTTGGGAAAGTAGTTGATCTCCTGGGCAGATCTTGTTAAGATCAAGGTACTTGGGCAAGGTTTACAATGTTTCCCTGTCCCTTCGTCTTACCATCATAAATGCCAGGGAGATTCCTCCAATAGTCTCTGGAGAACCTAAATGAACAACTGCCCAGCTTGATTGGGTCCCCAGTGCTTTGACTAGCCTCCAGTCATGTGCCAATCACAGTTCCATTTCCTTCTGGGGCCCTGTTTCTATGGAGGTTCCTGTCCTTCTGAGGTTGTGTTCCAGACAAGGAGAGAGGCTTCTCTTTATTTGCCTCCATTGTGCTTCTAATCTCCACAAGTTCTAGACAAGAGAGTGGAAATCTGTGAGGCCTTCTCTGTTTTTGTAATTTGGGGGGTTTCAGGTATAAGCCTGTAGGGGAGTGAGATGGAGGGAGAGGAAAGGGGGAGGGGGGAAGGAGAGAGGAGGAGGATGGAGACAGAGTGGAAGAGAGAGAGAGAGAAAGAGAGAGAGAGAGAGAGAGAGAGAGAGAGAGAGAGAGGACAATGTGCGTGAGCTTGATGTGGAGGTCAGTAAATAACTTCAGGAGTTAGCCCTTGACTTATATCTTTTTGAGATAGGGTCTCTTTCTTTCTTTTTTTTTTTTTTTCCTTTTCTTTTTTTCGGAGCTAGGGACCGAATCCAGGGCCTTGCGCTTGCTAGGCAAGCGCTCTACCACTGAGCTAAATCCCCAATCCTGGGTCTCTTTCTTTGTTGTGAGCTATGTACTCCGGATCAGCTGATACACGAGCGTCTGGGAATCCTCCTGTGTCTAAATGCCATCTTGCCATAAGAAGACAGGGACTGCATAAGAGTGGTTTCAGGAGGTGTGCATTCAGGTTCTCAAACCTCCCCATGGGTGAGAGGTCTTTACGCCCTGAACCCTGTCTCCAGCCGCCTCGCACCACTGCTTCGCTTTCTGAAGAGTGGGTTCTTGGATACTTGGGGTAAAATTCTTGGTACTAGGTTACGGTTATGTACATTTCTATCCACCAGGGACTGTTTTCAAATGTAATCTCTTAAACTCACAGAAGCTGGCCTTTTTCTCTCCCATTGTATAATGAGGAAACTGAATTCATGAAGAGTTGAATAAATCACTCAAGCCACAAGCTCAAGTTCACTGTTTTCCCTGCCCCTTGAGTGTGAGCTCTAGGCCACCATGGTCTTCTATTACGCAGCCTTTAAAGATCCTGACAAGATTCTGACCTGATTTAATCTTGAAGAAATTTAGGTCATCTACCAAGTTATTCTAACTGTGCGTGCCTCAGTTTACCACTCTACTACCATCCAAAACCTCAGCGTCTGCATCTCCCATGAGCCTTCGCAATAGCACAGTTGTGCTTGATGTTCACCAACAAACACAGACACCACTCCTGGAGGCCTCCCTCATTCTATCCGAGCTACTGCACAATTGGCGTGCGTGGAGAGAGGACTGGGGAAAGACTCCTATGCTCTTACGAATATAAACAGGCTTGCTACTTTCTATGACAAATTAGAGCTGGGTCTTGCATAAATAAAACCTTAAGGACAGTAATGTCTTAAGCCAATCTATGTTGTTCTGATTCTGTTAGATACACATTGAGGTTCACCATCAACAGTGGACAAAGCCAAGAGTAACCACTGCCAGGAGGGTTCCACCAGCTGTCTCTCCATGAATGCCTGGTCTGTTCCACAGCGTCCCTGTTCATTCAGCATTCAGACTGACTGCACAGTTTGTTCTTTCTTTATTGCCGCATGAATTATCGGCAACATTAAACAATTCTCTTTTGCTGGAGATTGATTCAAAATGGAAACATACAGAGAATAATCCTATTTCACTGGAGTTTACGTTTATAGGTGCCAAGGTCTGAGCATTTCTGTCTTTTCCCCAAAATACATATGTTGGTACCCAATCCCCAATCTGGAGACTTGAAAAGTAATTGCATCATGAAGGTGGAGCTTGTGAGTAGAACTATAAAGCAGTGGTTCTCAACCTGTGAGTCATGACCTTTGGGAGGGTTGAAGGACCATTTCACAGGGGTCCCATATCAGATATCCTATGCATCAGATATCTACATTACAATTCATAACAGTAGCAAATTTACAGTTATAAAGTAGTGATGAAAATAATTTTATGGTTGGGGCCACCACAAAATGAGGAACTATATTAAAGTGTCCCAGTATTAGAAAGGTTGAGAACCACTATAAAGGAATTCTAGCTCCTTCTGCCAAGGAGGACCCTGCATAAGGGCAATAGGACGCTAACTCCCACTCCCACCACATAATTCCCCCTAGGCAGCAGTGTTTGGTGCTGTGAGCAGTAAGCTTTTGTAGAATGGAGATTACTCACTTGAGTGTTTTGTCATTGCATCCAGGAAGACTGAGACAGCTGATTTGAGTAATCAAGGCAGCAAATGAAGACGCTGGGATAACCAAATGCTCTCTAGTCAGTGTGTTTCCCTTTAGCATCCAGTGATCAGCTTGAAGTGATGGGTCAACATTGAGGACATTATATCACCAGGAATGCTGGATGTTGCACCCTAGCCTCAAATGCTTTTCCGGGATGTGTGTGTGTGTGTGTGTGTGTGTGTGTGTGTGTGTGTGTGTGTGCACATCCCAGGGCCCAAATCAAGAAACACTTTGAATTATGTTATGATATCTAACTTTTTATGTCTTAAAACACAAGTGCTAAGTATTTTTTGGTTTAGTAAATTGGGGATGACAAATACCTAGTTCATTATGACAGGTTTCCTTAGTATATCTTTGGCATAGTTAAGGTTAGTCTTATTTATTCACTGGGCATGGATATGCTCATGTGCTTTGGGTCTGCATCTACATAGGTATCAAATACCCAGGACAGGAGCAGTATGTTCTAAGGATCACCAAAGGAGAATGCACTCAGAGAGGAGGATGGGCTTAAAACAGACAAGTACCGCATCTTAGCAGAGCCAAAAGTGAGGATGGTTGAAATGCTGGCCTGATATAGTGAGGTTCCTCCTTCCCTAGAATGTAGGGTCTCTGTATGTTCTGCAGGGGAATAGACTTTACACAGGCGTTAAACCCTGTGTACTAGGACCAGAAAAAGGCAAGCCTTCCAGGTAGGAATATTCTAAAACACAAGCTGGTAAGTATGTGTTTGTTCAGAAGCTTCCTACACCAGAGTGCATACTGTACACTGAAAATCCACCGGAGCATTCCTACCACACACATCATAAGGAGTATGTGTTCTTCATGTTGGAAAGAAACAGTAGGGCTTATGTGTCTACAGAAGCAGTATGTGGGCAACTTGCAAACAGTGGAAATTGAATAAATACCTTGAAGACTAGACTTTCTTGTCTAATTCATACAAGGTGCCTTACAGCACTGGGTGTTGGGCTTTTGTGCATTTTGAGTACCACTCTTGCCTCAGTAGGCAATCCTTCATCACTTCTGCACTCACCCTCCAGGGCTGCCCCACCCACAGGCCATCCCTAGGATCAGAGACAGGTGAAGAGAGTGGTACTAGGAATGAAGAGATACACAGGAGATCTTTTGCCAGATCACCTGCTCTGAATATTCTTCCTGATAGTGGCGACCCAGGGATAGCTCACTGTGATGGCCAACTAGTTGGAAGATGTCAATCCTAAGCATAGTGCCTGCCTTGCTCTGTTCAGAATGGAGTCATTTCTCACTCCAATACAACAGCCCAGTGGGGCTGGGCTTGTGGCTGATCTGAGCAGGATAATCCCTGATCAAAGCCAACAAGAACAATTCCTAAGCAGATGCAGTCTTAGATTACCTATGATGAAGGTGCCATTCACATGTTCACATCATAGAGTAAGCAACAAGCACTATTGATTGTCATGCAAGGCTAGACATCTTCTTGGCTTTATTTTCTTTAAATAGGTAAGTATAAGAGCTTTACTCTGGGAATTTCATTTTTAGAAACCATTAAAACAACAAGTTGGAGAAATAAAATAAAGATGGCCATTCCTAGGTTATAAATAGGACAGTTGGTGTTTTTGATAGGAGGAAGTAAAATAGGAAATAAAAGAAATTCCCCTCTGATCACAGTAGCCCAGGAGTTTGGGGTGGAGCCCTCCCTTCCCCAGGCCCCTGCTCACCTTGTAGTAATTCATGATCTCCTCTAGCCAGGGTTTCACTGACTTCACTGTGTCCTCTCGTAGGTGCTTCTCAACCTCAGCACCATCACTGAAGTTCTGGTTTCCCACATGGATGGCTTGTCTCACTTGTGGGAGTGACAAGAATTTCGGAAAGTAACTTTGGTCCTCGGGTTCCTGGCAGAAGGTACATTATAAGGTATCATGGAGGAAGATGTTAGGCTTGGCCTACTGGAAAAGCTGAAACTCCCTCAAAACACACAGCAGAGTAAACAGGATAAGACTAAACCGTTAACTTTTCCTCATGCTTGACATGCTAATGGGGAGTCCCAGGTCAGGTAAGAGGGACCCTTTCATGGTCCAAACACAGAGAATCACCTTCCTTTGCAGTCAATATCCAATTTGCCCGAGAATGGATTTTCTTTCTCAGACACTAATCTTTTGCAGTCCTGCCTTCTAATTAGCCAGCTCATTGGAGAGAGTGTTGGAGAAAGGAAAGAGGTAAGATTATATAAGGTAATCACTCCATGACCTTGACTCCAAAGAAGAAGGTTAAATGGCTTTTAAGGAACCAGGGGTGGCACCATGGTTCAAAGCCATTGTCTCTATTTGTCCCTTTCTGCTGTTCATTAATATCTATCTCACCCCCACAAATCAACTGTTTATGATTTAGGTGGAAATTATATCACATGTCAAAAACTGATACTTACTAAAAGACATAAAACAAGTTACCCACAGCCCTTATTAACAAACAAAAACACCCCTTAAAAGTGTCTGTAATAGTCATTAAATTTTAAAAAAAGGAATAAGTATCCATCTCTTAAAAGTCCTCCATTTAGGATTTATGTTCAATAAATCTATGCATCATCCGTATTTTTATTTGGGCTGTGAATACATTACTTTCTACAGAAAAACATTATAATCACAAATTTTGTTTCTGCATTTCCTGCCATGTTTTGTTATTGGTAGAATATAAATCCAAAACCACAGGGCTGGGAAGCCCACCAAAACTGACTTCATCTTTTACTTACAAAGAGCTCATAAATAAGTCAATTTAAAAGCTGAATGTATTGTGCTGGTCAGTAGACAAAGAGTGCGCACATCCAAACTGCCAAGCTGGCTTGCTCTGTCTCTTATTCACTTAATTCTGCACAAAAGATATCAACTCTGGCCTACTTTTATGAAAGAAACTACTTGAGTACTTTAAAAAGTATTCCAGAGGGCTTGAAGTGAGCGCTGCCCCGAAGGCTGCAAACACCTCAAGTTAAATGGAAGACAAGGCAAATATTTTCAGGGAGGTTGGGTAGTGCTATTACCTAAGCCATCTTAAGTGCGGAACAAAGAATGTGGATGTTTTCAAGAGACTCAGAGACTGAAGCCTAGACCCAGAACCCAAGGCTGCAATCCTAGCCTGGATCCTTCACAAAACTGACCCAGGGACAAGGTCCAGTAGGGATACTGGGTCAATCAGATATCGTTCTAAACTATCTAGAATATCACGTAATATGGACGGCAACCTAAGAAGCCTAATGGGAAACAACCCCCAAAGGTCAGGAGATGAAATTACCCAACAAATGTTGGGCACGGTCCTCTAGTTTTAAATGAGCTATATTTATATAGCTCATATATATTTTTTTTTTCATATATATATATATATATATGAGCTATATATATTTATATATATAATATATATATATTACTACGTTCTTTAAATTGTGGCCATTACCGTGCACTGTAAAATGTTGTAGTAATTGGTGCATCCTGTCACATTCTGGAAGAAAGATGGACCGGCTGTTAAATCTCCATCTAGCAGTTTATCCAGGACCTAGGTCAGAGAAGGAGAAAGGGGAGGACAGTGTCAGGGAGTGGTCACTTACACGGCCGCCATTGTATCATACAGTCAAGACATTTTTCCTTCTTTTTTTAGGATATCTGTGTCTATATGTGTGTTCTTATGCGTGCAGACATTCATTCACATGCATGATATACATATGCATGTGTGTGAACATGTATGTGCATGTGCACACATATGGAGGCCAAAGACAATCTATCATTCCTCAACCACTGTCCATTGCTTTATTTGAGACAGGTTTCCTCGTCCACCCAGGACTCGCCAAGTATGGTAGATTGTGCTCCTTGGCACAAGTCCACACCACCACGCCCAAGCTCTTGCTTTTACTTGCGTAGTGAGGCTCCAATTCAGGTCTTTAGGATTGTGTGACAAACACTCCACCAATCAAGCTACTTCTCCAGCCCTTCTATTTTAAAATCTTTTTCATTCTACTTCCTAAACATTCATAGCAGGCAAATGCCATCCCTCCTAGAACGTATATTCTAGAGAAACAATTAAGCATGGTGAAGCAGATTATGTCGAGTGTTAGAGCGGTATTGCATTAGGGAACAGTAAGGAGAACAGGAGAGGGAGGTGTTATGGGTGTTCAGGCCTACGTGTAGGGTACACTGAGAAAAGAAGTTTCACTTACAAATGGCATTCAAATTATGACCATTGGCTGGAAGAAAGTTAAGAATATAAACAACCAGGGAAAGAATATTGCAGCCAGGAGATAATAAAACTAGATGCATCAACTTGAGGGATTGTCTGGTGAGAGGGGTTGCTTTCACATGGCCCCCGGTCACACCCACAGTATGAGCAGAGAGGGCATGGGTTGTGTGCTGAGATTCAAGGAGTTGGTTGAGTTTAAGGTCTTGGAGCCATTGGAGGGCATCCATGACTCCAGGTTCAGTTACCAGAAGGGAGGAGTGGTCACCAAGGCCATTTGTTTTTCTCCAGCTACAGGCTACTGCACAAGGGCCACCATGAAGGTAGCAAAGCAGCAGCACCAGCCACGGCTGCAGCTTAGCCAAAGATGCTGAAGGGAGTATTTGTGGAGCTTTGCGGCTTGACTGTGTGAGCCTGGGTTTAGGTTGGATAATCGGAGAAATGAAGTCACGGGGCTTAGGACTCATGAGGAGATGGTGGCTCAGGGAGCTGCACAGTGGGCTGGAGGGATCGGGCATGGCAACTGAAGAAAGGTGTTCCAGCTTCAGATCGTGGGTGATGGATGGTTCTGGAAATACTTTGCTTGTTTATTTATTTGGTTGCTTTTGTTTGTTTGTTCTTGGTTTAGTTTTGTTTTTATAACAAAAATAAGCAACTCAAGGGGAGAACAAGGTTGCAGGGGGGAAAAACAGAGCTAAAGGACAGAGGACCATTCACACGGTCACCAGGAGTTTTGATGGGGGTGATGGAGAATGTGGAGACCCACTGTAGACAACTGCCCTAAACAGTGCTTGGTGATGCTCTCTGAGGCTATGAAATGCAAAGCTCAAGGCTTTGGGACGGAGAAGAAGGTGCCCTGGAAGCGGGCCTGGGTTAAGGCTGGAAGATGAAGAAAGGAGGAAGTTGAGAGTGGGGAGCGGTAGTGTTTTCTTTCTGCTCCTGCTGCTGCTGCTGCTGATGTATTTTAAGTGGGCCCTCTGAAAGGATTGTACAACATGAATTTCACACATTCTTAGAAACCATCGATCAAGAATGAGTTTAGTTTATTAGAAGATAAAACACCATCATCCTCATGTTCTGTGAGGACACTAAGATTCTCAGAAGTGCAGTAACTTGGCCAGGGAACCCACACTGATAAGAGCTCTACCTCCTCCATGCCCTCAGCCTGTGCTCTCAACCACACGCCTGCTGCTGTACTGCCTGCCGACGGCAGTGCATCCTCTCCTCAGTACCGCTGCTTGTGCAGGGTCCCTGTCTAGAGATGTAGGGTCTGGGTGAGGATCGAGAAGGTTAAGGAACCATCCAAAGTCTGCTAGGCATGCTGGGAATCTACTCTGGGCTGCATCTAGAGATATGTCCACACTCCATCTTCAACCACAGAGATACCTGCTTATTTAATAAGCGTATAGGTTCATCACCCTGAGCAGGTGTCTTTAATTTGCCCAGTAGATGCTAGAAGTTGTACTGAATGCACACATCACTGGTGGAATCAATTGGCTGGGGTGAGGGTGGTGGGCCGGTATTTGGCACGCAAGTGTGAGGGCCCACATTCAATCCTCAGTACCTGTGTAAAACCCCTGGGGTCGTGCTACTCACCAGTAATGTCAGAGATTTGGAGATGGGACTAGGTAAATCGTTGGGTTTTCTGATCAGCTTCTGTACCATTATCTAGGAGAGCCCCAGGCAATATGAGAGATCCTGTCTCACAAAGAGAAGTGGAGGGAACATCTGGGGGGGAGGTCTGACTTCAAACTCTGGCCTCCCATATGCATGCTTAAATACACGTCTGTGATAGCGTGTGTGCACAGGCACACATGTGCACAGACCTCACACACATACACACTCTCAATTTTAATTAAAAAAAAAACCCAACAGGTTGTTTTCACCAAGAAACAAAACGACTTGCTGTGTAACACATAGTAGGACTAGATTATTTTGAAATCTACTTCATAATCAAAGCTCGTTTCACAGAGAATGTTCTGTGAGTCAGAGCGTGGTTGGGAGAGATCAGCCATTCACCCTTGGAGAATTGTGGGAGATCTGATGGCTTGCTCTGGCCTCTAGGGCACTAGGAATGCAAGTGGTGCACACCATGCACATGCAGGCAGACACTCGTACACTTAAGATAAAACAAATACAATTTTAAAACAAAAGGGTGGAAACATCAAACAGGCTGTTGGACTTGAGATTTTGACATCTATGTCCTCTTGAATTTCAGGATGTCTTAGCATCTTTAGCTAACCTACTAGGCGCTGCTTTGTCCATTTCCTTTGACAACTCAGAGGCTTTAATCCACCAATCAAGATCTTGGACCAGTGATTGGAGAGACATCCCATACCTTCAAGGACTGGTAGGGGAAGTGTTTTAATTCTAATTTTCTACTGAACTTGGTTTGGGATAGACGTGCCATAGTCTCACGGACTCTAACCATAGAAAGCGTCATACTTTTCAATAGTTTTCCCAATCTCTGAGTGCTGTGGCTGTCACAGCGCATGCCTCAGACACCGTTTTGCTTCCTTCCTTCTTCAAGCCTCTCAGCTGGTCTTGCTTCAGACACTGCTTAAAAATCTCTGTGTGCTTCTTCAAAACCGTAGTGAACGTTTCTCTCTTGCAAACCAGCCTCGCACAACATGAAAGTTCTCAATTCTCAAGCTTTCCTCTTTTCCCCATCTTTTCCCTCAGCAGGTAGCCTAAAGCCCAAAACTTTTCCAGAAGATACTATTATTGCCAGCGAAAGCTGGATCTTACATGCTCCCGGGACAATCCCGCTTCCTTCGTGTTTACAGCTGCACAAGGCATCCGGACTCCACATTTTGCAGCCACATCTGGTGCCCTGACCCAGGAAGGAGAGTCTGGGCATCCTGTCTAGGGCTGGGACCTCCCTTTCCTTCTCCACCCATCTGCACAGCTTGCTGCTATCAGACTTCAATGCAAACCACGTCACCTCCTCAAGGGATCTCAGTAGCATCCTGGTACCCTGCTGGTAAAATGAGCATCACTTTAAATCGCTTCTTTTCTCCCCAAGTCTGTATGTCTCTTGTTTCGATACAATTGGCATGTCTGATGGTCCTGAAGGTCTATTAATATCAGGCCTTGGTGTAAACAGTCACAATGGCTTTAGGCACATAAGGCACATGAAGTGCATGTCTCAGAGCAAGCAGATGGAGGTCCCCATCCCTTGCTCCATTTACCCGTGTGTCAGACAGGATGGTTCAATAGATGCATAGCAAAAGGTCTGAGGGAAGATCGTTTGCTTTGCCTTTGCACTGGCTAAAACATACGGGTTCCTGTATCTTAGTATTTAGTGAAACGTTACACCGTAAATAACCAAAACCCAAAGAAAAACAAGTAGGTAAAGTCTCAAATCACATCATCATTCTCATGCTCAGGTGTTAGGTTACCTGTGTAATAATATTCCCCCACACTGCGTCTCTTAGAAGCTGTCTCCCGTTACACGACATGTTGTAGACTTTGATCCTGACTCTTGGAGGCCTATGCCTTAGGTTACACACCAGGTCGTCTCTACGGTTGAGCTACCGCTTGTGGACATAACCCTTCGAAATGTGTGCAAGCATCTGCTGAAGAAGCTCAGGCATCCACTTCCCAGGTTACCTTGCTCCTAATTTCCATATGTATGCTACAGAATGCCTTCGGGCCCCACACAGCGTTTAAAGAAATCAGGACGACTAATGAGAGCCACAGTCAGATAAGCTTGCCAGAGAGATCTGGGGTTAAAAGTACAGCCGAAGTGAACTCAGAGAAATGCAGGTTGTGCTTTTCTGCGTGTTCACTCATTCCACCTCCTGATCACAGACAGAGGAGAGGATAGATGCCATCCCAAAAGCTGGATCACCGGGGTGTGCCTCCTGCCCCTCCTCTCCTCACATGGTTCTAGTTGCTCAAGGGTATCCTGGGGTCCCAGCACTCACTTCAAAGGCCTTCATCCACTCCTGCTCTTTGATGTATTTTATGCACTTGCGACACTGCTTCCAGAAGTGCCTTCGCTGCTGTTCATCCAACAAGCCAACTTCATACAGGAATGTCGCGTACCCTCCTATAATCTGGTGACAGAAGGGATACGTGAGTGCCATGGAGAGAAGGTTGGGCACCCATTGCTTCGAGAGGAAACATTTGACGTATTAATTTTTGCTGGGATTAGTCAAGTCAGGCAATTAGAAACACAGACATATATAACAGAAAAGTCACATATACGCACAATCTCGAACTGGTTGTAAGTTGACCCACTGAAAGGTTTAGCTAAGAATTAGATTTGAGTGAAGTGAACCTTATTTTTTTAATCAGTTAGGCCTCTAGGGCAAGAGGGGTGTTCACTCAATTCAAAGGAATTAGTCTCTGTAAGGGACGGATTAAGAGAGAAGAGACAGGACGCCAACCGTTTCAGGATCAGTGTATGCATCTCCAAGGGCAATTCCTTTCAGGCGGATCTTGAACCTTCGCACAGGGTTGAGGGAGTGGATATAGTATGCTATGGCCGGAACATATTTCCCTGCATAAGACTGAGAAGGACAGATGTTGAGATGGCAGTCCCAAATCGATCCCACACACAGCTGCACTCGTTAACAAGTACTGCCCACTTCTTTAGCTCACCTTGAAAGTTCTACAGTAACAAAACGCTCTGACCTAGTATGCTGTTCTCAAACCATATGGCCCAAGTGATGTGGAAGCATGCAAATACCATGCTATATGCAATCGTTCTAATGGTCCTTTCGAACCAAAATGACCTGGACCACGCAGGCCAGGTGTCTCTTCCCAGGAACTTCTATTCCAAGCTCTGTGGGTCCCTCCCCCCATCAGCCATCACACACCTCACACACCTGCTGTCTCAGGATGTGGAGCAGCTGGAGAGCAGGGCCCAGGTGGCAGTGAGTAAGGCAGGGATGAACCACCCAGGAGTCGGTTTTGGAGGACAGCTCCTTAATTGACATAGCAGGGCCAGATTATATAGCTCAAGTTAGTGAGGAGGGGAGAAAAAAAGGACAAGGGGGGAGGTGCTCCAGCTGGGGAGGGCCCCTCCAAGCCACACTAGCCAGATTAGCAGACTGCCAGTGGCAGGATTTCTGAGAAGCCAGTTCTCCAAAGGCAGGAAACAGAAGCCTAACTGGCTTTATTACCTCAGGGCCTTTGTCTCTATGGAGTTGAGTAGGCCTAAGCAGGATTTGGGTAGGGAGCAGCCCCACTCCTGCTGTGCTCTCTGAGAGATGTCTGGGATATGGGCAACACACTCTACCGACATTTATCCGGCTTGGGAACCCACAAAGTTCTACTAAAGGAAAGAAAAAAATCTAAAATCTAAACCTAAGACAAGAATCTGCATGATGATGCAAAATTTGAAATCAGCATATAGTAAAGGAATAGAAGAAGGTGCAAACAAAATAATATTTATTAGTCACAAATTTTCATTGAACTTATCCGTGTTTTCATTGATCTTTTCTGGCACGGGATCCTTTTCTAGGGCAAAATATTTGTGAACCAATTCTCCTCTAACAGACATAATACTTCCACTTCCCAACGATGTTAGAAAGTGCTCTTAGTGACGCAATTACACAGATTAATTTGTTTTTATCATGTAGGACTATTTTTAAGAGTCAAGTCTCTCTTTCTACAACATGGGTCTCAGAGATGAAACTTAGGTCCTTGGACTTAGTTGGAAGCACTTTCTCCTTTTTTTTTTTTCCGGAGCTGGAGACCGAACCCAGGGCCTTGTGCTTGCTAGGCAAGCGCTCTACCACTGAGCTAAATCCCCAACCCCTGGAAGCACTTTCCTGCCGAGCTCTCTCTCTCTCTGGTCTGCTCAGTAATATTTGAAAACCCAATTTTACTAATCCCACCAAAAGCTTCCTTCTTGGCTTGTCCAGTTTAATCCAACTATAAACTCCATGTGTTCAGAATGAAGTTCTTGATCCCAATGCTTCTGTGACATCCCTTGCCACTCAAGTTAATCCTGCTCTGGATGTGCAGATCAGAAATCTTGGTGTTTCTTTCTCTTGTACCCCTCAAAGTTTGTCATGGAAGCTCAGTCCTATTTCTTCTGTCATCTGAGGTACAGTGTCTTCTTCAATGTCTGCTTCCTTGCCTTACTGCAGCCTGGGTTACTGTAATGGCTTCCACACTGGTCTTCTCTAGCCCTTATCCACTCTATTGTTTCAGACAGTGGTACACGTAAAACCAGACCAGACCATGCCACCCCTCTGCTTAAATCTTTCAGTGACTCTGCCCTGGATGAAAGCAGAGGCTTTATTAGAGACAGAAAGGCTAATGTGACCCACTCCTTTCAGCAGCCTCACTCCCTGCCACCTTCTCCCTCATCCTTCTCAGGCCCCACTGGGTACCAGAATGTTCCCTGCATGCACCGGGGCTTTTGTGCTCATTTCTCTTTCCTCCTGGAATGCTTCCTCCCAAGTATCTGAATGGTTCATTGTCTCAAGCCCTTAAGTGAGGCTACCTGAGCAGTGTCCTTTTTGGCTTCTTAACAGAATTTTTTAATGTTCCTATTTTCTTGTTTTATAGCTTTTAATTTCCCTCTTAATCCTTAATCTTCTTCAAAACCTCGTACCTACTCATCATTTTACGTCATTGTGCTTCCTCCCATCCTAGAAGATGCCTGAACACAGGTGTAAGCATCTACTTTGCTTATTTTTGTTCATTGTGCCCGGTGTTCTTAGCACTCAACACATAGCTGTGAAATGAACCAGTCCATGTGCATCCGGTAAAGGGCAGTGCACGGGCATTCACAATAGACCAGAGGCTTTATACAGGCATCTGTGAGTCCACTCCTGGGACATTCCCAGGGCTCTTCATAGACTTGGAGCATCTACCTGCTCCTGTAAATTGATCTATACCATAGTCACTCTCACAGGTTGCTTCAAGCTAGGACACAGGACTTGGAGAGGTTAAATGGTAAGAGTTGGAATCCCACATGGTCTGATCTACTCCAAAAGTCTAAAGTCCTTTCGAGCTGATAAAAGCAGGGTAATTCACTAACTTATTTGGGACCTTGTTTGCACAGTCCTCTTGTGCAACAGCAGTTTCTTAGGTAAAGCAGTGAATCAAAACACTTCCAGCAGTTATACTCAGGCATCTGGTTTAGTTTCCTTACGTTTACATGCAGATGGGTTTACGTGTCGGAAGTTTAGTTTGGTGCATAACTGTGCAGTGTGCTCTTGGTGGAAATAGTGAAGATTTATTTGATAAATTTCCGTAGGATAATACATTTTCCTGAGTAATCACTTAACTGGGAAATATGTCACCCAGCCTTCAGTCAGCCAAGGCTTCTGAGACAAGCTATCTGCCAAGATCATCGTGCTAGATACTTAGGGAGACACAAAAGTGAATTAAACACAAAAAGGCCCTTTGGAAGATTACAGTTACTTCTAAAGACAGATTATAGAAACTGTGTCTCCAATCCACCAGAGCAAATAGACAATTCATGAATTACATTCCCATGGTGTGCACAATGACCAGTGTAAACAGGCTCTCACAAGCACATGCGATACATGAATGACTGATCTCACATTACCTTTAATTATTTTTCCTTTGTGGAAATTGATACAAGTGCTAAAAATGTATACACTTGGCAATAGTATCTCTTGGGTTGTATTCTCCATACATTTGGTAGATAAAATTTACTCTTTCTGAGATGGAAGGCCATGTCTTTTACACGGTTATGTAGTCAGTGGAGGTAAATTTAGCCTAAAATATGCAGTGTATGGAGCCTTCCTGGCAGTCATTGTACATGGCATATAACTGGGTAAGAAATGAAAAGGGACAGTATATTTGTAATACCCATTCAAGATTTTTGAGCTTCATCCATGGACCAAACTATTCCACGTACCCTAAATATGAGTCCAGTTTACAAGAAACCTCATCTTCCTGTATTTCACACCAACAGGAGATGCGGTCTGTGAATGCTAATGGCGTACCTAGTTGGAGTCCCCTCCCCAGGCTTGACTGCTTCTGCAGTTCTCATTTCTCCTAGCAAATCATATTTCAGTCAGTGGCCATAGAATGTCCTGTGGCTCTCAGTCCCATGCCAAGACCTGCTTTCATCTGTCCCATACTCGCTAGGCAGACCACTCAGGACAAACAGAACAATGAGATGGGTAGTCCTATAATTGCTTCGAAAACTGCCATGTTCTTCAGTATTCTGCCCACACCCACTCTCCTGGAGCTGGGGGTGTTTATCTCGTCCTTTGTCCCCAATGACTATCACACACTTCCTTGCTTTGTGTCAGTGTGACAAATCCTTCGTTGTCTTGTTCATTAATCATTCCAGCCTGAGTGATTCGGGCTGCCACACCGTAGACAATTACAGGATTATTTTGTGGGGAATCAACACATTACAGTGAGATTTCTAGTATTTTTACGTTCCCCGTTGGGATGTTATTTCTTTGTGCAAAAGCAGACTTCTCATCCTGGAG
This sequence comes from Rattus rattus, assembly GCF_011064425.1. NCBI lineage: Eukaryota > Metazoa > Chordata > Mammalia > Rodentia > Muridae > Rattus > Rattus rattus. The sequence continues at coordinate 87,146,873 of NC_046159.1, read as the reverse complement.
TCATTCATTTCACAGTTTAACAATTCACCGCCTGTGACACACACTTGGGCAGACAACAGGTTAACAAATCAAGTATATTCTATTTCACCTCCCCTGACATATATATATATATATATATATATATATATATATTTTTTTTTTTTTTTTAATAGAGCAAAACTTCATATCTGAGGGGCAGGGAGTGTAGTTTCTGCCTTTAGGTTAGAAATACGCTATGGTTGTTTGTGCTATTCCTTTGGACCTGAAGACGAGAACACCCACCCTTTGGTTCTGAATTATGTCCTTAATGGCGACAGGGGTGACCACAACCAGAACTCCAGTCCTGAGTCTTCTCTGACCTCCCAGTGGCACTCCCCAGTGTGGGTGGACCGACAAAGCCCCAGATCCAATCATAAAAGCTCAGAGCAGCATCAAAGCCATTGTGATAGGGAAGAGGAAAGGTGCTGCCAGGAACAGACTTGTTATGTTAGCGGTTGGCAGTGACCTTCGAACAAGGAACTCAGCCAGATAACCATATATGTCTCACCACCCAAACTCGACGAACGTTAGTAATCAACACATCTGGATCCCAGTCCCGCCTTCTAGCCTTTGCTGAGATTTAAAGGAGCTGTGAGCTGCCAATTCTAGCGCTGCTTGTGCTTAGGACACTTTCCCCTTGGTGACCGTAATCACATCCACCTCCAGCAAGACGGACAGGAACATCAGTCTGTGTGTGTTTGTATTTGCTTTATTTCCTGGAGCTCAGAGTAGCAATAAAGCTCTAGTTCTTCTTCATCAGAAGCGTGGCAGAGTTCAGCTCTCAGTCTTTTATTTTGCCCAGGAGAGAAAGGTCTTGACATCACAGCAGCGCACGATTTTGATTCTTGGCCTGCAGTCCTGTGAGTATTGGTGCTGGGAACGGTTTCATGAAAATCATGTCAAGGGCTGCTGTGCTTGTGAAAACAGTCTGCAGACGGTATGGTGCTCACCTAATTATCCATATGTGTAAATGTACGATGAGATGCAACGTAATTATGTATTCGTCCCTTCTTCCCTTGTCCTTTCTCCCTTCTCCCATGTTTCAACTGCATTCACTGCTGATTTACCTTTTTCCTGTTTCTCAGGTATTGAGAAGGAGGAAAGATTTTTAGGCCTAAAACAAGCTTCATTCAGCTCCTTCAAAGTGGGGGTGAGGCAGATAATAACAGTGTGCTGGAAAACAACGCTTCTTTACACAAATGTGTGGCCATCTGCAGTTTATAGTGTGTTTAAGTCACATTTACCTGTGTTTCATAGCTTTTTAAAAAATGCAGTTATATTCACTTGCTGCCTTGCTTCTAGGTATAAATTTTGTGGTAAAACTTTTCATAGCTTTATCAGTAACGATGATTATGTCTTTTCAAAGAGAGACAGCTGCCCTGGACAGGGTTTCTTCACTCACAGTTGGACATAGTCCTCAGCTCTGCCTGGTAGAAAAGGCCAGGGGATTTGCCACCTCAGTGGTAGTATGTTGAGCCCCCTCAAGGCCATGCTGAGCACCCTGCCCTGCTCAGAACATCACCCCATTTCCATAGTCACATGGGGCAAGATGCCTCTTTGAAGAATTCATGGCTGGACTGAGGGAACTCTCTCTCCAGAGGGTGCAAAGTTGGCTACCTAGAAAGAGTTGTGCACATGTAATGGGGCACAGGTCTCTCCAAACACAGGCTTTGGAGCAGTCACACTCACTTACGGGGACAGATCAAAGGGGAAAGCACCAATGCCATGAACAGAGTTCTTTATACACACTGAAAACACAAGAGAGTCACAAAGGCCGCAAAGACCAATGGAAGAGCGAGTCAAGATGAGGCCAATGCAATCCTGACTTCCTCTCGCCTTGAGGTAGATGGGAATCTCACTTCAGCTCAGCACCACTGTTTTCTCTGCAGAGGGAGGTGTGACTTCAAATGGTCAGGTTGGAGAACGAGCAAGCTGTGCCAGCACCTCCACGTTTTGTGGTAATCTCAACTTCCTAGACATTTCTAGACCGTGCGTCATCTGACTGAGACTGCACTGCGGCGATGAAAAGGGAAGCTTTTTACAAGAGCATGGTATTGTCAGCCCTCTCTTCCTCTTGACTGGGAGCTTAGATAGAAAACAGCAGAATCTGCAAGCAGAGACATGGGGCAGGAACATTTTGATCTGCAGCCAACTTGCAGTCACACCAAGCCATGCAAAGGTATGCGCTGACCTCTACGTGATAGGTAATTTCACTTTTAATACCGAGGGTGTGTCTTTAAAAAATATGTCACCCACCGCTGCTGTCTGGTGCAGGGACACAAGATGCATCCCATCCCCATCTTATTCTGACCTCAGAGCCAAACTGGAAAAGCCCAGCTTGCTGCCAACGGCAGATGAATAAACTCCTTTGTTTAAAATGGAGACTCCAGTTCATTTGACTTGGAAATAATGAGTATGCGCAAAGGAGACCACAGACACAAGCTGAGGCCTTGGAGCTCTGTGGCTAGGATTTAGAAGGTTGAAGCTGCATAAGTGATTTACCTTCGACTTGCTGCCCCCACCCTGGATATCTCTAACGGGGTCCCGGTGTTGTGTCTAGACCGTACTCTCCAATCCAGCAGGACGGTTCACTTTAGACAAAGCTTACGACTTCTGTCTGCGCACTCACATTCTTCCCCGTGCAATTTGAGAATCAGTAAATATGAACTGATTTGATTTGGATATAATCTTTGAAAGCCAGAGGCCCAACTTGTAAACATTTCCATATGCCCTTCTTCAGCTCTTTGGGTTGCAGCTTAAACCTTTATTTTTTTTTTATAATATTAAACTCATTAAACAGTCACAAATCCGTTTTCAATTCTAAAAGAAAATATTGGCAAGTGCAGATGGATATAATTGAAAATAGACGTTTGTCATAGACTGAAGAGTTAAACCAGCTTGAATGCTATCTCATAAAATTCAGCAAGTTCCATGGCCAGGAAGTAATTGCATTCCAGGGACCTCCAGTCCTTATATCACTTGAAACTTCCATTTGCTCTATAAAACTTTATGATCAAAGCTAAGTCTTTGTGATTAAAACTAGGTCTTGGCCAGAAAGACAGACATCCGAAGAACTAGGGTGCCTCCTCTCATTTGTATAGAGGTGTAACCCTAGAGAGCTGCAGGAAATAGGAAGGGGGTGTCAGACTCCGTTCCAGGAGAAAAGGGTCAGCTCTGAGGGAGGAGAGGCTTCCTGAGATGATTTGGTTTCCAGAAAACACCTCCCCATGCAAGGCCGTGTAATCCACGGCCAAAGTCTGCATTCCAATCGTTTGCCCTGGAGTCTCATCAGTAGGTCCCAGTTTCGGCTTTCCTGCTTTTTGGCCGGGTAACCTTCCTAAGGCATGCCTAGCCTAAGTCTCAGTCACTTCAACCTCAAGATTGGGATAATTATAAGGAGGCTGTTGGGACTAAAGGAAGCAATGCATTAAACAGCACTCAGCAAGTGAGGGCTCACGGCTGCTGTGCGTCCCAATCTGAGCGATAATTCTTACGATGAAACACATGAACATGATGCTCTTCAAGCTATCTTCTAGTCCTCCGATTCAGTGATTCAAGAGTGAGGAGGCTGATGGAGGCTGACACGGAATGGCTCTTGGCCTATCACTAGCACGTTTCTCCCACTCCACTTCACAGGTCACCCTATCTCTCGCACGTCAGTGCTTGTGAGTCACCGCTTATAAAAAGCGGGTCAGCACTTAATTCAAGCGGAAATATGTGAGGAGGAAAACACACTGAGCGGAATCCAGCTGATCTTCTCTAATGAACGGTGACAATCCTGATGGAAAGGCAAGGTGTGTGGAGAAACAAACCTGAGCATGAGGTTTCCATAGTGAGAAGAAGAAGAAGACAAAGAGTGGAGACTGGAGACTGTCCAAGGATAGTAGACTGGGGAGTCTCCAGGGACTTGGGCAAGAGAAAGAGACAATGACAGGGAGATGAAAAGCAGCTGAGGAGAAACACCGATGATAGATTTATTTTATCTAATAACAGCCTTTCATGAAGCCACTCTGTAACATCCACTTAGCATGTGCTTAGCACTGCACAAGAAAAAAATGAAACAAGCAAGACTTTCGTGTGCTGGGCTGCCTTCAATGATATAGTCCAACACCATGCTCCCAATAGGATTTTCCCATGCAAATGAAGATAAAGTACCCCCACTCGGCTTACTAACTTGGTACTAACTTACTAACACATAAGTAGCTTCAAGGCTCTGCCTGTATTTGGGCCTCAATTTACCTATGGCTACAAATCTACTTGTAAAGAGATTATACCCTTTTATGCTATGGGGAAGAGATGCCCAGCTTTCAGCATATGTCCCACCATTTTGGAAGCATCTCCATTTCTAAAACCACCCACAGCATTGAGTCTTTGCCTGGACCGGTACATATAACCCAAGCTCAGAGAACAATGGACAGTCCCCCTTCATCCTGCCACCTGCCTCTGTCCCAATTAGGGCTGTCTTCCTTTAACTTCCAGCCCCGCCTCTAGATGCTGGAGAGGGTTCTGCACTGAGTTGATGCTCCAAGAACAAGAGCTGTCTCACAAATAGTTACAGGCTTGGGAGGGAAATGCTTAGAAAGAAAGTTAATCACAGGAATTAAACACAGCTTGTTTCTTTTTGAAGTATTTTTTTTCCTGCCTCAGGGAGGGTGATTTACAGACACATTTGTCTCTCTTTAGAGAAAATTAATTCCAGGTTGGTATTCCGGGCAGAGACGAAAAACAGAAAGGAAGGAGAGAAGAGGCTTCTCCCTTGTCCTTCACACTCTCAGTGGACCTAAGCTGTTCTCCCTACTGCCTTGTCAGTTGGGTGTGGGTGGGTCCTCACACATTCTGATACATATAGAACACACCAACCAAACTTCTGACACCATCGTCAAGGCCCTTTCATGTTTTAGGCAAAACAAATGCTTTTAAAAATGCCTCTGGCTGGAAATGAAGCAGTCGTAGAGCTTATCATGCTCAAAGTCCTGAGTTAGTTCCTGACACACACACACACACACACACACACACACACACACACACACACACACACACAAGCACGCATGCACACACGCACACAGCGGAAATAACTCAACGGAACAAGCAATGCTATAGACCAATGCTATGTATGAGTAAGCGAAGCTTCTGTGAACACTTTCACCCCAGTCTGCATGCCGAGGGTCATAGGCTTTGAGCCCTAATGGAGGCATCAAGCGCTGGATGCTGTCCACAGTCAGTCACTATTTGAAACATGTAAGGAGGATTATCTAATTAAACACTCAAATGGTGTTATGCAATCATTCCTGTGCTCATCCCCGGACTCTCTTAGACCAACGCCAGGGCTCTGAAGGCCTGCTGAAGATCCCTGTGCAAGCTGCCTTCATCCCTAGCACGCAGATGTAAAGGGTGCTAAACATTCCTTGAGTTTATCTATTATTTTTCAAGGCTGCATCTACAAATTCAGTGGTGCTCCCTATGACTCCCTAAAAAGGAAAATCAATGAACATTCAGAAAAGGGGGGACTTTCCAATGAACGGTTTGCGGAAGGGTTGGAGAGAGACAGGAGAAGTTGGTATTACATTCAAACTTCAAGGATGTGGAGATGCTGTAAGAGTAGGCCCGGGTGACTGCCTCTGAACACTTAACAAATAAAGCAAAACAGCCATGAGGGTTGATCTCAAAACTAACCACTGCGGTTGCAAGATAAAGTCCAAAGACTCCGCAAACTTAATGACTGGCCTGGAACTGCCCAGCGAGACCCAGCTCTCCAATGATCAACACAGGATTCCTCCACTCCATTCCAGGTCTCCAATTATCACACCAGAACTCTATCTGCTCCCCCAACCCCCGTGAAAAGACAAACAAAACAGAATGGTGAGAACTAGAGAAGTGGGGCATCACTACCTGGCGGTTTTCTTTCCAAAAAGATATGAGGTTTCTAGCGCAGGTATGTACATCTTGTCGCCTGAGGGCGGCTTGTGGCCAAATGCAGAACCCTAAACATATTTAAGACATGAACTTACATGTTTGCTTTTTTCTGTTGGTTTGTTTCTGTAACCCAGTTGTACCATTCTCAACTGTGACTTTGGGGATGACATAGGGTCTCGGTGATAAAAGATTGGCTATGAATGGACAAATCCACTGAGTTCTTCTGAAGCTGGGGTCCTGAGGTTACCGCCTCTCTGCCTCCCTTTCTTTCCTCCAGCTTATCTCCCTTTATCTCACGGACGGCACAGGCTTCTTTCAGCATACTGGCAGCAGAGCATATAACAAGAAAATCTTTCTTTCCCCACACACATTTGGAAATGACATGCCTAAAACCACAAGGCACAAATAAAACAGACAAGTCAGAAATTTCCTTCAGGATTTGGCAGCTGTGCTGAGCGTCATGGTTAACGACACTGCCGCATTATTTGTTAGACAAGGAATTACACACTGAGCAGACCAGTCTTCTGCTCCGTGGGGAAATTCGTGACTTCCAGGGTTACTCTGAAATGACAAGAGGGCCACTTCCTGCTCTTCTTCCAACTCGCCTCTGAAAATGCTCAAAAGGCAAGGGACAGCGGAAGTGTTACTGATGGAGGGATAGAATGTGATTTGATACTGAGCAACTGAGTATTAAAATATATATATATATATATATATATATATATATATATATATATATATATATATATATAATGCTAAACCATTTTCTCTGACAGCTTAGAAGGAGAAGACAGGCTCAAGAAATTCCTTGTTCCCTGAACTCTCCATTCCCTAGGAACTCAGCCTGTTTTTCTCTTTCGGTCTGTTAATGTGCACATCTGTAGACCACTTGCCGGCATCCTTCCAGCCCTTCCTCTGGCACCATCACTTGGGCCTTCCTATGAAGATCAAGCATTCCAGAGTTAAGCCTTATGGCTCAGAGGATGAGTGGCCCAGCAGGATCCTTCCTCTGGAGAGCACCAGGGTAGACCTCAGAGGCTGATTTTATTTTATTCCTCTAGCCCAAGTTATTGGTTCCCAAATAGGATGGGACCTAACAAAACCCTTAGAGACTCAAGAACATGGATAGACTTGTTGGTGAGTTAGACGGGTAGAATGCGGGGGCTGTTGAATATGAAAAACACTTCCCTGGGAATGAACTGAGACAAGATCCAGGGACAGACCAACAAAGAGCGAGAGGCTAAGTCCTGGTGAAGGAGACGTGGAAGGTTTTTTGTTGGATCTGGTAATGATGGAGTGATTCTAAAGTCAGTCAGAGTATAAGGTGGGAGTGTGCACAGGAGGAAAGCTATGCTCCTTGGTGTAGGAGAAGGCACACAGAGACATCAGCGGAGGAGAGAATTGGAAAAGCCCGTGATGGGGATCAGAGTTATGGGACTAGCCAGAGTCACAAGGTCTGAAAAAAGTATCATCATCCTAGCAGCAAGGAGCACTTAGTGCTCCAGACCTGGCTTTTCAATACCGCTCTGCCCTGGAATGAGCCAGAGTCCTGAGGAAAGCAATGACCGATCTCAGGAGGGCAAGGGATGTACAGTGTTTGTGATAAAGGGGAAATTCTCAAAAATTATCAAACCTGTCAAAAGACACAAGAGTCAGCTTGAAGGGCCTTTGTCAGGGCAGAGGAAGAACAAGCATCTAAAGAAAAGCAATCCATGGGGGTTGGGGATTTAGCTCAGTGGTAGAGTGCTTGCCTAGGAAGCGCAAGGCCCTGGGTTCAGTCCCCAGCTCCGGAAGAAAAGAACCAAAAAAAAAAAAAAAAGAAAAGAAAAGAAAAGAAAAGAAAAGCAATCCATTCATAGATCCTATAGAAATATCAATGCTTGGCTCCATCGGGATATACGTGAACCCAGAGAGGAGATAGACGAGATCAGCACTGTAGGAGAATGTGGGATTACATCCACACACGCGCAGATGAGAGAGCTGCCATTTTATATAACTCTCATTTTAGTCAGAGACGACATGTGTCGTCAACTGATCTAAAACTGTTGTGGGACAGATTGGGGAAAGAGTCATTCATGTGGTTATGGATTATGTATGAATGACAAACAGAAGCAGATGTCCGCCAATGCCATCTTAATCTAGTGATCAAGTTTGCTATCACCCGGGAGACCAAGTGCTCATGGTGATAGAAAGCATGGTGGTGAGAGACCAAGTGCTCATGGTGATAGAAAGCATGCCCGTGTTATCCGGGTGGAATCCTCACTGGATCTGATCTCTGAGGAGAGAATAAGACAAGTTTGGAAGGCGGAACGTATTACTTACAGACACCTGTCCCCCACCTAAAGTCACTGATGTAAATGGCAATAGCAAAGGAGAGGAATCCTAGGCCCTAGTAACCCGTTGCACACCTCCCAATACATGACTTCACTGATCCCAGACTGACACCACTGTTAGAGAGGCCGTTTGGGGAATTATTGGGAAATTATGAAGGTGGACTGGATACACACACACACACACACACACACACACACACACACACACACGACTATGCACATGACCGCTGTAACTGTCCTCATACAGTTCAATCCTCTTGCTACTTCGAGGCACAAAAGAAAATGAGACACCAACTCACCTCGCCAGTGATATAAAAGTCATTCTTTGCGTACTCAGGAAACAACTTGAAAAACTGAACCAGTGCACTGCGGAAGAGAGCGTAGAGATGGATTGATTGAGGGAGTTAGAGTGGCCGGCTACCCACCTCACCAGCTGGGGGCACGCACCCTGGAGGAAGGAGACAGCGCTGTGCTGTGCATTCCTCTGGTGCATGCGTTTCAGTCCCGAGTGGGTAATGATACTACACACCACAGGGAGGGCTAGGCAAAGCAAGTAGGTAGGCTGGCGCTGCCAAACTAAGTGTGGGCACCGGACACCCACACTGTCACTTTTGTAAAGTTGCAACTGCCACTCAGGGTCATCTAGCTACCGAGGTTCCCTTGTGTCCATGTGCCGGCTTCCACACATTGTTTAGCAATTTTCATTTAAACCTTATGACGATGCCATTAGGCCAGCTTTCTGGGAGGAAATAGGAAGTTCAATCGCTTGTCCACGCACTCACAGTGAGCGAACAGACTAATTTCTAGAGGAGCTTTCAGAACGCCAGTGCTTTAATCAGAGCACCAAAGCTGTAAAAGAAGTGAAGGAAGAGGGGGTAGGAGGAGGCAGAGGGAGAGGGAGAGGGAGAGGAGGAAGAGGAAGAAGGAGGAAAAGAAAACAGCCAGAATCCCATGGTTACTTTAGTAAGTGTTCTTACTGTAAGTGTTCAGTATGAAGTGTTCTAGGATGAAACTGATTGAAATAGGCTGGCGGGACATTCACAATAGTAAGAAAAGTCTAGCTGGTTTTTAAATGTCTTTACCAAGGTCATTCCAAAAAGAGAAAAAAAAAAAAAACCCAAAAAAACCTCCTAAAACTCAGGCACTCTAAGAGTGTCTTGACCTGTACTGTGAGGCCTGAGAGAGCCAGGCAGAGCACTCCAGTCCAGCTTCCTGCTGAGGGACTAAAAGCCACGAACCTTCCAGGGAAGATGAAAGGCAAGGTTCTGAAAGGCCAGGAGTGGGAGAGAGTTCAAGGGTTACAGAGAGGAAAACTCAGTCATTATGGCCAGCATGATCCCTGCTAGACTTGATTTTCAAAGGTTCCGCAAACCCCTCCTGCGAAGCACCTCGGAGGGCTTCAGTGCACTCTCCGTTTGTTATTTATAGTGGCTTCAGGGAACTAAGTTTGCTGCATGTTGATAGTTTCCACGTTAAGGCTGGTAGTACGCTGGCTTTAGAACAAGGGTAAAAAGAGGAGTTCGGTCTCCACCCTCCCCTCAGCAACCTTCAGGCTAAAAACACTTCCTTTCCTCTCTTCCTGCTCGTTGAAACGGCACCAGCTCATTCAGGACAGCGAGTTCAAGTCTCCTGTTTTAGCTTATAGCTTACTTCCTTGGTATTCGACGGGGAGCCTTTAGGCTTGACAGGTTCAGCAAATGAAATTTCAAGGTGTTCTATTAAACTGAAAGTTCAGATAAATAAGCATAAGTATGTCCACATATTGTGTAGAACATATTATGTATGTGTATATATATATGTGTGTGTGTGTGTGTGTGTGTGTGTGTGTGTGTGTGAAGCCGGAGGTCTGTGTTAGCTGTCTTTCTTTCAGTAGTTTCCACCTTTGAAAGATACTTATATATAAAGAGATAATCATTGTTTATCTGACTTTCAAATTTAACTGGGCATCTTGTGCTGTATCCAGCTACCTAATTTGAAGAAGATAATCTCTCCACTTACATCTGCCTGGGAAGCACCTGCATAGCTGAGGTTTCTAAATCAAGAGCTCACGCAGAGAACCTATTACTGTTTTAATCTCACTGTTGCAGTCTTTCCATGGACTCTTTCCTCAAAGTCTTCGGTAAACGGTTCTTACACAGCAGCAAACTGTGAAAATGGTAAATTCAGTAGCTAGAACCACACACACCTTGCTCATCTAACCGTACTTAGGTCAAGCACTGTCCCAATGATGTGGTGAGGTCGTGCTTAAAATAAAACCAGGACTCATGTCTGCTTGCCTTTCAAAGCTTAGTGTAATGTTAGTGTGTGCGATACACAAATGTGTGTGTGATTTATTCAGGTACGAACGTCACCTGGCACGGAAATCCAGTATCAGGTGACTCTATTATAAATCCCCGCTGGAACTCTGCCAAGTACTTCCCCATAGTGGAATTTTAGTGAAAGGTTGTTTGGTTGAAGAATGATCCGCCATTGAAGAAGGAGTGGCTGGGAGAATACTACTCCTCGGGTAACTTTTCGGAAAGGTCCTTCGGTGGATGTAGGGAGAGAGAGTGATGGAACAATCACGTGCAATAGAGCCGGTGGCTGCTCTCTGTCAGTTCTGGTAGAGGGGGAGCAATGTGAGCTCCAGAGATATTCAGGGGCTCAGGACTCAGAGGGAGAGGTCCACAGTGAAAGGGTTTGGATCCCACAGGTTTGCAGAGCTCCAGAGTTGACAGCTCAGCCCCAAGGCTCAGAGGTGGGGCTTTAGGGAGGTGATCGGCTCCCAAGGGCTCTGGCTTCAGGAGTGGGTTAATCCACGTTTGGATTTACAGCTTGGTGGGCCGTTGGGAGATGGAAACTTCAGGAGATGACGCCTCGTTGGAAGAAGTATGTCACCAAAGAGTCTCTTTGAAAGGACGCAGTTTGCCTCGACCGACTCCTCTTTCTCGTTCTCGACATCCTGGCTGTCACGGGGTGAGAGCAGCTTTGTACCACCTCCATTCAACTCCCGGGAGGTAACCTCAGGAGCTCTACCAGGCCATGAGCTCTGGGAGGGCAGGGGCTGAGTGCTGCCTGCTTCTATGTCACCAGCTCCAGGAATATATCCAATGGGCAAGGGAGACAGGGGGACAGCAGCACCAGGCAAGAGAGCAAACTGACTACATTTCATTCACATTTTTCTAAACCGAGAGGAGGGCCGCCACCGTGGCTCAGAGGCATCCTCCATAGTGTGTCTGAGCGTGAGCGAAAAAGTTTCTGAGCACAAAGAAAGCCACTGGAAAGATGAATGCTAAATGGCTCTTTAGGAGTCCTTTCCTCCCAGGCCGGGCTCTGTTCACAGGAAAATAGAATTTCATCTTCAGAAGGGAACTAGTGGGGGAAGGGAGCTTTCAAAGGGAGAAGAAAGATCTGCTCTTTAAACCCCCAGTAGCCCATTTACTAGGTCCAAAGCAACCTTCTGATTGCAGACACCCATCTGGCAAGCCGGAGAGAAGGATGCGGTCACAAAGGGAAACGAATAGCGTAAACTGTAAAAGGAACAGCTGAAATCCGTTTTCTGCACTACTCTTGATTAGCTATTTTCCAGTTCTAAGAGCCCGAAGCAAAGGAAACCGAAACAGCCATAAACAACTGCTACTTTGAAACCCGTTCTCTTTCCATGTCATGCAAGAGGAGACAGACCACATGTCAGCCATGACATCCACACACAGGGTCAACCGCTGGCTGGAAACATCCTTCCTTCCACCTCAGGGAGGGGGGTGCGTTTTGCAAAACTCTGACTTGCAAGGGATGGACACATTTCTTTAGTCTTTGCTAGTTAAACAATGAAGCCAAAAGATGGTTGGAGTGAGGAGCGGGGGTAGATGTTCAGTCAGGAGAACTCACGGTGTCATTGGTGGTGGTGGGTGCTTGAGTAGACTTCTGGGGACAGGCACCACAGTTGTGGCTATGCAGGGAGAAACACACTGGACGTCAGAGGCTAAAAGAGGTCCCTGTGGGAGGATCAGCTAATGTGGCCCCAGGAACCACTGTACCTGGGTGCAAAGGTGTAGGGAACCTGGGTAACCCTGATGGAAACAGAATACAAGTGTTGAAATCTTGAAACGTGGGAAATTAAAGAACAGACATCTTCTTTTCTGGGTCAGCAGAGGGAAAGAAAGAGATGTCCTTGGCAGGAAATAAAGACCAGGAAGCCACCAAAAGGCCTGTCCCTCAGTCCTCTGTCTGATCAGACTTGGAAGTCACTCAGATACTCTTTCTCTTTGCAGTCCTGCTAGATGCCAGGTTTGCTCGCTGGGCAATCAGCAGAGCGGGCAGATGAAACTGGACATCGGGGCTTCTAGGAGATTCTCAGAGCATCCAAGGGTGCTCAGGAGTCCTGGAGGAACTCAGACTTGTTCTTAGTTCGCAATTTATAGCTTGGAAAAATTTGACCAAATAAGAAAGGTCAGCTTAGTTTTTAAAAACGCACTAAAAATAGATGTTAAGAATGCAAGAAAATGAAAGGAAAATTTATGTGTATATGCTTTAACCAAGCTCACACCTTTACACACACACACACACACACACACACACACACACACACACACACATCTTTTTTTAAAGTGAAAGACAAACTTTGTAAGATGAAGGAGAAAGACTGTTTTTAGCCTGGAAAAGTCATGGCGAAGCTACAGAGTAAAATATACATCTAAAGCCACAAAAGCAACAGCTATGGGAAAGAGGACAAACACCTGGAAAAGACGTTATCTCCTGGCAAGAACAAAGTTAAATAGAATTTTAGTAACAACCAGAAACTTCTAAGACATTGAAAATGTGGGTTGTGTCTCTATTGTCTTATAGAAAATTGTTGTAAAACTACAATTGGTTACATTCATGATTTTAGCATTGTTTACTTTGTCTGCTGTCCATGTAAACAATAATCAATAACAGGGTAAGGAAGATCAGAAGAACGAGTGCACGCACATGAACGTGTGATACACACACACACACACACACACACACACACAGAGGCACACACACACATAGGCACACACAGGCACACACACATGCACACACACAGACACACACAGGCACATACACACACACACACACGGGCACATACACACAGGCACACACACAGAGGCACACACACAGGCACACACACATAGACACATACACACAAGGCACACACACGCACACACGCACACACAGGCACACACACATATTCTGATAAGCACACACACACGTACACACACAGGCACACACACACACACACACATACAGGCGCACACACAGGCACATACACACACACATACAGGCACACACACACACACACACACACACACACACACACACACACACACACACACACACACACACACACACGCACATAGAAATGTTCTGCCTCGTTTTACAAGTTGGACAATAAGGACCAACCCATAGTGAGTCTGCCATGGGATTCTTTTCCATCTGCCACAGTTTGCGTGCGTACCTGTACAAGTCTTGGGCTACATCGTCCTCATCGATGGCGTATCCCCGGATATGATCAGTGAAGCTGAAGCCTGTACCCACCTTAGGGGGAGAGAAATGAGGATAGCATGAAGACTCATGTTTCTTGAGGACTTTCAGCTTGGCCCCTCACTGGGAGGTGGCTTTCCGGATTCCAAAACCCACACCTCTGACTTCCTGTCCCTGCCATCGCTCCACGTATCACTGAGGCTTTCCCTCTCCGAGGGGAAGCTCACCAGTGTTGGCTCTTTGTGTCTATAAGTCTGCATGAAAGATAGGGGATCCATTATTAAGCAACAACCCAGGAGACAGGGAACCCACACCATCAGTGAAAAGCCATCCGCCTCTTATCCCAGGGGTGACATTCAATGCGAGGGATCCTACGATGTCGCCTAAGCTAGCCTAGAGCTCACAATATAGCTTAGGCTGGCCTTGAACTCATTATTCTACAGCTCCAACCTCCAAATGGGATTATAGGTGTGCCTGACTTGGTGGCTTTATGAATTAAATTCTAATCTAGAAAGTAAATACTACATTTTAGAAAATTTACAGTAATGCATTGCTTCATGGTGAGGATAACTCAGGTGTTTGCTTTGTTAAGTCTCTCATAGTGAGGGCTTATGCAAACCTATAAGGCATAGTCCACCACACCCTGGAGGCATGTGCACAATAATAGGTAATTCTACTGGATACACGAAGCTTTGGTCCAATGGCAGTATTTGTGTCTCTAAACATGGGTGATGATCGAAGGGCTAGAGGAGCTAACGAGGTCAGCTCAGTTCCCTGATGACCTTATGGAAATGTCATTGTGTATGCAGCTGCTGTTGACCAATCACCATGCAGCCATGGCTGTAGTGAATGGAAACACACAGGAGGCTGGCACTGGTGTTCTGTGGTATCCTGTGGTACTTACCGGATTATCAATGTAAAGCATGGAAAGGGTAAAGGTCCAAGGGAAGTCTCTGGAGAGAACTGTCAAAACAGAAGAAGGGGCTTAGTTTCTAACAAAATAAGCCAGGCAAGGCATCCTTGCTCTGGACCCCAGCGAACCCTGCCGAGCTCTCATGGACCCTGCCCTTCCCCCCACCACTCTACCACCCTCTTTCTGGAAGACCAGCATCCCTGCCCTTGACCTTTCTCTTCTGTACTTTTGCCCAATACAGCAATACTGAACATAACCAAGACTGAAGCATGGGGCAACAAAACCTCATGAAGAACTGACATGAAAAAACCCATTGTCCTACACCCCTAGGTGCACGACATCTGATACTTAGCCTCTTGGACCCTCTTCCTCCTCCCCCACACTAAAGAGGACACCCCTAGCAAAGCTGGCACCAAAGCATTTACACTGAGTCGCAAACTCATTCACACTCTGAATGCTGACCCAGGAAAAGCAAACTATCTCCCCCATGAGACAAGAATAGAGTGTGCCCTGAGACACAGACAGCCAGAGGCCCTTTCTCCATCCCTTCCTCCACCTCAGCCTCACCCACAGCATTTTGCTTTCAAGGCAACAGCTCATCGAAGTGACAGACTCACAAAGCATTCTATTCCCATGGATGCTGAGGGATATAATTCCACCATTAGGACTGTGAAAGAAGGCTCACCCAAATAGTAATAAATACCAACTGTTTTTGTAAGCCAAGAATGCTTGAGTCAGCAGCTGGCTTGCAGAAAACAGCTTAGACCCTTTCACCCACATCCTCAAGAGAGACCAAGCCGGGCAGGACACTCATCCTGGGGCTCCTCCTTCTGGACAGACATTGCTACAAAGTTGTGTTTCTATAATTTGGAATCATTCCCCTATTCCTAGTGACTCTTATGTTTATTCTAAGTTAGTTTTAGAGCAGATACTGGCTGGAAGGACACCTGTGAGGAAAGCAGTCGAACCATCTCTTACCGGTCATGTTACTTGTGATAATATAAGGCCCGTGTTCTACAAAGAGTCCAAACATGGATGAACCTCCAGGACCGCCCTGAAGCCAGAGGACTACTGGGGCATCTGCGGGCTGTGTCTGGAGAGAACAGAGAAGCTAGTGAGCAAAAATGCTCCAAGGCACACCTGAGTGCACGCCGCTCTGCCTTCCACGTCCTTGGCGACATTCTAGAATGGCTCTGGCCCCCAAGGCTCCCACTCCACCATAAATAAAGGCTGGTCACCTTTTACTGTTCAGGATTTACATGTGCCCCAGATGCTGGAGTCTTTCTGTGAACTTGACAGCATCTTGACATCTGCATGCTCTATCTTCCAAGGACCAGATAACGCCTGCTGTTGTTCCCTAGTTGGCCCAGTCCCTCACACAAATTGTAGGTATCGCCAAAACCTAGGTTAGCTGTACTCCTCCTGTCAGGACATTGTGAGGAGGCTGTGGTGGGTGGGAGGCTACACTAACTTATGAGAATGTCCCTGGGAGCTGTAGAATAGCTTTGTCATGAGGGGCTAGCTGGAGACCCACTCCCAAATGTCAAGACATTAAATGACATAGCAAATGCCCTGGAGCCTTCAGATACAATAAACATAATTGGCTATAGTAACCAAAGGTGGACAGGGGAGCAGAAAGTGCTGAGGCCCACCGTGAGTCTGGGCTTTCGGTCTACCAGCCTGAGGCTCAGTAGTCAGCTCAGTCTCATGGGCGAGTGAAGAACACCTACGCAACTCTCCAGAGGTAAACCCAGGCTTTGCTTGTCCCCAACTGGGTGATTCTGGGTAAGAGACCAAAGCAAGGTGGACTTTACTTTCCACAGTGGTAAAACAGGCATGGGCACCTTTGTTTACAACGTGTACTGGAGGTGAGGGGGGAGCACTTTCCATAAAATCTGATGCGTGGCTGTGTTCTGCAAATGGTAGCTGCGGATGTGACGGGTGGACATTAAGAACTTAGAGGGGACCTGCACTCAAAGAAACCACAAATAGAAGAAAGACTAGGAGAGTGTTCTGCTTTCTAGCTTGTTTGTTTGTTTGTTTTTATTCTCTAGCCCTGTCATCCCTGGTCTATTTTTCATTCCTTTATGGTCCTGCCTCAAATGTTGACATGCCACAAACAAGTCTGGTAGGGAGCTTCTCTATCAAGTCAAAGCAGAAAACCCCAAGAGCAGCGTGTCCAAGCTGCTGTGAGGGAGGCCTAGAACCGGGGTGAGGGGTGGGGTTGGGGCTCTGGCTCTACATCCCTACAAAGGAGCTGTGGTGGCCTGGCCCTCTGTCTCCTCCACCTCCTCACTCCCCCACCTCCTCCCCATGGCAGCAGTACAAGCCTTACTGGATTCTAAGATGAAAATCTGTGTGTGGACAGGAGTGATGCTGTTCACCTGGCCCCACGCTCCCTGGACCCACTGTGTGCTTTGCCTATCCATATGAGTAAACCTTTCCCCAACCTTTGTCACTCACCAGGACCCCCCAGTCCCCTATGCTTTTATTCACCCACTAATGAAAGCAAACTCCAGGCAACAAGGGGTAGGAAAACCAGAAGAACTAGAAGGAAGTCATCCCCATTCTTCCCAGCCTCTTGGAAGTATGGGGTGTTGGGGTGCATTGACTTCAGGATGCCCAACCCTCAGAATCTCCCTAGGTTCATATATAGCAGTAGACCAGTGGCTCTCAAGCTTGGTCGTAGAATAAAACAATGTGGAAACCTCTTTTCAAATGACTTCTGCCTTGACTGAAGCCACAGGAATTGTAATCCTCCTGTCCCACCCTACTGTAGGGTGGCACTCTCAAATTTTCCTGGAAGTTTCTTACAAGAAAGCAAAAAAAAAAAAAAAAAAAAAGGCTAGATGATAGGAAGCTTGCTTTTTTCAGTCTCCTAGGCAACTAATCTCCAATACTCTCTTCTTCTCCCCCAATTTCCTGTGACCTGGAAGGGTTAAGGTTATCTCTAGACACTCAGAAAAATAGCCTGGTCCTGAGAGGCCACACTACAGGACAAGTCAAACAGCAACGTGCCCAGCAGGGTTTTCAAGAGGCTGTGAAGCATTCTTGGAATGCTGGAGTAGTAAGAGCTAGCAGGCTTCCAACCTCAGCTGACCTGCCTCCTCCGCGCTCGGCAGCCCCGGAAGCACCTGTTTGTAAAGAAAGCCTTACCTATTCCAGTGAGCCAAGCAGCCTAAGCGCTGATGCCATGCCTAAATCAGGTACTGCGATATGAAGGTGCTATTTCACGCTGTGGACCCAAGAGTCAGCCATAGCAGGTCATGCTTGCATGCTGAATCATGGCACTGTAACCATGATAGACAATACTTGCTATGGCCCACATGAGTGGCATAAAGTTCTTACAGATAATCCTCTGTGACATATCCAGTTCCCACCTGAGAGGTGAGGCCCTGCTCCTAGGGAAGAGGAAAAACCCATGACAGCGTCCTGAACAAAAACCTCACTGCAAACGTGGGGGCCACTGCAAGAAGGAACTTCTGCTAATTAGTTCTAGGTAGGATGGAATTCGGACCTTTGGAAATATTAATCTTACCATAGTTAAGATTCAAGATATTTAGTTCTCCCATCTCAAAGCTTAAAGTAATTTTCCTCAATACTTTTTATATTTCAAACAGGGTACTCCCTTTGAAATCTTATCACGTGTTATTTATTTATTTATTTATTTATTTATTTACACTGCACACCTATGAGCGTCAATAAACAAGTTTTGGGAGTTGGTTCTCTCCTGCCACATAGCTCAGGGGGCCGTCAGATCCTTAGGTTTGATGGTGGGTGAATTCAGACCCCACCATCTCTCAGCTCTAGAGGACATATTCTGAATTAAGGAGTTTTAAAGATCATTTTTAAAGAACTGCCCCCCTGCCATCCCAAGTCTCACTCCCTAAACTCATCATGGACACGTCTGAGGAGCCTTGTCTGTGCACAGGCCATGTGCATGCTCCACTCGGGGGCTTCACAAATGCTGTAGACAAGGTTAAGTGGTGAGAGCTTGCTGTTTCTCACTGGACCCCAGGTTGTAGGTGTCTCTCCACAGCAGTGAGTTATAGCACCACCATGCTGCATGTATCCAGTACAGTGTGTAAATTCATCCTACTAGCACACACTGTCTGCTCTCTCAAGCTGTGGGTTAGCTCCTACTCACAGCCGGGAAGGGGGGTGGAGTTTGGGGATGCACTCTGAGAGCCACAGGGCCAGGACTGGAGTTGCATGTAGCTATTTTAATATTTGTGTGTTCTTGAGTACATGCCTTAATTTCTCTGTGTCTCCATGCAGACACAGGTTGTTATACATATGAGCAGCAGGTACTGGGCATAACACTTCATTCAGGCAGTGTCTCGTGTATCTTTTTAAAGAGTCAGTTCTGGTTGGGTTTTGGTTTTTTGTTTGTTTGTTTGTTTTTTGTTTTTTGGGGGGGGTTGGGGTGTTTTGTTTTGTTTTTGTTTTGTGTTTTGTTTTTGGTGGGTGGGAAGACAGCTAAGTGAGGCTACATATGTGGACAGATAGGCAGGGGAACGCGTGTTCGAGGAATCAAAGGCAGGGCTTTTGAGGTGGTTATTAAAATGTCTTGGGATGGACCCCTGCTAAAGAATTATCTGGTGGATGATGAAGAAAAGAAACCCTTTATGAATGAGTCAGGGGCCTGAGTATAAAACCATTTCGAGCGCTACTGAAAGAAGAAGCGATGAAATGCGAAGGCGCGGAGGAATCCTAGACTTGTGGGATCCACGCCTACGCATGGATGAAGTCCATGGCTGAGCGGTTCTGGTGCACAGATAACAAACGAGGCGGTGGCGGCGGTGTTAAGACTCGCCTGCCATCCCCACCGCTAGGGAAGTGAAGATAGAAGTGTGACATCCCGGGCTACACAAACAGACGGGTCAAGAGGAGGGAAAAAGAGGAGTGGGAGAGGAGGGAAAGGAGGCCCGGTTTATCCATTGCCCTCTTAATTCTCTGGCGACCCCTGGTGGCCAGTCACAAACTTGTCTACTCCTCCGACTGTCTACACTAGCACATTCCACTACTGTCAATAATGGGCAAAGAAAATTATCCTGTGCCTGCATGGATCATCACTTGGAAGCAAAATTCCTGAAATCTAAACTGGTCCTGACGTGGCCCATTACTTTCCAAGTATCAGCTCTGCTCCCAGACATTTAAACTGTATCTCCAGCCAGACGCAGACAATCAAGACAGAGAACAAGACACAGTAGACATAATTTCTATTGCACAGATTTCTGAAATGGAGAGTCAGTAGGTGGGAAGCAGGGACTAAAGACACCGATTTCAGTTCTTTCAATCAACACGGTTGTTCTAGCTTGCTTTCTGTTGCTGTTACAAACACTAGGACCAAAAGCAACTGGGGTGGGAAAGCGCTTATTTCACCTTACATTTTATAATCCATCATTAAAGGAAACTGAGGCAAAAGCTCAAGGAAGGAACTAAACCAATGACCACAGAGGAATGTTGCTTATTGGTTTGCTCAGCCTACCTTCTTATAACTCCGAAGATCACCAGCCTAGGGGTGGCACCTGCCCACATAAATCACTAATCAAGAAAAGCCCCCACATTCCAATCTGATAGATGTAACTCTCCAATTGGCATTCACTCTTCCAAGGTGATTATTTTGGGTCATGCCAACAAAAATCTAACCAGTGATTAAGGGCCCTGAAGAGGATAGGAACTCCACAGGAAGACCAACAGAGTCAACTCACCTGGACCCTTGGGGCTCTCAGAGACTGAACCACCAACCAAAGAGCATACACGGGCTGAACCTAGGCCTCTCCAAACATCTGTAGCAGATGTGCAGGTCAGTCTTCATGTGGGTCCTGAACAATTGGAGCGGGGACTATCCCACTGTATACAGCCATTGGCTATATGTGGGATTTGTTCTTCTAGCTGGGCTACCTTGTTTGGCTTTAGTGGGAGAGGATTCACCCTGTAGAGACTTGACGTGACAGGATAGGGGTATATCCAAGGGGGAGGAGCCTCCATTCTCTCAGAGAAGGAGAGGGGAGGGACTATATGGGGGAGGGCAGCAATCGAGATATCAAATAAATAAATAAATAAATAAATAAATAAATAAATAAATAAATGAGAAAAGAAAGAATACGGCAAAACAAAATAAAACAAAACAGTGTAACAAGTGATTGTGTTTTACACAGACAATTCTATCAAGGTGGCTCTAGGGAATTTAAACAGCTTACCATGTGTGAGGGCAGTGTTTTGGCCAGTACCCAACCTGCATCCATTCTTCTAGCCAACCTTTTCTTCCATCCCACTAAGAACCATCACTCTAAATAGGAGGCAACAGCCATCCACTGCCAGACTTCAAGCCGGGCTTAAAATGGAAAGTGTACTTTGGTAAATCAATGAGACCTTCTCTATATTTCTCAATGCAAAGATTGGAGGCTTGCTTACTTTAAGTGACATGTTCTCTTTTAATTGAAGTCATTAGTACCCAAAGTAAATGTCTTTAAATTCCCCTCAAGCATATGTGAACGGACTCCCACTCTGGCCCACAAATCTCTGCACCGGTGATGCCTCAGCTGCCACA
Source organism: Rattus rattus (assembly GCF_011064425.1). Taxonomy (NCBI): domain Eukaryota; kingdom Metazoa; phylum Chordata; class Mammalia; order Rodentia; family Muridae; genus Rattus; species Rattus rattus. Next base: position 87,125,659 of record NC_046159.1, on the reverse strand, counting down.
CCATGTTAATCAAAGAAAAGGATTTTTATTTAAAGCAATTAGTTTTGTAACCAGAATCATTAAATAGCTTTGCAGAACCATTTTAATTCTGCACACATAGTCCCAACACATGTGAACAGCTTGCTTAAGATAACCGTGTGCTCCCAGGGAAGGTTGCTTGTTGTGCTTCCTATTGACACCATTAAAACCGTCCTTTCCTGTGATCATTCATAGGGAAAATTAACTTTTTAAGCTCCCTCCCCCCATCTTCTTAGATCATCCCCAAGCTCCCCTGAGTTCTTGTCAAGCGTTGATTTATCTCCTCATCAAGGAGCAGCTCCAAGCCCATAGACTCCTCACAAGGCTCTTCCCTAAACATCCTAGGAGGTGGGGAAAGCTTCTTAGAGCCCCAGGCAAGAAAGCCACAGCTTAGAAGGAATGAGAGGCAGTGAGGATGTGAGAGTCTGGTCTCATTTCTGGATCTAGATAAGATGAAAGATGACTGGAAAGGTTAATAACTTCTGCCTTTGTGTGGAATCTTCACTTCCCCACGTGGAGGACAATTGGGCACAAAACGTCTTCTGCAGCGTCCTAATGTACTTATTAATAGAGTGGTCTATAATTTACAATTTTGGGCTACGTTGGTTTGTTTCATATGGCTTTGTTATTTCGGGTCCTTGGTACCTCAAGGACACCAAGAAATAGGAAGACACTGACCCATGGCCTCCAATGCCTTGGCATTGCCAATGGTTCTGTAGCCACCTGCAGTGGGTATAGTTTGACAAATCCGTTGACCCTCAAGCCTTTCACAGAACTGGTCCATCCATTCAGCATAGAAAAGGTCCATCAGTCATGTTTATATCACATGATCCTTGGCTGACTGGATCAAGGAAGATCACCTGATGTGAATGAACTTGGCTAATCACACTATACCTTTAAACACACATTGGTGAATCCCTGTTGGTTCCATAGCTAAGGCCGAGAAAGCCTGGAACTACGGTTCGGTCATGTTGGCCAAGTGCCTGAAGAAGGAAAGCCTACTGATATGTCAAGAATGAGAGTCACATAGCCGTTTCCGTGTGACTAACAAGTTACTTGGTTTAGCCAGGAACGCTGGGCTGTAAGCCTGCTCCAAGAGGCATGTCTGCTACAGCCACAGGGGACACAGACAGCATCAAGGAGAACCAGACAGAAGGCCAGAGAGCTGACCCAAGATCAGGATGCTGGTAAGCTTCCTGTGTCTTCCAAGGGATGGGGAAGACAGTGTAAAAAGCACAGACACAATGGGATTTCTCCATAGGTGTGTAGAGAGGACTCTGGCCTAAAGTGTCCTATATTGAGGGTCAGTCCCATAAGGAGGAGTATGGGCTACCTAACACCGTGCTCCAGACCTCCTTGAAGAAGGCCCAGGAACAACCCTTTGGTGACTAAGTGCCCTGGGTTTCCTGGCCGTAAGCTGACTGCAGCTGGATGGTCACCTAGGCGGAGGGTCTTGGTGGTCTGAGTGAACGAGTAATGCAGAGTGTCACTGAACTGAGCAGCAAGACAGAACAGGGAACAGAAAAGGCAGCTTTGTGCTGTGGTGTCCCTCCAGCGCCCTCTACTGACCTCATCGCCCAACAGCAAAGACGTTTAAAGCTGTTTTGGTGGGTCATGGTAAATTAGACCAGAGATGCAAAACAAGCATGGACTTGGGCCCAACCTATGCAGCAATCACCATTGCCTAGATTTCATCCCATGGTTTAGTATGTAGATGCCAACGGTCACAAAATACCATAGCTCACCCCAAAGAAGAAGGCCTTAGCCACCCAAAACCTACCAGGCTTTAAAATAACACAGCATCCCTTATGCTGACTGTGGGTCAGATGTCTAGCAGGATAGCTCTGGTTGAGGGTCCCTTGTAGAACTAAGGTATAGCCCTAGACATCAACTAGGTTGACAGTCCTTACTTTAATGAAGCCCAAATCCCATTTATTAGGGAGAATAAATGCCCTATACCAAGTTAAACAACTAGAGTTTGCAGGCCTGGAACAGAGTCCCTGTGGCCTAACCTCCAGTTGGTTTTCCCTAAGTTCAAGACCACCTGCAAGCTGTACGAGGATAGACGGAGCACATCAGACATGCTGCTTCCACCCTCCAGAACCTGGATGGGGGGGGGGCTGAGAGGGAGCAGCTGCCACTCTTCTGAAGCTTCCAGCTGGTTCTAACAAACAGCAAGGGTCTGGGCCCTCTCTTCTCCTCCACACACTCTCTGCTCCTAAGGAAGTTCTGATACCCTGAGGAGGGAGTACAGGCAACGGATCAACAGGCCTCTGATTCCACCTTCACTCCCAAGACAAGCAGTCCAGTGGGTTCTCAGGACAGTTTAGAACATCTGCCTCCACTAACACAGAAAACACCTGTGTAGACCAAGAGTATCGAGCAGCCCTTTGCCATCCTCTGGTGGCTGAGTGCAGAGTTCCTGAAAGCCTAATCCTGTGTCACCTTCCTTTTCCTGCTATCAGGCTTTGGAGGGTCCAACCTACAGGTTCCTCGGTGAGCATCTCTTCATAGGCTAACCCCAGGCCACCCTCACAGACATCAGTCTCCCGGCTCTTTTATAAGCACTCCCCACTACCCCAGCAAAGAAAGAAAGAGAGAAGGAAAGAAAGAAGGAAGGAAAGAAAGGAAGGAAGGAAGGAAGAAAGAAAGAAAGGAAGGAAGGAAGAAAGAGAGAAAGAAAGAAAGGGAGAAAGGAAAGAGGGGGAGAGAGAGAGAGAGAGAGAGAGAGAGAGAGAGAGAGAGAGAGAGAGAGGGGGGAAGAAAGGAAGAAAAACACACACACACACACACACACACACACACACACACACACACACACACACCAGGAATCATGCCTTGTCTCTGCCAGAAGAGCAAGGGGTGGACCTCAGGAAACGGGTTGGGCTAACTCTGAACACTTCAAATTACTGGTGTTCCTACAAGATAAGGTCAAAACCTGGCTATCTCTTTGCAGCGAAGACAGCTTCAGGAGCCTCTTTATCTTCTGAAGTGAGACAAATCCCGATTTCACTTAATAATTCCCTTATCCAGTAGCAATTAATCCACATTCTTGCTTGATGATTGGGGCCTTCTGACTTGCAATTTCCCTCTATTTTCTTTAAAGCCCACAAACCATAATTTATTTGGTTCAGCATCGGTGGCAACTGGTGTCACCAAAGTGATAGTAATCACAAGGACACAACAATAAAAGTATTGTGTATTGTAAGTCGGCCATTCCTCTAACTGGCTCCATAACCTCCATTGTCCTGAGACCCAGGTCAGGCAGTGCTCTGAGTCTCACTGTGAACTGAGGCAGCAGATGTTTGATGCTGTTACGGAATGTGGGTAAGTGCTGGCTGGACCCACCACGTGCACACAAGCTCGACTAATTCAAGAGACCCTACTTCCAACCTCTGCACCTCAGGACTTTCTGGGATGACTTTTTTTTTAGAGATGTGGCATGAGGTGGACAAAAGCAGAGCTGTCCGCTCAAAAAATGAGCCTTAAATTCTGGTTCAGGCAAAGGAGAAAGCGGCTATGGTACACACTCATGTCCCCCCAAGCAGCGCCCACTGGAGGTGTGTCTTCTATTGGGTACAGTGCGATGCCCAGCCCCCAACCCAGGCAGAGCGCAGGCTGATTCCCCTACTGTATTTCCACTGCACGCTGATTTTGACTTCTGGAGTTCATTATGCACTGATTTGTAGACAATAACAGGGGAATCTCACAGAAATAACAGGAAAACAGAACTAATTTGAGAAACAGCATCCAGAAAATGACTCAGAGGATGCTCTGAGTGCAGCATCCTTCCTGGATCGCTATTTTCGATGCCCTCATTTCTAAAAGGGTGTCATTTTCCCCCTGATGACAATGCCAGCTGTTCCCCTGGGACAGACAAGGAACTCATATTTCTGCCAAACGAAAGGGACATTCCTCATGGTTGGCAGCTGCTTCTCCATGGGTGCTGTATCTGCTCCACCATTTTTCTAGCTGGAAACCTTGGCCTTGCCTGTGGGCACCCCAGTGAGATGTTACCCAATCTTTCCCTGCTACCCCTGCCCACACTGCGGGCCTTTCATAAACTCTGCCTCCTCAGCTTACACTCACTTCCTACAGACTGCTAAGCACGAGACCTTTGATTTGAGAGGGTAGGTACATGGGCAGGACTTCCGGAAGCATCTTAGGATGCATTTATGGCTATAGAATTTGATGGGAAGGACTATCACTCAGCCAGTGGGTAACCAACTAGGTTTTCAGTTAATTAAGGGGGGGAGGGGACTAACAAACCATCAGACACCTCAAACCCATGGGGCTCTGGGAACTGCACCCCTTTTGCAGTCTAGCAGACAAAGCCAAGCTAGAGCAGGCCTGCCAGGTAGAAACAGAAGAAAAGAAAACCTCCTTTTTATTGTTTGGTTCTAATCTTCTCTCGTTGCTAGTTGCTGTTTTCCCAAATCTAAATCATTGCTCAAGATGCAACACTCAGACATCGACAGAGATCTTCTTGGTACAAAGCCAGGTTGGACAAAGTAGGAGAGAAAGGAGAGAATGAGGCTTCATTCATCTGCTGGGACAGAGTGGGGGTCACAGAGAAAGAGAGGGTGAGAGGAAGGCTGGCTGAGCCCCCAGACACCTTCATGAGACACTAAGCAGGACTT